>NC_137519.1:8380000-8512500 GCF_041902795.1 Electrophorus electricus
ATTTTGAAAATGAAGAGGAAGATGACAATGGTAAAGAAAGAAAACACAGACTTAAGTCCAAGGCTTCTGCGGCGGAGGAACAGGAGGACTGCTCTAATGAGGACTTCTCTAATGAGGACTCGGACGTTGATTTTGATGTTGATGAATTAGAGAAACAAGCCAAACATATGAAGAACATAACAGCTAAGTTACCTAAATCTGGGACAGCTGTATCAGAAGTAGATGATGATTTTTTTAAACTATCAGAAATGGAGGCTTTTCTGGATGATATGGACAGGATGGAGGGGAAAGGGGCTGTTGGTGAGGAAGTAGACTATTTTCAGGACTTACCATCAGATGAGGATGAGGAACTGACCTTTGATAAGCCTGCTGTGTCAAAGTCTCAGAAAAAGGTGGTGACCCAACCATCAAACAATAAGGGAATATTTAAACAAATAATTTTTAAAAAAATCGAATCATTCTTTTTTGTTCCACAGCTCTTGTATGATGTTTTTGTTTGATTGACTTTTTTTCAGCCAAAAAGCTCCAGAAATCTGAAATACAAAGATTTCTTTAAGGATGACGGACCCGTCGACCAACATGAGCCAGATGAGAGAGATGAATCGACGGGTGACGATGAGGAAGGGGATGATGATGACGACTATGAGGATGAAAAGGGCATGGATGAAGAGGATTTCAGTATGGAGGAGTAAAGGGCCTTTTTTCTTGTTTCAGTTTTCTGAAGTGCTGATTATTCCATAGCAGTGATTAATTTGAGGATATTGCACTGTGTTGTGCACTAGTTCAGGAACTAACATGATTTTAATGTTCTGTATATATATAGGGGTGATGATGAAACCCAGAAAGCCAGAGATACTTTGCGGAAGGTGACCTTTGACCTCCCCAGTGACAATGAAGGGGAAGATGTGGAGGATATTCTGGGTGGGAAGCAAAAAAAGATGGCTAATCCAGGGTCCAAGTCATCCTTTGAGAAAAGACAGGAAAAGGTAAATTTTTGCTTTGGTGAAAAGATCTTCTCCAACATTACTCCTCAGGGCAGGTTTGCAATTGACTTCATATTTATTAGTTCATAAATATGAACTTCATATTTATTGGTTACCCCGCCCCCCGTAACTCCCCGGAATTGGTAAAACGCTGGTAAAATTGGTAAAATGTGAACCAGATGGCGGAGAAGATCGATAAACTGGAGAAGGCTGCGTTAGCCGAGAAACCCTGGCAGCTGAGCGGGGAAATCGCGGCGCAGTCTCGACCGGAGAACAGTATGCTGGAGGAGGACCTGGCGTTTGACCAGGCCTCCAGGATGGGTAAGACCTCTGCTTGACCACAGTGCTCCTCTGAGCAGCTTGTGTTTTACTGCTGAAGTCCTGGCTTCTGATTTCCTTCGCTTTGTCCCCCAAAGCTCCTGCCGTCACAGAGGAGACCACTCTGCACCTTGAGGATATTATCAAACAGAGAATTAAAGACCAGGTTTGGGCAGCTTCCCTTTCCTTTACCCTATAAACGCAGCACAGTCTTGCATTGCTAGAGGAGCATCAGGGAATTAGTTGACTGGGAGTAGCGTCTGACTGTGCTGTTGCTCTGTGTCAGGCCTGGGATGATGTCGTGAGGAAGGAGAAGCCCAAGGAGGATGTGTTCGAGTATAAGAAGAGACTCACTCTGGACCACGAGAAGAGCAAGCTGAGCCTCGCTGAGGTCTATGAGCAGGAATACCTCAAGCAGACACAGGTGAGCCCCACTGCCTGTAGGCAAGGCCCATGCTGTGCTGGTGCCTGTGCATCTCTGTAATTAATGGTTTTGGCTACCATGAAAACACCACATTTTCTATAGTTTCTAGTTGCCTCTGGCCTTGAATATCCTGTATTTACAGTACAGGTGTGTATTAAAAGCATCCAGCGCACTTTTGACCAGTAAAGACCAGTAAAGGATGACTGTACAGACCCAGGGTACAGAAATCCTGTCCAGTCTGTTGGCTTCACAGGACAATAGTGGTGCCAGCGGTGGGAGATTATGGCTGTGGTGTAGGGAAAGAGTTTATTTTTGCTTTGTGGCATTTTCTGAATTTCAGGAAAAGACAGAAGAAGAAGAAGAGAATCCAGCTCATACAGAAATCCAGAAGCTCCTAGACTCCCTCTTCCTCAAGCTGGACGCTCTTTCCAACTTCCACTTTACTCCCAAACCAGTAAGACTTCGATGTGTTAAGCTTTTGGCCCATTTATCTTCCTGAGGTGCTTTGGAACTGTGCTGTACGGATGTTTTCCCTCCTTCTCCCTGCAGCACATTCCTGAAGTGAAGGTGGTCTCCAACCTGCCCTCCATCGCCATGGAGGAGGTGGCGCCCGTAGGTACCAGCGACGCCACTCTTTTGGCTCCAGAGGAAATTAAGGTGAACTTTCACCCATGATTTCACTACACCGGTCAAATAAATAGCCTTATTAAGAGGCCTTAGCTCACTGCTCCAACAAATGAGGAGTAGATTTCCTTTCCTTTTGTGTGTGTGATGGCATTTTATTTTATTTTCTCTTAGGAGAAGAACAAGGCTGGCGACATCCTGGGCAACTCTGAGAAATTGTCCACAGATAAGAAACGCGAGAGGCGCTTGAAGAAGAAAGTGAAGCAGCGGAGAATTAAAGAGCGGGAGAAGAGGAAGAAGCTGAAAGAAGCAGCACGCGGAGGTGAAGGGAACAAGAGAACGTCCAAGGCCGAAGCTGAAGAGACCCTCCGGAAACTGACTAAAGGCGGGAAAGCCAAAATCCTCACGGTCAGTACTGGCTTCTTTGGTCAGCGAAGGGTGCTTAGAGTGATCACACTTGGAGCCTTTTCTGATTTGTTTTACAGTTTACATTCAAGTTTATTTCTATAGCACATTTCATACTCAAAGGCTGTTCTTGGTGCTTTACATGTATTGAAGAAAACAGGCAACTGAGCAAAAAAATCCAAGATTATGTAGGAAATGGCACAGCAAAGTGATGAGAAGCACAATACTGATTGTGCATCTTATCCAAAATGCATAAAATGTCCTATAGCCCTAATTAGTTGCAGTTTATTTAAACATTCATACTAAATATGTAGACTTGGAACACAATTTTTTCATTTGTCAGGCATACTCACAAAATTTAGGTTTTTGATTTAATTGGATCCATCTCATCCCTTGTTCTAAAGGTCATTCCTAAATGTCAGTCAGGTGATGATGTAACATGGTATCTTCCTTGGAGTGAAGTGTGGGGGCGGGGGGGTGAGCAGATTGTAGATCTGAGTTGTAGCAGCCTCTGCACCCTTTACCGCTCAGGATGTAAACTGCCAAACTGGATTAACTGAAGTAACTAACCAGTTTAATTAATGGTAGTCTTGAGTTTTTAAAAAAAGGTACCAGTGTTCCTTTTTTATTTCACTTTAAATTGAGGCCAATGTTAGCTTACTGGGCATGCATTTCCACTCCATCAGGGTAGATCACATTAGTAATGTGCATTAGTAAGCACCCTCGTGAGATGGGACGTGCTGATGTGCTCTGTTGTCCCTGCTGACAGAACGACGGGATGGACAAAGCGCTCCGCTCCTCCCAGGCTTTCTTCTCCCAACTGCAGGACCAAGTGAGGAGCGAGATCAAGGGCTCCAAGGGGCAGGCGGCCAAGAAGAAACACAAAGAGGTTTCTGCCAGCAAGCTTAAGCTGTAGACTTCTAAATGTGTCCTACATATCATGTACAGGATTTCTTTAAAAGACAGTGAATGCGTGTACTTAGTCTAGTTATTTGTATTAAATTTAATTCTATTGGCATTATTAAAAGAAGTCACCACCGGTTTATTCACAGTGCATTTTGCATAATTCTACCCTAAATTTGAAAATAATCAGAAGGTGTGACCCCATATGTATGACTTGTTTATAGTCTGTTCTAATACTCCCGGTAGAGCCCAACATTGCGTCTGTTAGAGGGCCTTCTATGCCCTGCGCAGGCATGTTCAAGCAGGGGACCGTACGGCCATGCTGGTGAACACCGGTGTAATATTGTAGCAGTGCTTCTTGTTTCCAGTGGTGGAGAACCTCTGCTCTAAGACACTTCACACAAGTTATGAAGTCCAGCCAATGATAGTCCCCTTTATGAATTTTTGTTCAGGTGTTTATTGCAGCACACACACCAGTTGAACATGGTGCTAAGGACTGTGATATGGAAACACTAGAGTATGTTGTTGCATTAATTGGTCACAAGTGGGTGCTAGGGAGTCAACTGACACTAGCATACAGCCTCCAGTTTCACATCTAACATGTAATGTGCACATTTTAAGTGACCTGCGTGTACACACCCACCCACATATACCAGACACACCAGCGTCTTGTCAATCCTTAATTTATTCACAAGAAATATACATTAGAAGCATCACACCTTGCATAGTGGCTCAAAGGCAGGTGCCAGTCCAGTTGAAACAGCCCTAAAGGACTTCAATCGCAGCCCTTCAGGCGTACAGGGTCCTGTTAGGTGAGCCTGAAAGGCCAGCTGTTGCATCTCAGCTGGCGATGCACACAACACGACACCTCCAAACATGGCCTACACTCATAGCTTTGGAATTACGCGCGGAATTTTCCCTGTGATGGGGAAATGGGAGAACTGTTAGATGTTGCTAGCATGTTTCATAGCCAGAGAGAAGAAACATGATTCTCTGAAGGGCAATGCCAAGATCTCCAAACAGCAAGGCACAGAGGAACAGAACAGATTACCCTGTATTGGCTTCTTTGCATATTCGAATAAATATCAGCGCTGTTTGTGGAACAATTCGATGTTTTTAAGATCACGCACAGTTTTCGTCCCAGACCGCACTGAGTACATCTCATTAGTGGTAAACTAAATCACAAACTATTTACTTTAAAACTAGTTAAAGGATTAAAGGGCAGAAAAGTACCTCTTTAGGACATAAAAAAAGTAAAATATTTTAATAAAACTCTGTCAAAATAAGTATCCCCAAACCATAACCATCTTAAGGCTTTAATTAAATGTCGTTAAGGAAGTCTACATATTAACTCAAATAAGACAACTGTCTAGTTTTCAAGAGAAACACAATACAATTTGAAGAGAACAAAAGGTAACCAGTGCTGTTTCTTTTTTCAATCAAACACTCAACCTAAACTCTAGTGTATTCTCTATAAATGCTAATGCACTAATGTGCCTACTAGGATAGCAGACTCGACCACGATGCCAAGTCAACCTGCTGATTGGCTAGAGGAGTAGTCAGTCATTCTGAGCAGCCATTCTGTGTTTGTGTGGGAGGGGTCTAACAGACAAGGCCCAGCCTGTATGAGAGACCACAGTGCAGTTCTCACTGGGTGAGGGGGGGGGTGTGGGACATCCAATATTACCCACATAATTCACATAATTTCAGTTACTCCATTTTAATAAAACTAGCTATAGATAAACCTTACCAGCAGGTCTTTTGTAAAGTCTATATAACTACATATTTATATATACTAAAACTAAAGGTGTTTAAGGTTTTCTACCACAGATTGAATTTAGTGTTACATTCCTCAGCATAATGCCTTAATTCCATACAAACCAGGAAATACCGTTTCACCAGAGGGAAAAATCGAAAGAGTGAACCTGTCAAACACATGGCTAGATAATCTTGTGCAAGAACAAAAATATAGTCAAGGGTGGGTAAGCTAAAAAGCCTGGATGATAACAACAACAACTGCAAGTGCTTTAGGAAAATCACACTTGGAACACAAGTTGAACATGAATATAAACTTCTTGAAGCCCAGGTCATAGATATTCACACAACAGTTCAAAGTCATGGCCTCACCTACCGCACAGCACTGACTTTTCACTGCCTCTTCCTAAACCCAAAATCACCAACAACCTAATTGGGCAGTCGGCTGTACAACGTTCAGAAAACGGCAGCGTGCTCCGGGTGGTCTCGTGCCTCCTGGGGACCGCTGGATCGGTGCACCCTGCCCTGTCTGCATGCGGCAGCCTTCAGATGCCGTCGTTGGCCTTCAGATGCTGTCGTTGGCAAGCGTCTCTGTGGAGAGCCAGATCTTGGCTCCGTTGAGGATCTTGCTAAGCGGTGTTCCCAGGATGCTGCGGCGGCACAGGTTCCCCACGGGCGAGAAGGGGAACGTGGAGCTGAGGTAGTCCGGAGCGCCGGCGGTCTCCTGCGGAGAAGAGGCCGCCTTGAAGTACATCCTGCTGGGCTCGGCCCCAGGGCCATCGGGGGCCGGGATGGAGCCTCCCGTGTACTGCCTCAGCCGCTTCTGGAGTGTCTCGATCTCGTCCGCCAGCACAGACAACTCGTGGAAGGCAGTGATTGGCCCGCCATGGGGGATGCGGGCCTCGGGCACCCAGCGCAGGAAGTGCAGCCTCCACAGGGGCAGGTGGGAGGGCAGGAGCTGGGGCAGGAGCAGGCTGTTCGGCTCGGCCGGACGCGACAGCCAGTCGCGGAGGAAGCGCTCGGCAGGGGTCTCCTGCTGCGGCTCGCGCGCCAGCCCTGAGTCCGTGCGGAGGCGGGACACCAGCGAGCTCCGCCTCATCAGCGTGTCGTGCTCAGCCAGCGAGCCGTTGCGTAGGGCCGAGGGCACGCCGCGTAGAGTGGAGCTGAACACTCTCTGAGGAGACACATGGGACACGTCAGCCAGAGGGCACTTCTACAACGTTTGGTTTTAATTAGGTGGGGAGTTTAGGGAGTAGTAAGGAAATGTTAAATAAAAAGAAAAAAAAGTGAATTTAAAATGTACACCTTCATGCTCTGGTAAAAGAAGTGAAAAATCATCTGTTAAACATTTTAAAAAGTTCTTAGAATATCAACCATGCTGCATAAGAAAACAGTATGAATTTTCAGGCCATGGACTAGATATGAATAGATATTATTTTTAGTAATAGTAGACCAACACAGAAACAAATGTTATGTTATTTATCAGCTCAGTGTTTCATTAGCACCGTCAATGCAGACCTCACCTTGCTGCGTCTGTGCGAGTATGTCCGCACTGTGCCGTTGTGCACACAGGGGGCGCTCTTGCCCACATACAGCGGGTTGTTGAACAGAGCCTGGTCTTTGAGGCTGAACTGCTGAGACCAGTCCCAGACCGGCGGGAAGCGAAGAGCCTGTTCCTGCCCCAGGGAGATTCTCTTAGTCAGGGCAAAGTCCTTACAGCGGTCAACAAAGACGGAGGAGGAGACGGGGACAGAACAAGGAGGGGGAAATAAAAATATAGCAGAGCGGGAGAGAGTCAACAACAGGAGACGCTCGTCACAGACACCATCAATATTTAGCACGGTAAGTTTAGACCAGTGGTTCTCAACTTCGTTATCTACCGGGCCACGACACTGGCCAAAGGCAGGCCCTGTGGTGTATGCATTAATCATCACCTTCTTTAAATTACCTGCAATCTTTTATTTTTAATGATTTTCTCCTTTTTATGCTTGTGGTCATTTTAGTAGCTCTCCGTGTTGGTTATTAATGCAAAAGTAATAAAATGGCAAAGTATAGTACAGATTACGAGTATAACGCATTAGAGCGGATTCCTTAAGGACGCCGAGAAGGCGAGATCAAATCCATGGAGTGCGATAGCACTCCCGAGTCGAGGTGACTCGAGGCTGATGGCGTACGTCTGAGGAACGCTGCTGTGCGCCTACATTCCTACGTACTGCACCCAGGTCTGAACTAGCGGGTTGGGCTGGGGTCGTGCACCCGGCCCGGTTCCCTCACCCTGCTGTGCTCCGCCCTCTGCTGGGGGCAGTTGAAGAGGAAGGTGCTGAAAACGGGCAGCCACATGCTGTCGCTCAGCACGCTCAGGTAGACCTCGGTGAACTCGAAGGCGGTCGGGTGCTGTTCCAGCAGTTGCCACACACAATTCAGGAAGAGCAGGAACAGGGGAGACTGCGAGAGAGAGAGAGAGAGAGAGAGAGAGAGAGAGAGAGAGAGAGAGAGAGAGAGAGAGAGACACGACACGCTTTCAGGCGCTTGCCCTACTTTCACATGCATGACTGGACTTGAAGGACTTGTTAGTTATCTGGGGAGCTGAAATCAGACATGTACCAGCAGGAACATGGGTAAAAAGGCTCTGGAGCAGGCCCCGGAAATGGAAACAAACAAACACAAACACACACAAACACAAACACACACACACAAACACACACAAACACAAACACACACACACAAACACACACAAACACAAACACACACACACAAACACACACACACACACAAACACACACACACACACACACACACAAACACACACACACAAACACACACACACAAACACACACACACACACACAAACACACACACACAAACACACACACACAAACACACACACACAAACACACACACACAAACACACACACACACAAACACACACAAACACACTGCAGTGCAGTGCAAAATGCTTCATTGAATTCAATGATTATCAAGGCCTCTATAATTCAGGGGGAGTTTCAGCACAAAATAAATGTTCACTGGTATGTCCAGCACAGGAGCTGGGACTTGTGTCTCATCTGGCCAAAAGGTTCTCAATCGAGTTCCCTGTTGTAAGACGCTGAAGCGAGGCTATGCCAGGTTGGGGCCATCTCAGAAATCCAGCCTCCAGAAATCTGGTTCCGTCTGCCTGCGCGTGGCCGCCACTCTACCTCCTCTTTGTCGTTCCTCTTTAAGTGGTTGCAGCGGTCGAGGAAACGATGGCCAGCCATCACCCACTCCTTCTGCACCAGGCCCTGGAAGCCCACCAGACTGCGGCAGTGAGGGTCACACATGACCTGCACCAGAGACGCCACCACGCAGCTCAGATCCCTGTCTTCCTCCTCTGTGGAGGGGGGGGGGAGGGGGGACAGTTAGGCATGAGAGCCAACAGAGGAGGAGTACAGCACTAAACCCCGGCCAAAGCCCAGAGTGTCTGTCTAACCTTGCAGAATGACAGAGGCCTGCTTCCATTCCAGTACGTAGACCACTTCCACTGCCTGTTTCAGAAACACTCTGGAACAAGCCACACAATGCATTATATTTTATCACAGCAAAGGCTTAACAAAAACTTTAATAATGTCATAAAGTCACTGATAAGAATTATCATATGAAGTGTAACAGAATTCTAAACTCCTACATACAAATGACGCTTGGAAGTGAAGGGACTCGTTTAATAAGTAAATGCAGCAGAAGTGCTGCCCCCTGTAGGCTGTGAGGGGATCACCCTGTTCTTTGGCTGATGTGTGGTGTTTATTCATACCTGACATATTCCATCCATCGGGAACTTTCCACGGATGACAGCCATTTATCCTCAGACTCCTCAAAGGGCTCTGTGTATACACACACACACACACACAGTCACCGTGTTTGCCCTCACTATTCCAGATAATCACAAGTTGAATAAAACGTTTTGTTCCTAAGAAGCACTGAAGGTGGTCAAAGCAACTCTAACACTGTCTCTCGTCGAATTGTGTGTCAGGAGAAAATGACTGCCCTCCAAATAAAGGGAAGGGGGCATTCACCTCGACAGGCAGGGCTGCTGCGCTGACCCTTGGCTAGGCTGCTGTACGCCCAACAATCCTCTTATAGCAGGGTGGACTTCACAGTGATGGGCACGGCTATCGATCTGTGCTCACCAGCCCGCTACTACAGAAAAACTGTTTAGGGCCATGTTTACTAGTGCTGCTTCTCCCTGAACTACACCAGTCTCCCTGAACTACACCAGTCTCTGGGGATTCCTGCCCCAGTGTACCCATTCTAAATGTATCATGAGGGTCATAAACGGGGTGAGCTGTGTCAGGTGTGTTGGGATCAGGATGACCACTAAAAACAGGGACTACCAGGCACACCCAAGGGCCAGCACAGGGAAATGCAGGTCTAGAGTAACAGGCTAGAGACTTCAATCCCCACTGCATTTAAACACCTTCGATCTAGAGCACAAATGAGCAATGCAACCAGAAGGGCGGCAGCAGAGTGCGTCATGGCTCACCGATCACACAGAACTGCCGCAGCTTGACCAGGGCCGCCTGGATGTCATGGATGGTGGGCAGCAGACCGTTTTCCAGCTCCACCTTGTGGACATCACTCCTCAGTGGGTGGCTTTTCATGACAGCGTTGCAAATTCTGACATTGTAGAAAAAAATGGGATTAAAGATCTTTTGGCATTTAAAGAACTGAGTACAGTCAGAAGCATGGCTGTCTAGAGCAGCTGTTGTTTTGTGCGTTTGTGTATACAGCAAATCCCACATGACCACTATGCTTGGGCAGCATACAGAAAAGGGGACAGTTCACGTCTCACGTCTGGCTACTTCCCCGGCTCAGTGTGCCAAAAGATCAGGGGCCTGCACTGACGAGCTCTTCCAAAGATTCAAAATAAATTGGAAACAGGTGCTCACTATGAAACTACAGGAGAATGATGAATTCAGACTTCCTGCATTCCCATGACCTACTATCTGAAATCTGCCTGCTGTATTACGGTCATCTTGCAGAGGCAGCACACTGAACAGATGAGTCCATCACTCTTCTGTGCTCCGACTAACCTCTCCTTTTCCTCTCTCTCTCTATCTCTCTAATATATATTAAAAATGTACACACACACACACCTTTGATCTAGTTTCCTTTGCTGCAGAGGCTCTGTGATGCTGGACATCCGAACCAGGGCACTCCCGCTGGGGTGATTCCAGCACCATAACTACACACACACACACACACACACACACACACACACACACACACACATATTTAGTACATAAACGTACAAGCTAAACATTTCATCTTGTATATACATATATTTAAGAACAGTTAAAATGCATTTAGCTCTTACTTCAGGAAAAATATGCATCATTTTATCTATACAAACGAACACCACCACCCCCCAGCGTACGCAGGCGACTCACTGGGACACGCTGGGCGCTGAAGTAACAGGCGTACTGCTTCAGGTCCTGATCGGCCAGAGACGACGGAACCACAAAGAACTCTGGGAGGCTGGAGAAAAATAGGGAGCGCTGCTTTAGACACGTTTTCAGGCAGGAACACACACACACACACACACACAGACACACACACACACAGGCCTAGTGGCAGTGTCAGCAGGACTGACGGGGCAGAGGGAGAGACGGAGGCGCTGACAGAGCCTAGTCCTCATGGATCATTTTGTCTGCATGTTGCAAAGAATACTGTGGGCCAACAAAGACTGCCTGGGGTGGCAGAAGACATTCTGTTTCTCAGTGAATGCACAACTGGTTATCTTACATTTTATGATCCTAATTTGTCAAAGATTATTCATACACTAATAGAGATTAACCAGCCATGTTAACACATGGAACAACCTCACAACGAGCCTGTTG
This sequence comes from Electrophorus electricus, assembly GCF_041902795.1. Taxonomy (NCBI): domain Eukaryota; kingdom Metazoa; phylum Chordata; class Actinopteri; order Gymnotiformes; family Gymnotidae; genus Electrophorus; species Electrophorus electricus. The sequence continues at coordinate 8,391,286 of NC_137519.1, forward strand.
CATAAAACAGGCTCACTGTGCTGTTGTTTTAAAGGCACATTCACATACTGGCTAAGACAGATAAACGCTAATCTCTGGCTCCGTTATATCAGCAGGACTGTTTGGGGAAACAGCATGTGGTAAACACAAGCGCGCACACACGCACCTGGGTGAGACCAGATAGTCCTTGTTGATGGAGCACACCCTCCACTCTGAAGCACCTGTGCGTTTAATCTCTCGATCCCAGTCAGAAGAGCAGTCAAACAGGGGCGTCTGCAACCTGCCACCAGGATCGATCCCATTCACCCTCTCACCTACGAGCGCACATGCACACAGAGACACGGAGAATAAATATTCAGTCCCCCTAGGCTGTAAAACAGCTCGCGCGCGTGTGTCTGTCTTTCTGTTTGAAAGGGAGAGAGTGCGAGTGAATTACCGGAGGAGCTGTAGAACCGTGTGCCGACGTACTCGAATCCAAACAGTAGCTGAGTGTCAGCAGGGTGGGAGTAGTGACCAATGGCGAGGCACACCTACGGGACAGCAGAGTCACATGACCTCATGCGTGCCACACAGACACTCCTGCTCCTTTGTAAATGATCAGCAATTCGATTTCCTGTTCTAGGAATCATCTCAAATTGTCCACTCACAATACGCAATATCAACATCAGTAACGTTACTATGAAAAACACTGATTGCAACATTTGTATTGACAAGTTTATTCATATTAACAACAGCAGTATTAACAGCAGTATCACTGGAGTCTGGGAAGGCTCTCATCACATACTACCAAACCAGCGCAGCAGACCACCATGCTAACCCACCAGCTAGGCAAAGAAAGCAAGGGTTTGGCCAAAGCTCTCCCCCTCGACCTCTCTCCTACCAGCCACTGCCCCTCACTTCTATTTTATTTTGTATGGAGTTTGCTGGCATGGGCTCTGAGCCACGGAGACAATTAATAACATCCCGGCACGCCGAACTTCAGCCTGCAGCAGGGTCAACTTGACTCCAGACCTTAACGGCATTCACAGCAGAGACGCTCGACGCAGCCGAGCTTCCGACGGGTACGGCCAAAACATGTGGAGGTGTTCTGCAAAAAAGACATCAAGCCCTACTGAAACGCAGCCCGCGACTGCAAATGAGGGGCCGATGGAGGAACGAGGAGTAGGGCACACGCCCCGAGGTCCCGCCAGAACGCTCCGGGCGCCGTGCTACCGAACGGTTCACTGCTGAGACCCGTTTATTAATGGCTTCCCGAGGCTGTCGGACATGCGGCACCTTAAGCTTGAACGCCCAGAAATATTCATCCTTTTCTCTCTCTGAATATGGCTGTCTGCGGTAAGTGCACATATAAGAAGAGCCATTGGGAGTTGGCGGCAGCCAGGCCAAATCTCACAATGAGTGCCATTGAGTCCAGTGTGGAGGAAGCCCGGGGGGGGGGGGGGGGGTCATGTCCAACTCTGTAATTTCATCCAGCATAATAAGCTATTACAGTTTGGCTCAGTCCCATCTGTCACAAAGCAAAACATGGAACTCCCTGTTTTAGCTGCATGCAGCAATTACACTCATTCACCAGACACTGGAGGCATGATTAAATCCTACACCCTCATTCCACAAGGAAAACACACACACACAGGCAGGCACAGTCAGACAGACACACTCAGACACACACTGTGAAAGGGCCATAAGTTCCCAGACACACTAAAACCATAAACTGAGCTCTGACAGGTGTATCTACATTCATATTCACATTGATGGACTGGAGGGAAACATCTGAAGTTTAGCCTCTCACCTTCCAATTAACTCTACATGCTAACGCAGTCCATGACCTGTCCCATGACCTCACATGGAACAAGAACAATGAAGGGGGAAGGGTGTGTGTCCTACAGGTGTTGGGCATTGCCTACGTCCCCCCCCCCCCCCCCCCAGCTTGGCGGTGATTGTGTGAAAGGGAAGGTGTGGAGGGAACTAGCTGCAATTAACCCTAGCAAGAGAAGTGGGTAAATAAACCATGTCCATCTGATTAAACTTCACCTCGGTGTGTGAGCAGCTGGAGCAGAAGTGCACCCAGCACCCTAATCACTCCCATGTGCGCACGCACACACACACACACACACACACACACACACACACACACACACACACACAGTCAGTGAACTGCACTCTGCTTGCTCTTCACGCAGGCTCTGCAGATCAGCATGCTGCTCTCCGACGGAACTGGGGACAAACGTGTCTGTGTTTGCCGAGAGATCACAAAGTGAGAGCTCTCCTCAATGGCCCTTTTGTTTCTCGTTTTCATGCCTCCATCTCTCCTACTCACCCCACCCCCAACGCCGGGCCCCTCTCCCCCAGACTCGACGCTGCGCCAAACTCGGCCTTCCTTAACCAGCTACCTTTATGTGTTGCCCTTTCTACACCCCTCTCCTCTCTTCTCGTACTCTTCCGGCTGTTGTGATCTCACTCACTCACGCCGTTGGCCCGGGAACGCCATGTGAAAGCTCTACTGTACTCAGGCAGCTTGGAAACAGCTGGGAAGGACGTGGCTTTTTTTTCCCACCTCAAGAATACGTAAACAATCCTCCAACACACACACCCACACACACCCCCACACACACGCCATCCTCCCTGATGATTAACAACCATTCCTCACATACTGTGGAACTCTTTCTGCTCTGACTCAGACTGATGGCACGGCCAATCACAGTCTGCTACACTAAAGCGATGACGAATAGGAGGGAATTTTTTTTAAATATTTTTTTCCGCTTCTATCAGGCGGTGAGTCAGGGGTCCAGTACGGAATTTTAATTTACACAAAGTTCCACGTCTCCAGGCAACAGCAGCTGTTGTGAGGCAACAGGATGGGTTTGCAGGGTCAGTGTGAGTCATGGTCACAGTGCACAGGTCTCCCAGTGGGAATAAATCCCTCAGCATAAAGGCACTCCCCTGAACTTTACCAGACAGATATAATAAGACAGAAATACATTCCTCAACAGAGCACGCTTGACGTTCTTGAGCAGATAACATCTAGGTTCTGCTGGAAATATGTAGTCAAATAATTATTCAAGTTGGACCGAACGTTTTCCATTCAAGAGCATTTCTAAAGAAAAGAACTGATTGCAATATCAAATGTCAGAGGTTTCACTGCAGCCAAAAGAGAAAAGAGGCTGTAATATGCATCAAGAGACCTATAAACAGAGTAACATTACAGAAGCCTAGAATAATACTAGAGAAATAGTGAACCTGTCTGGAGAGAAACTCTCCAGCAGTGGAGTCGTCAAACAAACAGCTCAAGGTTCTGAAAGGAACATTTGTGTCCCAGACAGTGAGGCTGTGGAATAGCGTGGTTCTACACTGGCTCTCCACACAGACAGACAGTGCTAATAACACCTCCATGGCAAGCCTGCCACCAGCCAGATGGAGAGGCAGGATGAAAGAAACAGTCCTGGGTGTGCAGGAAAACGCTGCTGCAATCCATTCTACAAACACGAGGAGAGGAGAGAGAGGAAAGCAAGTTCTCCTTATGCACCTTTACTCGTCAGAACAGTGTGATCTGTGTGATCTGCGTGATCGCCTGAAGGTTACAGCACACTATTTATCAACCATGGAAGGAACCAACAGAGTAAGAATATTAACAATGTTCCCACCAGCTGCTAAATAAATCACAAAGGTTTGATTGCAAAGGCTAACTCTATGAACAGGAAGGAATATTACTGTGTGTGTGTATAAAATGGAGATGACTGTGCTCTTCTCATCTCTACCACTTAGGGAAATTTTATAAGTCCATGTGCCTGCATTTGTGTGAGTGACGATATGAGTGTGTGCATGTGCGTATGCATCACTGTATGAGTGCACACGTGTGTTTGTGTGTGTGCGTGACCGTATGAGTGCACGCGCACGCATACAGTCACATGCACATGTGCGTGCGTTACTGTATGAATACGTGTGTGTGTGTGTGTGTGTGTGTGTGTGTGTGAGAGAGAGTGTGTATGTGAGTGTGAGTGTGTATGTGAGAGTGAGTGTGTGTGCGTGAGTGTGTGCGTGCGTGCGTGAGTGCGTGAGTGTGTGTGAGTGTGCGCGTGTGAGTGAGTGTGTGCGGGTGAGTGAGTGTGTGCCTGCGCGAGAGTGTGTGTGTGCGCGTGCGAGTGTGTGATTATGAGTGTGTACACACCTTCTTGGCGCTCTCAGGCCCAGCCTCGTCAAAGCGGAAGCGAATGATGCGGAAGTCCTTGCAGTACAGGATGAGCTCTGTGGGGTTGAACTTCAGTTTCTTATTGGAGCCCAGAATCTTCCGCTTTCCCTTGGCATCATTCACTGCAGAGAGCACCGTGCAAACAAACACACAAACGCGTGCAAAATAATGAGCATTTCACCCACTTCAAGTCATGAAAATGCTAACATTATAGTGTTGAATTAATTTTAGATGTACTACATAATATTTCTACATACACTGCCTATGTACACTGATTTTTCACTAACGACGTAACAACGTATGCAATATACATATAAATAATGTAAACCAGATACCAAAAGCTCATTTTATATTTAGTTTTAACTAAATTTAAACCATTTTGCTATTATACTTATACTATATTATGTTTCTATTATATTACATTACAGTTTTGCCCACCCTGTTATATAGCATTATTTGAAACAGACTAACATTGCCTTAACAACAGGATGTTTTGACATGTTAATACACCAAATTAGCTTCTAGGTAAAAATATTGGCACGTTGAAAAATTATTCATGTTGGTCATGTTGAAAAATTATTCACTCTCTTCCTTTTATGCTTTTATCAAACCTTTTTCATATGTGGGAAGGTTCCGTTATTATAATGAAACTCTTCATTTCACACTCTGTGACTAATGTGGTCAACCAGCAGATGACTGTGTCTTGCTAAATTTCACCACCTGCTAAAAACATTCCCTAGTCTGATCATCTCTCACATTCCCTTCCATCCTCCTGCTTTCTCTTCTCTAGATCTCTGGCTGATCGTGGTCAGGGGAAGGACACCCCTGGTGAGGAGATCAATTGTCTACGCACACCTGCGACCCTCCCTACAGCCAGAGCGGAACCACCGATCCACAGTGTGGTCACCTCTCTCTTACTGCCCGTTTGTCAGACTCGAGCCCAAAATTACACAGAAATAATTAACAGGGAAATTTTAAAACTGAAAAGAGAGAGAAATTCTACAAAAACACAGGTGTTGTGTTCTTTTCCTCGTCCTGTTGTAGAAGTGGTGGTGCAGAGTGAGGTGTGCAGAGTGGTTAGGCAGTGCGGCCCAGAGTGACATAGGCCAACCCACCACCTTCTGCACCGCTAACTGCCCGTCTGACACCAGAACAAGCTCACAGTGTGGCTCAGCAGCGGCACTTGCTCATAATGGACTTTTGTTTTAGGACACAGGCAGGAGAGCACACTCACACACAGCTTCACACTTTGTTGGCTCGACGCAGGGCTCCAGGCCCTGGGGGGGGGGGGGGGGGGGGGGGGGGCTATGTCAGCAGAGAGCAGGAGCAATGATCTAACACAAACAAGCTTAATCCCGGTTAGGCTTTCCAGCTCGGAGCCACAGTCTGGCCCAGTGAGCTCATCTGCAGCCTGGCTAAAAACAGACTGGCTAATGCGCGGAGGGGAGGGGCAAGCAGCCACCCAAACAGGTTCTACTGCACTGCAGTCAATACAGAAGGCTTCAGGAAAGAACAAGATGACGGAGGGAGAGAGGCATGAAGGAGGTAGGTTACATTAGTTCATTCATAACACACGGCGACAGCAAGGCCAGAACAAATACTTATAGAAATGGAGAAGAAGAACAGAGAAGTGAGAGAGAGAGAGAGAGAGAGAGAGAGAGGGAGAGGCTGACAGACATATTGCTCAAATAGAGAAAGGATGAATACGGGCCTGGAAAAGTCTGTGCGTGTACCCGCGTGCGTGCCCTGACTAAAAGGGAGCAAAATGTACGTGTGTGCACAGACGAAACTCCACACACAGTCCACAGAGTCTGCCTCGTGGCAAGGTGAAACATTCTAGCAGTGGTATTCAGGCGGTTACGGTTCGACGGTGGGCCGCGCAAATGCTCCAGCCTGTCACAGCGTGAAACAGAAGAATGACACCGAGCAGGCAGCTCGAGTGACAAAGTGCTCGGAGCCCTGCAACCCTAGCAAGCGTTTACAGTGAGACGTATAATGCTTTGGATGGGATTAATTATACAACCCTACACTAGGGAAATGTAATTTATCATGTGTACACCTAAAATGCTGCATTGCTCTGTGCAATTAGTCAACTGCAAAAGGCTTCGATCAGGGCATTCCCAGTAGGGTGTTTCCCCAATCCTGCTTACAGAGTTCCTCTGCACTGCGCATTTCTGTGATTTCCGACCAGGGAGAACTCAACCATGAGTCTCATGAGTTAGATAAGACGTGTGGCAACCCCAGAACGCCAAACAGGGCTGCTTAGCGATGACCCCTGATCAGGGCATTCCCAGTAGGGTGTTTCCCCAATCCTGCTTCCAGAGTTCCTCTGCACTGCGCATTTCTGTGATTTCCGACCAGGGAGAACTCAACCATGAGTCTCATGAGTTAGATAAGACGTGTGGCAACCCCAGAACGCCAAACAGGGCTGCTTAGCGATGACCCCTGGGCTGCGGGCTTGGAGGCTAGAGGATTGAGGTGTGTCTGTAGAGCCCAGGGTGACTGCACTCTGATGCAGGGCCCACTGCATTACCAGGTCACCTCACCCACACATATGAATAAAGAATACTACCTAACTTAATAATAATCAGCATAATCATAATTACAATCAAACAAATATGCAGGGATGAGAAGAACATTTAAGCATTTAAATTATGACATGCATTATAAACAGCAGTAACAGTGACGTTGCCTCTGGAATTAGTAGAGTAGTTATGAATTGTTTATTACATAGCTGAAAGGCGTAACATTAAGAATGGGGGTGGGGGGGTGGGCTCCAGCTGTGAATGGGAGCTTACCGGTGATGACCTGATCTACACAAGCCAGCGGGACGTCATACTCTCCCAGGAGCCGGTGTGCACACTGGAACCTCTGAACAAGCCAATGAAGAACCAGACGATTCAGTAAGTCAGAGTGTTTTTGTTTGTCTTTGATTTACATTAAATAATTAAGTTACATGAAAAAAATTAAGCAATTGATTCTGCACCAGTAAAGCAAATTCAAAATGGACTACACAGAAAACAAAAAAACTAAAATTTTGCTGGACTGAATAGGTTCATCAGGGCGTCATACTGACCAAGTGTACTAAAGCTAAAACTAAAGCATTTCAAAACAAATCAAAGAAAGAGGTGGCTGCACCATTAACAAAACCTCAAAACATTTCAACATAGCAGTAAAAAATTAACCACATCTCCGCTGCCACTGTCAGGTGGTCTGAATTCTGATGACTCCCTTGTCTGCTGACCTGCTCTTCAGTTACCAGCACCGTTTATAAAGGTGCCTGATAAATCAGTAAAGAAGACGATGGGGCCCTTTGTGTCCAACACACTCCTCAGCGTTTCTCTGAGTGTTTATCTGACACACTACTTGGCGTTTATCAGAGTTTCAAATGGTTAATCATTTTCTGACTCATTTCTGGAGCTGTATGCTCACTCTGCCTCACTCAGGCTGAAATTAACAAGGTCTTTTAGTGACTCACAGAAGCCAGACAGGTGCTTAAAAATAAATAAATAAACAAACAAAAACCCACCCGAGAGAGCCATAAAGGCCATGCAATGGCAAAGTGTTCCTAAATGTGGTTGAAAGAACTGAAAGCAAAAAACAAAAACAAACAAAAAAAAACCCAACAACCCAAAGCAACCATGTCAAGCGCGCCTGAGTTGGCCAGCAGCTTTGTGTAGGAGAGCATTTCTAGCGCTCCAGAAAGCCTCTGCAGATGGTGCGCGCCACCAAGAAGTGGGGGTGTGGGGGATGCGAGCATGAGCAAAACATGCTCTTCAACAAGTTATGCAACATCTCCACCCACCCCCAGTACTTCAAAACATGCCATAAACTGGCCCAGCCCTTCAGAGTTAATCCCGTGTCTCCGGAGAACGTACTGCAGTGAGGCTCGGCTAGGCGCTCCGAACACCAACAGCTAGCCTGGACCTTCCCCCCACTACGCTGGAGGCAACCGAGTGTTGGCACATGGGTTTGAGTTCTTCCCTTTCACACCTGACTCAGCTTGAGTAGGAAGTGATAAGCCCGAGTTGAGGACCCTTGAGGCAGCCTACCCACCCATATACGCATATTTTACCCTCCCCTACAGATATTCTACCCACCTCTACACATATTCTATTACCTCTAATAAGCATATGGAAATATGTGGAGCAGGTGAGGGTGTACTTGCCTGTTGTGGCAAGGAATCATGGGTAACGAAAGAGACCTTGAAGTTGGTGCAGACGAGCTTTCCCCACAGGTCATCCTGGCTGCCGCCGGCTCCGATGCACTTCCGCACAAAGTTCACCTCGTTCACCACGATCTCCCCTGAAGAGCAGGAACAGGAGAGGGAAACCGAGTCAGAGGAGAACATCCACAAAGAGGCTGGGGGGGGGGGGGGGGGTTGTGGGTGAGTATGTCTTCCATAATCAGATCAGGCCAAATCAGCAGAAGGGAGTCTGAAAAAAAGAAAAAAAGTCGCTAAAAAATTCCTACAGCTAATGGACGTTTTCCCAGTCCTGGTACTCAGCAACTCCTACACCTCTTTTTTTTTTCAACACATCCTGGGTGAAGGACAGCTCACCAAAGATCTGTTTACATCGACAGGTGAGACTGTTTCAGGGCTTGAGGGTGGAGCCAATGAGCTGGCTACTCTAATGCAGTTACAATGACAATTCCTGTGTGTGTGACACACACACACACACACACACACACACACACACACACACACACACACACACACACACACACACACACACACACACAGAGAGAGAGAGAGAACGCACTGAAGGATCTATCAGGTTGAAGTTCCATCTCTCGCTTCTCCAACAGAACTATAATCAATATGTTTGTCTGTCTCTGTCTGTCTGACCCATCTTCTTTACTTATTTTCTTTATAAGTGTTGAGTTTCCAGTGAAGATGGTATCAGAATTTCTAACCAAAAGCACAGTGTAAAACTTGCTTATGGGATATACACCAATGTCAACCCTTGCTACCAGTATTAACGGTTGGCCAGCAATTGCTACGTTACAGGCACAAGCTGGAAAACATTTAGCCATGTTAGTGAATCAGTGTGTATAGCAAAAAGCTATGTACACATTACACCAGGACACCTTACCCTACAGCAGTTTCTAATTACTCCCTCACTCTCACTCGCTCTCAACTCTCAGCCAAGGAGGTACTTTTACACAATGGGAGCCGATGACTCACTGGACTGAACCCGATCCAGCACTCCAGATCCCAGAGAATTGTGGGAGAGTTCATGCAGATATCAGCTGAGGGCACATAACCCCCCAGCCTCCTCCCCCCACACACTAAACTATGTGCTTTCTCCAAAGAAAGGGAGTCAAGTTTGCCATTTTTGTGGAGTTTGGGGAAAAATTACACAGCAATAAAAACAAGACCTGTTACACAGACCCAGACAACCAATCTCCTGAATGTTAACAGTGTGCACGTGCACACAGGCTTATGGCCGAGCACTGGTCATGCGCTCCGGTTTCACACAAACTTGAAAAGAGCGAGAGTTCATCAAATACAGGTGCAGACAGCTCCCCCTCTGCCTTTAAAGAGCCAGTAGCCTCTTTTTTTCTCTCTCTTTTTTTTTTTAAAAACACGAGACCGCCATTTCCAGTCACTTATTGCAGAAATTTACCAGCGACTCTCCAAGCTTCGGAAGAACATCCCAGGACGCTTTGGGTTGCGTTGGAGTTCTGGCGGCCCGTCAGCCAAGCTGCTCAGAGCACAGCCATTCGCAAATAAACACTTTCAGTTCTCGCTTTCCAAGAAGTGACTATTAAGAGGAGGAAGAAGCGCTTCTATTTCCGTCTTGGGAAACGTGAGGTTGGGTGCCCGGGGAGGGGGAGGTGAAAACTGAAACAGGGGGAGAGTGTCGTTTGCCCCAGCTGCGAGCACTTGACTCTCAGGGAGGAGAGCGGAGCGGTGGGTGGAGGTTTTCCGAAGCCCGCTGAGCCCAGCCCTGCCCTTCTCGGCTTTGCCAGCTGGGACTGTTTAGGAAAGGTTACCACAGGGGACGCCTCCACAGCGCACACATTGTAGGACAGTCTTTTGGCCTTCAGGCTTTTCTTCACAAGTTCTCTGGTTCTTCAGTTCTCCGGTTCTTCTTGAGTCTAGCAGGGCCGAGCTTTGTTTTTATTCATACGGTGGCAACAAAGTCAAGTGAATTGCAGTGAAGTGAACCCTATGCTGGTCAACGTGGGGTCTGAGTCTGGGCTGCACATCTCCGTAGGCTTTTGGATCCCAAACTCTCGGCATAATGAGGTGATGGCAACTGCAAGGTCATCCAGTCGAAATCAACAAAACAACTGCACTGAGGACAAAGAAGATATCACATTTTTAGGCAATAATTTATTCATCCGCGACTGACTCTACTACCAACTGCATGAGATAGTGCGCTGCTCCGCTCCCACTCAGAATGGCGCGCACACACACACACACACACACACACACACACACACACACACACACACACACACACACACACACACAGCTCTGCTTGTTAATAAGCCTAGTGCTGTGTCCCCTCCCTTTCCTTGGAATGTGTGTGTGTGTGTGTGTAAACAGCGCACTACAGAGGGTAATCAGCAGCTTGACTTCTCTGCTCCATTAATTAGCCCCGACTGGGTGCTGATGTGGCAGTGATGCTGTCGGCTGACACAGAGCAGAGGCATTTCTGCAGCGTGTACCCAGCTCGAGCCATGGGCGTTAACCACAGCACTGCACTGTGTGCCTCTCCAACAAACATGCGGCCTAACACGCTAACATGTTAAGACTACGTTAAGCGTTTTGCTAATACTGATCAGAGCTCCTCTGCACTGCCCATTTTAGTGAATCCCTGTTCCCAACACACTGGAATCAACTTGCCAACAACCCTTCATCAGAAGGCTCGTGATATCGTGAGGCAGTCCTGAGTGTGTCTGATGAGTCCTCTTGGTCCGTGTTATCAGAAGGGGAGGCAGTGCAGGCAACACGCTACATACTCTGCATCTCAACTTTACAGGATTAGATTATGATGGTGCATAGACAGAGTTAAAGAAAAGCATGAAATATTAAGGCACAAGACCCTGAACCCATAGGTGAGGACAGGGTTTCTCAAGCCAATCCTTGGGGCCTGTCAGACGGTCCACTTTTTCCCTCTGTCCCAGCTCCTAACACTGAACCAAGCCATTAGGCACTCTGACACAGGTATACTGGGAGCTGGGTTACAGCAAAAATGTAGAAACCATAATTTCAAAACATCATCCATTTCTGGGGACCCCATGGGAAAACATAAATGTGTGTAATATACAACTATATGTTCACATAACAGCATAAATGTCTATGCATTACATGTAAAAGAGGGCATCTCGCCCAGACTGGTGAAGGGAAGCCACCATGGTTCTAACAGACTAAAAGCTCCAGTTGTGGGTATATGGCTTTTCAACCAAAGTCATACATTTCATTACCACTACAGCCAAATGATCCCCACATACTGAACAAGCCACTGTGTGAACATGACCAGCGAGGAGGGGTGGGCCTGGGTCACTGACACCACCTCCCCTTCTCGGCCCTGCCTGAATGCTGAGGAGACAAAATGCTGCAAAATCGCATTAAGGAGAAGTGTAGAGGACACTTTGGAAGTGGATGTGTTCAGTGTGCGTGGAAGTCAGGTAGGAAGGAACGGCGGGCGCTCCTGCACACTGCGTGGGAGAGACGTAGGAACTTTTTAGCACGACATAAGGTGGCAGTCTGGCGGACTTGTTGTCATGGTAGTCACTTCACACACTGCCAAATGTTTTGGGAGCTTACTGGACAAAACAGCAAAACAGCTGGCTATTAAGATGAAAGAAAAAGAAAGCTATAATGTAACATGGAAATGTGAGAAACATTACACAAACCAAATAGAAATAATGATAAGTATTAAATCTGTTCTTTTCAAAAGACAATGTCCTGAATGTCAGAGAACTATTTTGAACACCATTTCTAAGATCAGCACAAATCTCAGGTTTAGGTACAAGACATCTTAACTGTATGAAGCAGATGAGTGCATGCAGATGGTGAAATAGTTCACTATTTGGTCAAGTGACTGGATTATCTCGTAATATTGCCTCTAAATATAAGATGAGTACTAGGAGAATTGTTATCTTAGCTTTAAAAAAAACCTACTGACTGATATAGTCATGCTCTTTCAGCTAGGCCTTCTGGGGCTTGGTGCACAGACCTCTGGTTCTGGACATGATGACAAAAGTATTACACTGTAGGCAACGGCTGCATTTGGCTACAGCATTCAAGAGCTCCTTTGACGTTCAACATTCTGAGAGTCATGACATTCTACAATTCTACCCACATTCAACAGTTCTGACAGATACATTCTACAGTTCTATCCACATTCAATGCTGTAAGCTACATTCAACAGTTCTTTCTCTATTCAACATTCTGTTAGCTGCATTGTACAGTTCTATCCACATTCAACATTCTGTCAGCTACCTTCTACAGTTCTATCTGCATTCAACATTCTGTCAGCAGCCACGTTATACAGTTCTATTTCTGGGTGTGTCTTATGGGTATCCATATTGTATATCCTGCTGATGTCAGCCTAGGAAAATGTATTGCACCACATGACTGATTCACAGGGCTTGATTCAAGTGGAAGACATGATCATAAAGCAGCATCTGACTTTCAGTGCACGGAAACATGCTGACCTTCTTCTCTCTGTGCCTCGTTTCCATCCACAGCAAGTGCAAACACCTGTACGGCAACCAAACGCAAACAGCCTTATACACACATAGCATGTCACTGTCCAGCAAAGCAGCTTGTGTTCTCCTGCACTCCCACCGATAATATAGCATCTTACACTAGATCCTTTCAACAGCATGGGTATTTAAAACACAACACAAAAAACACTAACAGAATATTCACAGCACTATTACTGTTGCAACTGGGTTGCCATGACAACCAGAGGGGTAAGCGGGTACACAGATACAGTCAAAGGGGATTTTGCTGTTTATGTTGTAGCCAGATGAGCTAAACTACACGTGCCGCATCTATTTTGGAAACAGGGATGACCCAGGTCATGTATCTTAATTAAGGTGCGAACAATTTATAACCCAGCCAACCCCCCCCATAAATAAATAAATAAATAAAGTCAGATACAGGCTTCCCCCACGACTGCCCTGTCCCTCCCATCCCTGTTTGTGCACTAGGCCCACACTTCCAGGAAAACTAAATCTGCCTAGTTCTGCTTCACCTGACAAATCACTCGTTAACTTCCATGGAATCACAAAGACTGAATTTAGTAAGATATTATATTCAGCTATTGCGTGTAACAGTAAACCGAACGCAGGAAATTGCAAAACAAGTTTTAATACTCAGCGGTCAAAATCATGCAAGATTTAAAGTCAAAACAAGACAACTGTTCAAAGAGACAGCCCAGATTTTGAGGATAACCTAAAGTAGTCTGCCAGCAAACAAAGACTTGAAATTATAAGAACCCTTAGCACATACAGCAATAGTGAGCTAGAAGGGTGGCTCCACCTTGACCCCAGCCAATGACACGCAGCTCCACCCATAACCCCACATGAGCAGGAATCATGTTTGTGAATAACTTATTCAATTAATCATTTAAGAAGTCTTATACCTCCCTCTCTTGCTCTCTCTCTCTCTCTCAAAAAAAGCGGTATACAGGCACTGGGTGTGGTGCACATTTTGCCTGCAAAAAGTACATAGCATTCCGGCCCAACATTTGCAGAAACACCATTGTTAAACTAATTATGCACGGTAGACTGCAATGGTGCTACAACAGGAAATGCACTGCACTGGATACTCAGACACTCACTTCTAACACTGCATGACCGCGTGAGGATCAGCAGAGGAGAACTGGACAATGAGCCCACATACAAAAAGCTTTAACACACAGACTGGAATTCTGAGATAAACCTATTGGGAATGAATAACTGACTGATGCAGAGCAGAGTATGACATCCTGCAATTGGTTTATATAGCCTGCTTAATCCCAGTACCTACCTGTTTGACCAATTAGATTTCTTTATTGGAAAGAATTTTTAAAATAATTACATTAATGTCATATTTATATCCCTCCAAAAATAGCATAATTTACGCAAAGAAATGCAATAATTAAGCAGTAAGTAAGGAATTACCTGGTAAGAGTTTGGCCTCAAGTTTCTTGATGGTCACTTGGGGACTTTTCTTCAAATCAGTCTACGTAACATACATTAAAAGCACATTAAAGCAAGTGAAATATCACCACCAGCCCACAGCAGCTTAAACAGGAGGCTTTGAGCGTTGAGACGTGAAAGGCAAAGCTGCACGGTAATTTTCAGTGTACTATACACTTTGCCCTGCTGGTGACTTAACTTTAATAGTAGCTTTTAACAGAAGCCACACGTCTGCTATTTAAAAACACACGACGCTGAAAATAACTTAATGGCAGCATTAGAAAGAAAGAAAGAAAGATAGATAGATAGATAGATAGATAGATAGATAGATAGATAGATAGATAGATAGATAGATAGATAGATAGATAGATAGATAAGAGTTTCTAAATTGATGCTTAACAGGTCACTTGTTTTATTTTCTGAATATCTGTTAGACTAAATATTAACGAGCTGATTTTCTAGCAAGTAATTTAGTCAATTTTATGCATCAACAGTAGCAGGTTTTGTATGAGAAAAAGGGTTTTCCTCACCTGAACGGGGGGCAGGTAGGACTTAAATGTCGCCTTCGGAGTTTTTCCAGAAAACATGTTTACGTGTGGCAGTTAACGGATAAATACACAAAATGCAAGCTGGTAAATCCCAGAACAGTGGGGCTCATCTAGAGAGCCAAACTATCTTTTTTATATCAAGACCAACTTCGCTAGATTATGTGACTGCCTCGGTGGTTCTTCAGAGCAGCATGCCTGAACTTCCTTCCTCGGTTCCTTCTTCAAGATAAGAGTACTCATTCATTTGAATGCCATATAATCCACTTCCCCGTGGATTTCCTTGTGCAGACTGCAGCGTTAGCTGGGTAGCAAGTTCTCTTCACATTCTCACCGAGCTGCAGTCCTCCACGGCGCTGCCTCCCCGTCTTCAACCAGTTAGCTTGTTAGCTAGCGTGGCTCTTCAGCAAGCCGCTGTCAAACTCCACACAACTTTTGCATTCGAGGTCAGTCGCTGTTAGCATAAATATTCGCATTTAGCGCTCATCTTTTCTCTCTCTCTCTCTCTCTCGCTCTGAGAAAGGACGCGCTGAAGCCATTGTATCCCGATTGTGTGCTGCTAAGTCGTCTGGAGAAACAGTCTATGCTTGTCCCCGGTCGGTGTCAGCAGCCTGTTTCGCGGCCATGTTTACAAAAAGGCAAGAGGGGAGTGAGCGTGGTCGTCTCGCGCTGCGGGCACGCACAGACTGGTGTGACCGAATGGTTTAATGGCTGATTGGACTATTGGGCCTTGAGAACAAGAACTTCCCGGCTGGCGCTGGATACTATTTTAACCTCGATTCATTGAATAGTGGAGACACAGCTATATTAGTTAATGCGCACAGAGTTTAAATGATGTGTTTTATATGTATTTATCTAGTAAGTATTTAGAGTAGCACTGGGGAAAATATTGCAGCACCACCTGCTGGAGCAGATGGACAATGATTTTAAAACTATATTTAGACAGTAGCGCCACCTGGTGGTTAAAATGGCCTTGCGTGAGTTTACGTTCTGTGAGTGTGATGTAATTTGGCTTACCCGACATGTGCTAACAGCACTGCTGTACCTAAAATGTTCGTTACAGTAAAAGTGGTATTTGCGTTAGAGAGTTGAGAGTTGTCTTAAGCTTTACGGTGAAAAAAACGTATATCATAAGCTTACATTTTGATATATTATGTAATATACGAGAATGAAGATGTATTAAAATTGATAAATGTTGACATATTAGTTTACATTAGTATAATATATGTATTACTCAAGAGAGGTGATGGTTTCCTGTTTGCACATTTTCTAGATACCACAATGGAAGAGGTCCCTGGTGCCCCAAATTAATTCATGGTTTCTGACTATGGAGTAGCTAACAACAGATGTGGTAGATCCTTCATGGTGTTATGCCCCCACTTATAGTAGATGATATAGCTGTAAATGATTTATTGATAACTTAGAAAGATGTACAGCAATGGAAACGGCCTTGTAATACAATTAATATCCAGAATAATCAATTTTCAAACTGCAGAGATCAGATTTCACTAATCAGTTAGGCATTAATAGTAATTTTCATCAATTATGTTTGCACCCAAAATACTTTAAATTTTGAATAAACATAATTTTATGTTTGGTGTGAATAACATTTCAATCTACACTGTATAAGTTATTTCTCAATGACAATAATATGAAAAGTGTGTCCAAACTTTTGACAAGTATGGTATGTGTTTATTTAAACCTTGTAATAAAAACCAATGAATTTGTGCAACACAAACATACAGTATACTTTGGAGAGCATTAAACAATGTATAGCTGGCTACACATATGATCTATAACAAAATGAATGAAGATGAGATGAAGATTATGGTAACTACATGCTTAATAATAGCAGGACATGACAAACATTATACATGCATATAATATTAATCAGTTTCAAAATTTGTCCAACACCTGTCTGCAGATATTCAAAAGTAGACACAGTTATCAAAATCTTGGCATTAGATAACAACGTAAATTATGTTAGAACATGTTCAAACAAAAATGGGGAAATCGGGGCACAGTATATCACAGCAAAAAAAGTAATCCGGGGATTTCCTTAATGTAGAAATAGCAGGGTTGGCGCCAGGCCGATGCCCCTTCCGGCCACCAGAGGGAGGCCTCGAGCCAACCACACCTCTAATCAAGCTTAACACCCAACAGCTGGGCTAGAGCTTATATAAGCGCAGTGAACCAGTCGTTCAGTGCTGGGTTTTTGCCAAAGTTCTGAGCCAAGCTCCTAGCCGGTAACTTAAGGTATTGAGGTCTGTGAGCTCTTGTGCCACACCTCACTTTTTCCTCTCCAGTTTTCTCTCTCTGGAGGTTTCCCTTAGCCATTCAAGTTCCTCCCCGTTTTTTGGTTTTGTTTGGGAAGTTTTAGATGAGTTTTCCCCAGTGCATCGGGGTTGCCATTGCTTCCCTTGGTGTCCTTTGTTCTCCCTTTTTTCCACACTCGGTGTGGTATTTAGTTTTTCCCTTTGTTTTACCTGTCCCAAGCTCTAAATGTTCGGCACAGGGGCACACCGTTGTTAGAGCGTGGTTGCTCACCCAGTAGGCTGTTGGTATCATCACCCAGCTGACCTGGGTTTGAGACCACCTTACACCACCATGTTGAAAATCTGTAAAGAATATGTTACAGATGTCACTATCGTCACCGCATTGCTGGCCTGGGAGTCCATCAGGCCTGCTAGTGCATGTCTACAGTCAGAGGCTATTGTAGAATGACAATTCAAATGTGAAAAAAATATTAATTATGGCATAGTACAGTTATTTCAGACACTTGATCTTTTCTATACTTTAGAATTCCTCTTCCAAATAATAGAAGGTAAACTATTTTGATATGTAAATCATGTGTAAGTCACGAGGTGTCCCTTCATAGATACAGATTATCCCAGGTTCCATAAATGGGATGTTTGGTAATCTTGCTCCCTGGCTTCATTTCTGGATTTTGACAACTGAATAAGGATCCAAAAATGTGGTGGACTCTTCATAACCATTATTAGCCTTGTGGGAAGAATTCCACTTAGATTTAAAATCAGTTTCCTCTTCACCAAATCCCACATCATATGGAGAACCTACATGAAACATGTACACAGACTGCTTATGTTGTTGACAATAAAAAAAATTTTTAAAAAGATGATTAAAAAATGTAATAAAAAAGAGAGAAGAGAAGAAGAAAATACTCACAGTCCATATCAGCCTCTTCCTCTCTATTTTGAGTACTGCAGAAGTCATAATAAAGAAACAAGTCATTGTTACGAGAGGAAAGAGGAACAGCTGACACAATAATGGAAATCCTATTCATTTAAAAATCACAGAAATCTGAAGGTCATTGCCTACCGTAGCTGAACTGCCTCAGATTCTGTGAATAAAAAGAACAATTAAACCCCTATAATATTAGAATTAGGGTAGGTACCGATTACTAGATGGTTAGACATAGTACATATTTTCAGTTGCTATTCTAGTAAAAAAAAAAACAACAACTATTTACATGCTAATAATTCACAAGTTGGTTACCTGGTGAAGTAATGGCTGTTCTCTTCATGAATGCCACCACAGAAGCTACCAGAAGACATAATAATATGGGCAGTGTAATGTACAAGGGGATGAGAGGGTCATCAACTGTGTGTAAACAAGAATGATAGAGTATTTAGAAACACAGTAAAAATTATCAGTGGGAATTATCAGTGGCTTCACTGACACTCACAAAAAGATAAAACTCACCAGATTTGTTTCCAGCTGTACTGTTTTCAGATCCAGATGCCCACTTATTTGTTTCCAGATCAGGAGTTTTGGCCTTATGTAGACTAACTGTAATATTACTTATCACCTTCCAGTTTCCTCCATTATTGTTTGTGTTCACATGTATTGCACAGAGGTACTGCCCACTGTCTGACTCCATCGCTGCCCTGATCGTGATGTTGTGCGTGTACGGTTCTATGGTTTGGTTTGAGAGCCTGTCTAGGTGTCCATGCACGTCACAGTGGTGACCGTGTTTTATACTGTTCCACTCAAAGTCATATGAGTATACACAGGTGCTGTTCTTTCCAGAAGTCTTGATCCAGTACACCACAAAATTCTTGCGTTCGTAATTTTGTGTAAACGTGAAACTGCAGTGTAGCGGTACAGATTCACCTTCTTTTACCTTGACTAGGTTTGTTATTTCAGGCATGGATGTCACTGGAGAGAAAAACACAACTTTGATGACCGTTCCTAAATCAGAGGACTGCCTTGAGCTTCATAAAATACTACAACAAAACGATATGAATGAAATTAACATGAAATGTACTCACTGTTTGGATTTGGAATGGCAACTATAAATGAATCAATAATGTTGTGAGATGATTTGAATGGAAAAAGGAAGTTCTTATCCAGAGCCTTAACACATGCAAAAAATCCACTCCTAACTTTCAGTGAGCATTTAGGATCTGATTCTTCTTCTGTGCAAAAATCTGTTGAGTTGCTGAAATCGTTAAGTGTGAGGAGTTTACCATCGGAACACTTTACCAAGCATCCAGTTCTGATAAAGTTATCAGACTTTGTGCTTATTTTCCATTTGTTGGTGTCACAGACTAACTGTACTTCATCCTTCATGGTATAAATGAACTGGGTATGTCCTTGGGGAAGAAGAAAGAATATTTACAGCAAGACTGAGGAAATTAGTTTGATAATGCAGGCATTAGTTTGGATCTTGTTAATAACAATAACCCGTAGGATAAAATGTGTATTGTGCATCTACCACAAATTGCATTCTACAAAATCAAATCAAAACTGAAAAAAACTCCCAAAATATTAGAATATTAGACTATATAACCAAGTGTGTAATTGCCTTCTGCTTAGCTTTACAGAGGTAAATTCTCCAATGTTACTTTTAATCAATACATTTATGCATGCACATAATTAAAAATGAGATAAAACGGATATGTGAACAGACATTGAAATATATGATGACGATAAAGTACATTTTTAAAGACCTCACAGACTATGTATAGGTCAGATTAGGGCATAGAAATGAAGACTGTGTAAAAGACATAAAAGCATGGATGTCAGATAACATTCTCCTACTATAAACCCAGACAAGGCAGAGGTCCTCCTATATGAAACACTGGCATAACAATATAGACATATAAATCTCTAAATAAGCTTGCCCCTCAGTATCTCAGTGAACCTATTTTCTATTATGAATGCCTAACATCTACTTTGATCAGAAAGTAGATTTATAATTTATTTCTGTTCACAATTCTATAAAAACTCAACTGCATAAACTAAAAAAAAAAGAATTTGCAACAGTATGATATATAATTAATTGTGAATGTGTAATACAGGATTATATGTAATGTCCAGCATAAGCCATAATAATATGATAATACACAAAAAAATGTGAAATTACTTACCGTGACACTTGTCAATGAAAAAGACCAGAAGGGCAAGATACTGCAGCAGTATGTTTCTCTCTTGCAAACAGTGGAAGCCTGAAGGGAAAAGCAGGAGTTAGAGAAGTGTTAGAAAAAATCTGTGACTGTTGCATGCCTTTCAGTTCAGAGATCACTTATAATAAATTTTTACAAAAACCTTGCATGCATCATGACCTACTGGAGGAGGTAGATCTTAATTTATGCACTAGCAGCATCTGGCACTGAAAGAACAAATACCAGGCACTGAAGAGAGACATAGCTACATATAAAATGTTTATATATTGTCTTTTATTAATTGATTTATCTGTTAAAGAAATTGGATCAACACTCTGGATCACATGCCAAAATGCACGTGCCTCTTCACAACGTCATCTTTGTTTACAAACTTAGAAAGGGTCAACAGGGGTAGCTGGAGAGAAGCTGGAAACCAGTATTCCTATTACGACCCGCCACAACCAGCGCATCACAACGTGCTGGTCATCTGAATGTTACAGCAGTCAATGTTCAGGACTCAGTCAGTGCCTGAGGTTTTGAAGGCTCAGTTGAAAACCTGTTTAGTCCAGCTTTTGAAAATGCGTTTTCATGTTAGATAATAGCTGCAGATCTTGGGATTTATGGATATAGAGTGTCATGGACGCAGGGTGCTCTCGCAGGTGGAGCGGAGGAGCGTTCATGTCTCGGGGAGCCCTCATGTCTGTGCTACCTTCTGTTGCTCTCTTTTTAGCTAAGCCATTACAGCTAGTTCTGCTGGAAACTCTGCTGCACTCTACACTTTTTCTCAGTCACTTTAGTGCCTTTCTCAGATCATCATTAACATTTGCAAAACGATACTTCTCACAACAATTTGTACCAACAGTACCCACAATGGATTACTTGCAAAAGTCTGTAAGTTGATCAATATCCTTAGTTTATGTTTAAAAGTAAATATTTCTGTCAATGAACATGTCAGTGCCATCAGAGTGACAAGTGCACGAAAGTGACTGCGAAAACTATAATGACTGTACAGATTGACAGTAACTAAAGCCACCAGCATTAAAGGTTACAACAAGGCTCCTATTTGGAAAAAAAACATCAAGGTTAAGAATAAATTCAGCAGCCTCATTACAAGTTGACTTCCGACCCAACATCAGTACTTCTGTTTTTTTTTTGTTTTTTTTACTTCCAATGTTTTAAGAAATCTAAGGTTTTATGTCTTTAACACAGTCTTCCATTTTGCTGAATCTGAGAGTGGGACTATATAATGTTGAGATTGAGACTATATAATGCCCTACCCAAATTACAGTAACATGACAATACATCCACACGCCCACCCAGATTAGATAGATAGATAGATAGATAGATAGATAGATAGATAGATAGATAGATAGATAGATAGATAGATAGATAGATAGATAGATAGATAGATAGATAGATAGATAGATAGATAGATAGATAGATAGATAGATAGATAGATAGATAGAGATAAACTCACCATGGCATTTGCCAAGAAAAAATACCACAATGGTAATATACTGCAGTTCCATATTTCTTTTCTTGGGCACTATGCAAAAGAGCAAAAGTGTTCAGCTTTTCCTTGCAGGGTATTCAAAATATGTGAAACCACATGAGGAACAGGAAGAAACAGAAGTTTCTCAATATGTGTGTTTTCAAACGTAACAACAATGTTGTAGTACGCTAGTGTGTAATCCGCCTCTGCACCTGCTTTTCTTGGTCAGGCGCTGTTAAAACAAGTCACCCGTAGATGGCGACATTAATTAGGTTTTATTATGTAGATTTACACGTTTTAACCTGGGATCTGTTTGGCCATATATCTTGTGGTCAACATTAACACGTCTTCCGCCGAACCTGGAAGCCTTTTGTAGGCTTTGCATAAGTAGGTCTATTGCGCAGTATCCAAAGGGTTAGACTGTTTACCTGTTTTGTTTTTGAATCTTTTTCAGCAGTAGACATTGCACCATGTGACATGTGACGTGTGAGTTGAAATCACAATTAATCGCGCCAGGCTCAACTAAATATATATTTAATAAAAGAAGTGACAAGACAGTCACTAACCTATTGCTATTCTCCAAGCCTTAAGGTTTACGGCATGTCTTACTTAGTAGCTAATGATGCTGGAGGTGAGAAAACTACTATTACTCTTATAACAGCGTTATGCTCACGATGAAACGTCAGTTAATTACAGATTTCTCCAGCACCACAAAATACTATGGCCAGAAAACATGCGTTTCTTCCATATAGCCAGCTATAATTTAATTTTCTTCTAGGGCTAGCTACAGTATATACCCATTATGTCACCTTCTATAAGGCCTATATGTACAACGGTTTGTACCCGAGACGGTAAAGATGCATATATTCCTCATTCATGTCATTATACTCATAACATTATATTTACATTTCCATGCTTGAATGCATCGTAAAGACTTGTCTCATTCTGTTAACAGATTTGTAGGCTTTTGCAAAGAGTCTACCTAAACTAGACAACGGTTGTTGCACTGAACCTTTGCATAGCTGGAATCGGGACTATATAGTTAGTCCTACCACCATCGTTGGGCAGCATATCCTGCAGTCGGACAGTCTTTGCTTACTTCTTAAAATTCTGGTAGTCGCAAACTCTGTTGTTTACAAGCGAATGTTTTTTAATGAGCCTTTTATTTTTTTCACTCAAAAGCTAATTTTTATTAATTCGTGAAAAATGAATTAACGAGGCAAAACATTACATCAAAAAATAGTTTTTCGTGTGTTGTATTTGGTCCTGATCAGCTGGAAATACTCTTCATTATTGTCATCGGTTTCGATGGCTCGTTTTGGGGGGGGAAAAGCTCGAAATCATCCTGTGGGATTCCCTTCGTAATGACGCGAGGAGAGGCGGCTCCTATTGGCTAGGGGCGAAACACCAACTCACCATTTATGGATCGTTGGCTTGGTCGATGTCGTCAGGCTCCAACCTAGAAGTCAATTTCCACAGTTTATGTCTGATTTGGGTACAGCGTTATCCTGCTGCTCACTGCTGTTCAATACGACCAGTAGAATGGCGCCAAGCACCTGGTCCTGAGGAGAATCTCAAGCGTCTTTTCAGAGAACTTTCCGAGAGTTACTTTACGCAGGGCAGAGTTCTCCTGAAAACATTGAGTTTTCTTTTTAAAAAAAGAAAGGATACTTTGCGCAGTCACCTCAACAAAACGGACTATTTTAAGGTGACCGTGTCCGTCTGACAACAACAATAAGTATGGTGAGTTATCTTTAACTGGCTACCTAACCAGGAGTCGTTGTTGTCTGTTTACGGTTGGTGGCTATGACAACTTTGACAGGCAATAACTTTGTAAAAGTTTTTGTGTCATCGTATCAAAGCTGTAACGCTATGCTTTTTCTACCGACTGGTGTTTTCCGACCTGCGTGCGTAAAATCAAACGACTGTTAGAATAAAAGAAAGGATTTGTGTTATAATAAGGAACAATGACGTCCTAACCCGGTAAAATAAAGGAACTAGTTTATGGAATTATGGAAAGTATTTGCCACTAGTTTTGGTAAACTACCTAGGCTAAATAAACCTGCAGAATGAAATGTTCGCATCTGTGTTCTTTGACGGGTGATGATGCCGTGTTGTGGACTTGAAATTCAAACCCATTAAGATGCACTTTGAGGGTCTGACTGAATTTTGAAAACAGAAAACGCCCTCACCTGGTTGGCAGGTTTGTCTTTTTTATTAGTGCACTTGCTTCCTTTTTTGAACAGGTCGTACTTTGACCTATATGTTGTTTCAAGTGACAATTGAACGTGTCTCATTTATAATTTATAGAACATCATCTGAAACTTTGAACAGTTGCCTGCAGTTTTTCTTCGTTCTTATGTCCTGTAGTAGCAGGAAAGCGGGCCAAAGACGAGTTTGAATCATTGCATGGATCTCGGTTAGTTTCATAATAACATTTGTCTACACTTTGCATTGACTTGCCTCTCGTGTTACCACGAAATGCCTAGTTAATATCCACACAACGCCGCAGAAAACTGAGCGACATATAGCGATAGTCTGTTGATCCATACTGTTGATGGACTGTAAATGTAATTAGATATTCACAGCCTGAAACGTCATTTTACACGTTCTGCTTAGCCAAATCCTTCGTGGTGTCTTTGCGCTTGGTCGCAGGACAGGTTATGCCACTTCGTCCCATCCATGCAGTTCAACAGATGTTTGCAGAGCTATGCCACCAGCAGAACTGGTTTTCCCTCAGGGTCTGGGTTTTTAAACAAGACTCTGAAATTTGGAAACCTGTTCTTAGAGAAAATGATTTCAAATAAACCCATTAAACTTCTGTCCGTGCTTATCCACATGCCTTTAGGAACTTAATGATATATTTTAGCACTGTAGTCTAATATGCTAGCATCAGGATTACATCCTTGGAGACAACAAAGCACTTCTGTAAATCACTCTGGATAAGTGTGCTTAATGCTAAAGTTGTAAATATCAATCTTGGTGACATCCATTGTATGTTAGGTGGAAAGTCCTGATCAATGGCGTGAAAAGACTTGACAATGTGGCTGTTCGGTTATCAAGTTCAAGGTTGTACATAGTGTAGTCAGACATGGACACAGGTTTCATTCAGTGTAAAAGTGTCAACAATGTTCTCCTCCAGAGTCTAGCTAACTCTGTTAAGCTTTGTGATTATATTGTTTTGGCTAGACTTTTGTGTTGGAATATCTCAGCAACCACAGTACTCGTTTCATTCATGATACCCGAAAGGAGAAGGACTGGTTTCTTAATTTGGAAGTTACAGTGCATGTCCATGTCTAGTGTAAACACACAGCCCACATCGGTGACCGATGTCAACAATGCCAGCCATCAGAGACAAACTGATGATAGGAGAGAATTTCCAAACACAGTGTGTCTAGACACTCAAAGCATAACATATTAATTTACCTTTGTTATAGAAATGCAGGATTAGCCTGCTGTTAACATGGCAAGAGACACATCAGCAGGGCGACGAGAATAAATTTTAATGTATGAGCATTTCATTTCAGTTGCAGTTTGCACTGTGATGTGAATGCAGATGGCTGCAGTGCACGCAGGTTCATGTGTCTGAAATGTCATAGGAAAGCCGTCGTCCATTGCCAGGGCAGCTGAGGGATTTGTTTCAGTCTGCATTACTGATCTGCATGTCCTTGACTACGTTCTGCTGTTGGTGTACTTTGATGCATTTTCTTTTAGTCTGAAAGGGAATTTGGGACCAGGCTAATGTAGCCTTGCTGCTTGGTATGTGTGAAAAGAATCAATCAGTCACATGGACTGTCTGGGACAGCAGACGCTTGCTCTGCTCATTTTTTAAAATCTCTCTCTGGATGCTCAATAGCAGGTCAGTATAGCAGCATATGCTTTGCATTAAAGTCTCCAGCAGGAAGATGTGTAGCCCCCCGCTCCCCCCCCCACAAACTTACTTTGGAAACCTGCTCTTTGCCCTCTTCCTGCTCTATCAGGAGGCTACAGAGGGATCCAGCGACTGTACTAATGAAGGCCATCTGCATCTGAGCTGTGGCGTTCATAAAGTGCTGGTCCTGGCATGCCCCACACGGCTGCAGGCTTTTGGATTGATGGTTTAAGTTTGTCAATAGCCCCTTCACTGCAGGCTAATACACTACTGCAGGGTTACTGATAATTTCCCATAAAGCAGACAAACGACACAACAACGAAGCTGAAGAACAACTAAGAATGAAGAATGTTTACATTGTTCATTTTTCTTTTCTTTTTTATGGCAGTGACTCTTTACTGTGTGTGGTACATATGGTTTCCTGTTCTGCCATGATGCTGAATTCATACAGCATCTTTTTTCTCTGCTTTGTCGCCGACACACTGAATTTTATTTTACTGGGTCTGTCTGAATGGCTGTTACTGTTGGCTCTGAGCATGTTTTCGGAGAAGCTAGCCGTTCTCTGGAGGACATCATGGTGGCAGGTTTTCTAGCCAAACCATAAAACCCCATGTGTCAGTACTGACTAATGCAAAGGCTGTATTCTCTTGCTCTCTCATATCTGACAAAGTTATGGCCTCTGGGACAGGGGAACGGTAGGGAGCTTACTGTTTTATTCTGGCATATAGGGTTGGATTTTTTAAAATATGAGAATTATAGGCATGTCCTTACTCCTCCCCAAAACTATCTAGACTCGTTGCCACCCTCAGTTGTTATGAACCGGCGAGAGGCCGATCCGTATCACCGAACATGTCCTGCAGACACGGTAAAAGATTATTCTAAGAGAAGGCCATTGCCATGAACGTGACTCCAGGTTTTTCAGCTCAGAAACACGGTCACTGCCCCTGTGTTCCTGCTAGGACATGGCCATGTCCGTAAACCGCACCCTGACCTGTCCCGGTTCTCTGCGTGAGGCTGGAGTAGGCTGCAAACGCTCTATACTGCTTGTTTCCGTACTGCCACATCTGGGTGTTTCTGATCCATTTAGGTTTTACATTTTCCAGCATTTTGGCAGGCACCCTTGTCCAGAGCGCCTTATAAAATCGCACTGTGATCTCTGCCTAAAACATATCCTCATGGTAGAATAAAGAGGCTAGCACATGCTAGCATTGTCCCACCCTGCAGGATGAAGCAGCTGGGGTCAGACTCGTGCGGCCTGTTCGACCTACTCGCGCTCTTCCATTTGGCCCGCGTGCTCCAGTGCACCAGCTGGCCCAGCAGTGAGCGGCTCCTGTTAGCAACTGTCGGCAGGCAGAGCGCCTTTGATCGCCTACGATGTACACCGGGAGCTTTTCATCTGCGCAGCAGTCACGGTGTGTGCTGCCAGATAGAACAGCGGTCCGCTTGGTTAGTCACTAGGGCGAGAAACATCTCGTCTGTTCAGTGTTACTGGAAGAGTTCAGCCCTGGTTTGATATTACGGTTGCGCGGTTTTGAAGCCGTTTTTGACTTGCCTGTGGATCCGGGCTGTCTTGCTCGTATCGGGCTGGAGCCTTAGCTTGTTGCCCCCGGTGACGGAGAGCAGATGCACTGCTGAATACACGGCCGTGTCGCACCGAGGAAGGACTCATGGCCACATCTCTTATTCACAGAAGAGATACAGAACGTTTCACTTGCAGCCGCAGCCTGCTCAGGGCCGGTGTTTACACTTCGGTTTTGCAAGGAAGTTTTGAGATTTTTCCTTGCTATCAGTGGTCTGCAAAAACAAAGAAAGGGGAAGGTGACCTAAAGGAGTAGTCTACTTTTCTTCCCTGAACTAAAACACTGCTAAAAGTCACAGACAGATTAGCATGACCTCTGAGCATGATGAAATCTAGCCTTTACTACGTTGCATTCTGGGTTGGCTGTGTTGCCACTCTCATGTTGCTGTATTCATGAAAACATTCTTTCCTTCCATACCCAAACTCAGAATAAAATTAACTTATTTTTGTGTCTCCAAACCCAGAATAACAAAACAGCATTATGAATTTTCCTTGTTATCACGAAGGAGGATGATATTGCGGTTCGGTCTCTACATACCCAGCCCTCAAGCAAGCTCTCATACAAAAAAGCAGCAACGCTATTACACACATGACCTCAGTCCCAGCAACAGCCTATCAGTGCACGCTTCCAACAGCCTACTGGATATGGATTTGCATGTGCTGACTCATGACGGTGACAAGCTATTGAAAGGAGCGCGCAGGTCTCTGACACCAGGAGGACAGGTTATTTTTAACTCGTTTTATCAGCATCATGGCTATTTGATCATGGTTCTCCAATTCAGCAGAAAAGCTCAAGTAGAAAGCCAAATAACAGCAAGTTCTGAACTTGCAGGATGAGTCTGTGTTTTGAATGCTGCCACGTGCCACCACTCAACGTGTTTGTATGTCTGGTGTTTAAATAGTCGCTTTGTTTACAGTGTGTTTTGTCCTATGGAAAGTAACGCAGAGTATATCAAAGGTCCTGATTGGCAGACTTTGGGTCCTGCGGTTTCCTAATATGACCTAATATCAGGGCAGCCAATTGGGACACAGCCTCACTGTGTCTCACCTACACAGGAAGCCTGCGAATTGGGCTGCTTGAAAAATATGAAGATTATAGATAGCAAGTATGGCTGATCTTCTGTATGACTGTGTATCACTACCAAATGAAAGTTGATACCCTCAGAAAAATTTATGTTTGCCACACTGTATGCTCTGAGGCTATGTACAATTGATGTTGATCACCAAAGGATAAGTTTGAATCCTTTTCAAGATGGTATTTTTGCCTCCAGATTTCAGGAGTGATGCAGCATGTGATTCCTCTGTTGAGGTCATCTATCATACTGTGGTTAATTTGCTGAGGTTATATTTAGCCGATGACAGTGAATCACAGTTAAAATCATAAGTCATAATCTGAAGAAGGAAAGTTTAAACCATCAAGGCAATGTAACCTTTATCTTCTCTCTCCCTCTCCCTCTGCCTCTGTGCTTCATGTCAGCCTGCACATCTGCAGTTGTAATAGTCCAATGTCTGTAGTGCATAGTCCAAGGTCTGTGCTGGGTTGCACAATTTAGTGCATTCTCTGCTCCAGCACACGCCTATCACCTCCTGAATGCCTTAATAGTGCGCTGATGAGTGGAGTCATGTGGGTCAGGGGAGGAAAAGCATTAAACCCCTGACACTAAGTCCAGGCTCTCAAATCCAAGTGCAGTCAAATGTTTTTTTAATCACTGAGCAATTAATGCAACTCGCATCTGTTTCCTAAGTATGAATCACAGCCAGAACCAACCCTCCAGGAAAAGGGACGGAGTAACCCCAGTGCTGAACCTCACTGTGCAGCTCTTGCAGGGGCACTGGAGAACAGACATTAGGATCCAGCAGGCAAGCAGCCAGCCATGCTGCGGGGAGCTCTGTGAGTGGCAGCGCTCGATACACAGAGGGGCGTTCCTTCGTTTCCCGGCCCTCGCCTGCACCCATTTCCCGTTGGCTATGAGTAGGAGTTTCTAGCAGGCAGCATTCCTGAGCGCAATCTGTTTACTTTTCCCCGACTCTGCCATCATCAGAAACATACACACACGCACATACACACCACACAGACACAGGCTGCAGTGGGTCGGCCCAGTCGGCTCCTCTTCAACATTCCTCCCACTCTCGCTGGTAGCAGAGCTCAGGACAGATGCTTCACACTGATCTCAGATCAGCTTACTCTTCCCAAGCCTCCGCCCCTCAGCCACCATCAGAGATGCGCAGAAGCTGACCTCGTGTCAGTAAGGAAGGCACCTTTTGCCGACCAGCACCACCCAGATGCACCAGTCAGACCGGTCCTTCTGTCCCTGGGCAGTGGTGTTTTTATTGTTAGGTGTGGTAGAGGGCGTCGGAGCCAGAGTCTGGGCGGACTCGAGTCAGGGTGGACTCGAGCCCTTTCAGCAAACCTGGCATCTGATGTAGGCAGTTGAAGGGAGGTAGGACACCCAGTTTAATCAAGTCCTCACATGTGCCTGTCTTTGGTTAGTGGCCTCGCTGGGAGCCTCTCATGTGGCCTATTAAAATGGTGACGACGTTGTTTTGTGTCTCTGTGAATCCCTGTAAAATTTGTTTAGACAGGGCTGGTTTATGAGGCGACGGCTATTAACGCTGGAGCTGAAGGGTCACGGGATAGCAACACCTTGCAGGACACATGTCTGCTGCTTTCAGGGCAGCCAATCAGATTGTAGGACAGGCATCTGCTGATTTCAATGGGCAGTAAACCCATTCTTTTAGATGGCACTTATTCACATGTATTTAAATTGTTTTATTAAACTTCACATAGTGTATTAACATTATGTAAAAAAAAAACCAACCAAATTATTCTTTTGTTAACTTACTTAGTAACATCCTTTTTAGAGTGAAGAATGTACATTTCACGTTCACACGACATCGTTTTCTTCAGCTGTGGTTCCTCATTATGCTGCTATTAGTGGCCTGTCGGATGACTGAGATCTTCCTGCTTGTCTCTCTGTGCTTGTCTCTCACACTTCGCTGCCTGCAAGTGCAATGTCTCCCATTATGGAAATAAGATGTGCTGCTAACCAGTAAATCTGGTCCATACTGTAGACCTGTTCTCTCCGTATGGCTTTATTCTGCTTTTTTGTTGAGCCAGACGATTATATTTGGTCTGTGTGTAAATACCTTGAACTCTGCTCCTGACATATGCACTCACACATACACGCACCACCTCCATCCCTGATGTGTTTTCCAGTGCTTTTTCACTTTCACATCCTGATTTGCCTTTGATCTGGGAGGTCCTGTTTTCATGAATCTATTAAAGGAGGACAATTTTGCCAAGACCACAAGCTATGAGTCCTGGAATGAAGTGACTCAAGATACCATTTAAGCTGCTTTTCAAAGCAAGTTCCCTATAGTATATCAGCAGTTGCTCATTAAGGCATGCCCAATTCTTTACCGTAACAGAACATTCAGTAAATGGATGGCTGTACTTGGTATATAAATACCAGTATGGTTTTTCATGGTGGTTGTTCTCAAAGTCCATACAGATACAATAAAAATATCTGTTTTTATATGGATTTTGAAGACAAAATCAAGTTCTAACCTTCAAGTCATGGAGTAAAGTTTCCAAGTTGGCTTTTGAGTAGTAAAACCACCTAGAGAGTATCAAAGATCAGTCTTTTACGTTTCAGTTTACTCAAGTAAAACATGATTAGATGTGGGAATTTATTCTGGAAAAATCCTTCATAGTCAAAGATACACTGTTGATTCCTCCAGCTTTGGGCATGGATCCTAGACCACCCAGACACATTCAAAATCACGTCTAGGGATTAAAAAACTTTAAAAAATGGCATTTTTGGAACAGAAGTGACTTGAGTTCTGTGGTCACCAGTTTGAATAGTTGTCAGAACCATAGCTTTATAAAAATCACTGGCTTGTAAAATTCTGGAATGTAAATGATACCAGTTGCCGTTGAAACTGAACATAACTGTTAGAAGGAGTTGTAATGAATTCTGATAATATTGCTAAAACCCATTAGATTCTAAACATTTACTTTCATCTGCAAACTGGGATGTGTGGTCAGGTGATCTCCCATGAACTGTGACCTGCATTTATACATAATGGAGCAAGTCGACATGCAGTCTGGACAAGGGGAACCATTGTGTGACACAGGAAGTCACAGATATAGCTGAAATGATTTGTCTCTGTCCAGTGTTCAGAAGGAAACACTGACCTGTGATTTCTAAAAAGATGTTCCATCTGACATTTGCTCATGGTGTAATCTGAGCTCGTCCCCTTAGGAATGAACCATCGACCTTACTTCCCCATTCGATTTGATGCACAGCTTAAAGGATGGAGCATGTGGACAGAATGTCTGGGCTGAATTTAGCATTGGCCCTGGGTTTCTGAGCAGAAACCAGACGTTTCTGAGCCGCTCCCGTCTCGGTTTACGTTAGGCTCCCTGCTGCCATCGTCTCTGGAGAAGTCGTAGGTACCTCCAGCACCTCCACCTTTATCCTGCAGACTCTCTCAACACCTTTGAATTTTATACTTCTGTAATCTGATTACTACATGCACTGGTGCATTACCTCATTGTTAATAACAAGGATTAATTAGTGTAAGATTATGTAATTTAAGATTTGGAGCCGCCTCCTGTAAATGGCCTTTTGTCGGCATGGCAAAATAGACCAAATTACAGTCTAAAAATCGTAGGGCCATAGACTAGGGCAATGGCCAACACATGAACTAAAATGAACTAAATTGTTGTTAGATCATATGATGATGTAGTTTGAAAATAAGTAAAGAATTAGACCACTGTATACTTCTTAGAGAAAGAGATTATTCATGGATTGTGTACACAGAACATCAAGGCTTGTCCATTTATCATTGTTGTTTTTTGGGGAAATTACATCAACAGGCAGATCCGAACTTGGCGGGGGGTGGGGGGTATTTTGATTGTCTAGACAGTTGAAAGTCCTCTTAAAGAAACACAGGATCTGGCCATTTCAAGAGTTTTGGTCATTAGGTTTAGGTCATGTTTAGGTTATGCAAAATATTCTGGGCACAGGGTGTGAATAAATAAAATCTTCTATAGAATATTCAGAACAGGTCTAAGTAAATGGTTTCAGAATTGACAGAAATCATGAAAAATGTGTATAAGCAATGTAAAATGCCCTAGACCTCTTAAAGACAGTATAAAAATCATGAGTGTTTCCTGGTATTCTGCTGATGTGAAGTTATTATGCCACAAGCTCTTAGCCCAGCTGATGCTTTTCACACAGAGAACTTCCCATCAGTACCATGGGGACAGCCAACCAGCGATTTTCCAGAAGCACTCGAGTCCATGTGGTCTCGAGGGCAAACAGATTGGCGCTGATAAATATCCCATCGTTAATAGTGTAGACACACTAGCACTGGCGGCATTGTTTGCCCAAGTGATTCCTTCCAGGAAGCCATTTCGGAATGCTGCTTGAGTAAAATGTCATGCCTGTACGCTTGCCAGCGGCCTGCACTTGAACGCTCTTCCTGCAGTTTGCTCCACCACTGCAGTAATGCAGGTGACAAGAAGCCCCAAATCCAGCTGCCATCCTTGGTCTGTTGGCATGAAAGCTTAAAAGCAAAATTCCAGTGTTTGTTGCCTTTTCCCATTGCCTTTTCCAAGGCTTAGAGTGAAAGAGGAATATCAGACATTACAAACTGTTAATATGCCACTTATGCAGAAGCACAATATTCTATAGCAGTTTTTGTTGGTTTGGTAGAGAGCACAATCCGAGTGATCTTTAAGTCGCCTGGACTATCTTACTGTTCTGTGCTTGTGTTCTTTAACTGATCACTTCCTAAAAGTGCATTGTGTGTATGATTTTTAGCTTGATTCTTATGAAGGCTCCTTAAATCACACCTGCTCTCTCTCAGGTAGACACCTAGGTAACTGATGGTGGTATGCCCAGAGTACTAGCACACATGTTAATAGGTTAATAGCAAATTTTCCAGTATTTTGGTCAATATGTTAAAATACTTAATTATAATGTGCACAGGAACTCAAGTTCAAGATATCATTGAATGATTTATATGCTTGTGGTTGTAGAAGTCTGTTTTGAACCTGGAACTGAAAGTGGTTCTATATCCTGAGAAGTCCATGGGACATACATACTCTGTTGCTGATAAATATGTAAGACAGTATGTGTTACTGAATGTCTGCCAAGAATGTCTGCCAAATGCTGTTAATGGAACCCTATGGGAGATCATTTTTGTTGTGTGTGTTCCTTTAGGAGCATGCATTTAATATCCACACTAACACCGTGTTAGAACACTGAAATGCAGTTTTTTCTTTAAGAGAATTGTTTTACCTGACCTGGTGGTGACCTAGGTTGGCAAAGGGGAGAAGATATGCTAACAGGCAGACAGACCTTCTCTCAAGAGCCCTTGCAATGGAGTTGGAGGTCTATGCCGGTTTTAGCATGTGAGGGTTCATCTGTCTAAAGTCCCACTAATCCGCCCATAATAAGGTAACCCTCTTGAGGACACAAAATAAATTATACTTTTCTGCCCTCTGTAAGCGTGGCCATAAAAAAATGTTCATTTATTGGAGGAATTTTTAATGCAGCATAAAAAAATAATCTCCTGCCTCCATTAAGACACTGTTAAAAGTATATGATTTGCCATTATACTCTTCTGCCAATGATTTATTGGTTCATTAAAATCTAATTGGAGGGTACAGAAATGAGTCATAGATGCACTGCTTACTTTTAAGGAACATCCATCCATCCTCACTTACACCACACACCCACACCCCACTAAAACTGAAATGTTTTGGGCTGGACTCTAAACCTGCTCCAGACCTATTTCTCCGTTTGCCCATCCTCCACCTCATTGACTCGGAACACTCTGGAGTCTAAAACGCTCTTCCAGTCAGACCTCCGTAATTCCCAGCTGTGGTTGGGTTGGAAAACAGTACATTGTTTATTGTGATTCCTGCTTCGTTACAAGGAATTAACCAGTGCCTCAATGTGTAGTCAGGTTTGGTACACACAATAAGCAGATGGGTACCTGACCTCATCGTTTTTACTCATTACTTTGGACGCTTACATCACAACCACATTACATTAGCACGTTTGATACTACATATTGTACTGTAAGTATATAGCACATTTTCTGTATAAATAAATGAATACATTTATAAAAATAATGGTTTTTAGTCCCTTTTTGTGATAAGTCTAAGAAATGCAGCAAAACGAAACACCCATAAAACTGTCAGTGCAGGTTAATGTCAGGTCATCTCCCCAAGCGCCTGCCGTTTTGAGATCAGGCTGACCAGCCCAAAAGTGAGCCGAGCCGCTACACATGGTGACCGTCCTGCCCCGTTCTCTGGGTTCCAGTTCAGAGAGGTTTTATGAACATGGGCAGTGGGGTGAGGAGCAGATGTCTGGGAAGCGGGGGGAGAGCGTCTCCTCACTGTGCTGCTGAGCCAGGCCCAGCCATTTCCTGTGCTTGGACCTGACTCCACTCCCCACGTGCCATATAAGGAAATGGAATTTGCATTTTAGAACAGCCTGACTGTATGGACCTGGGGCTGGCGTGGCTTAGATTCTTCAAATGCTGCAAGATTTAATATTTGGGGAAATGGTCCGTTCCAGTAGTTTGTGGGTGAAGGTCTTAGCAAGACTTTACGTCCTCTTTTTTTAAAGGGTAAAGTCAGTTTTACGTTTTGGGGAGGTTGGTGTTGATGTTTGTATATATTTGTTTTGTTGCTAATGCACCTGTGTCACAGGGCTTGCAGAGAGAAAGAATTTATCTCCAATTACTGCCACTTTTTTAAGAGTGAAAGAAGGCAGGTGTTCACACAGATGATATGCTTTCAGTATGTAGGTAAATAACTTGTTTCCCCCGTTTACTAAGAGTGGTACACTAACAAACAGACAGGGCAGACAAACACACCAGGATAGGGATGGTGATATTGTAGAATATGACCAGAGAGGAGTACAACATAAACTGTCCCTGACACACTCATATACTCACTTCAGGCCACCCACTACATCTTCATCACACTCCCAGACTGCAGGTACCCATTTAGTACTGTATTATGATGAAGGTAACTGGTAGTTAGTTATGCCCACTTGGGAGGAAAAAATATATCCTTCTGGCTGCGTTGAAATGCAGGAGTTTGCCTGCTATTCATGGAGGCCAGTGTTAAATTGGGTGTCTTAAATGTTTATTTGTGGCTATGGGTCAGTTTTTGGATCGTGAACCTTCCCACTCCTACAGCATAGTGCATGTGCTCTAAGAGCCGATCTCGTTATCATGTCCTAAATTGGTCCTTGCTTCTCATGAGTGAACCACAGAGGCATTTGAATTCTGCTTAAACCTTTCATAACAGAACATTACAACTCCCAAATAACCACAGTAGGAACAAAATCTGTCTCTAAAAACGAGTGACTCAAATGAGTAGCTATATTCTTGCCAGTGGTTGAACCCTGTGTGTTTCTGTCCTGGTTAAAATGTTTTTCATTATTTTAAAAACCCAATCTGGTTCGGAGACAGCTTAAAGAATGTGATTTAAGATGTCTCAGTGTGTAGTCTTATTATTATTCAGTTATTCAGTTTTTAAAGTCATTCATATGAAGTTCTGTAGAGGGAAAGGTTTGTACAATTTGTGGTCATGTGCCACTCTTTTTTAATACAGCACAATCAATTACACGCACACGTGTGCGCACGTGCGCGCGCACACACAAACACACACACACATCTATATAATTATTGGTGATTAAGTGTATCACCAATATATAATTAACATTATTATACAATATTATAATTAAGTGTACAGTGAATCTGCTCCCAGTGAAAGGTCAGTGAGTACCACAGTGTGACATGGTCCGTCAAGTATATGGTAATATATCATAATATGGTGTATCCGGTCATTGTTCAGTTTAGAAATCCACTTGCTTTCATCCCAGCTCATCCCAATTAATCGGCTCATCTCATCAGCTACTCTGCAAGCCTGTTACAAGTTGAATGTGGATGAGTTAGATCAGCTTGTAAATTGTCGCTTCTGTTGTAAAGTATTCTAATGGCTACCAACTAGAAAACTGAATAAAGTTCTTTCTTAATTGAGGGGAACGGAGAGAGTGGGCGCAATAGTGGAAGACTGAGAGAGTGAGAGAAAGAGAGAGCATTGCCAAAAGTCCATTAACATTCCTTGCTGTAGCCCAGGCAGGAATGGAGTCTGTAAAGTGAGAGAGGTATTTACATTAGCTGGTAACAAAAAAAAAGAAGCCCCAGTTGTGTAATCTGCTTCAGTAATAAGTGCTCAGCGGTTATTGTAGCCCATTATTGTCCTGTAATTTGCCGTTGCTGGGTGTTTCTCTTACCATAGTAAGTTAATTTAGGCTTGAATAGTGAGTTCATTGGAGGAGAGGGAAGTAAAAAAAACATCAGCATCATCTCCACTTAGTCTGCTTTCTCACGCTCTCATTGACTGCTTCTCCATGCATTGTTCCACTAGTGCTGAATGTAGAATAAAGAAGGTTGAAATGTAGCATGATAGACATCATATCCCATAACACTGTCACTGCATTCCAAGGATGAGAGAAAACACGTCAGAGAAAATGAACAAAACAGCCGTTCAAAGCAGGACAAATGTGAAAAGCCCTCGAAGACAAAGCTCGGTTCTGGACATTGGGTCTGGTGTCTTCTGTACATTCTGTGTCTTCTGCGTCTGAGGAATTAAGTTGCTGTCTCAATGTAGTTATTCTTGGAGTGTTGGGACCGCAGTAGCCAGATGACACTGACTCATAGCACATGATGAATGACTGAGGGTCTCCTGAGATGCAGCCTCGGCAAAATAAGAGAGAGAGAGAGATAGAAAGACCAGTACGAAAAGAAACCACTGCCTGAGTGTGCAGCCGTAGCTTGCGAGAATCCTGACCTTGCACCTTTGGTAAATTCAGAAAAAATAAAGTCAATATCTAATATAGTGAGAGGAAACAGGTTGCAATAAAAAATGTGTCTATCTGTAAACTGGATGCGGTCACTTGACTGAGTGGACAGTTTTTACTCTGACCTCTATCAGCATTGTTCTTGCTTTTTCCAGAGGATTGACTTTAGAATGTAGAATTTAATTGGCTGGAGAAGATATGAGTGGGTAATATAAAAACCAGCTTTATAGGACTCACTGCTCTGTGACTGTTTTGAAGCGTGGCCATTATCCTCTCACACTACTAGGGCCCTCTGGTGGGTCCATGCCCCTGTTATGTCTATCAATCCTGTAACTACATACTTTTCATGTAATTTCCATGCAGTTACTTAATAACACATTCACATTAGTTACTGAGTAATAGGCCCTATGATTACTAGATAAACCTAGTCTTTTAATAAGAGGTTAAGCTTTATCTGAAAATATAAAAAATCTGATGTTCGGTGCATGTAATCTGAGCTCTGTGTGTAAAAGCAATACTTAACAGCTGTGTTTGTGTGTGTGCGTACGCATCTGTGTGTGTGTGTGTGTGTGTGTGTGTGTGTGTTAACAGGGAAGCCGGGGACATTACCGGTACCACTGGCAGAGCCACAATGTCAAGCAGAGCGGTGTGGATGACATGGTCCTGCTCACCAAAATCAATGAGGACGCCATTGTGGAAAACCTCAAGAAGAGATATATGGATGACTATATCTTTGTATCCTTTATCACTGTAAACTCAGGTTTCTCTGTATGACTCACCAAGGCAAACCACAGTATTACTGGAATAGTGAAATGAAGACCGATATTCAGTATACGGGGAGCTTTAAGGTCTTTCGGGCATTAGTGGGGAAGCATCCTAAATGATGCATTAAAAGTCAACTAAAGAATCATTTTGGATCCTCCCAGAATGTTTTGATAGTATCTTGACTGATAATCTATCATATCTTAGCACCACAGAAAGCAAACCTCCTATTCATCCTGTAGGTTATCAGCCAGTGCTGGAAGTGGGCCAGAACTCACCAGCACACAATACCCGTTGGTGTACCGTGACATTTTTTTTCTTGCACTCTGGCAGTTCTCATAACTGCCCTGTATTCTTTTCTGCCCTTTCCATATCAGGTTCTGGGCAATTCATAATGACCCTACATAAACTGCATTACCCAGGGGGCACTACATGACCACATGACTGTTCTCTCTACAACTCTAGTTGACAAGTAATGTTAATGCTAGTCTAAGTCATGTTAGTGCTGAATAACCATGTTGGCCAGGCTCTGAAAGTGAGTCAGACAGTGAAACAACAGAGCTTCAGTCAGAACCAGTACTGAAGGCAGGCCGGGAACATCAGGCTAACTTTAGCGCCACTCCTAGCAGTGAGGAGCCTGTTGACGTAACATCAGCAAAAACACCTGAAGCTACTGCTACCGCATCCAACTACAATGTTAACAATAACATTAGCAATGATGAATGGCCCAGTTGTTGGTTAAAGGATCAAATGATGTATTTTTGTGTACACATACATCAGTACACACATACAACAGTAGTCACATATATAGTATCATACAGATATTACATTTTTTTTGTAGCCTATTATATATGATAACCATTTGCTCAATTATTAATATTATCACTGCGTAAATAAATGTATGTTGTGAACATGAGTGATAACTCCTAGAATCTCTGCGAGTTATACTGTGTATGACCATTTCACTGCGAGTTATACTGTGTATGACTATATATGTGACGAATAAACCAAACTTGAACACTGAATCTCTAATTCACTGTAGAAATTCTGAATATAATACTTAATGGTTTGCTGTTATTGGCTGATACACATGCTAACATGAGAATAAGGGGAGTACTGGGAAAAAAAATGTCCTACTTCAAATACTGGACTTAGCTGTAACCAAATATTGACTATATAGAGCATGTGCCACAAATGTCAACAAACTCAAATGTTTGTTGATGAGTTGGTGTGCCGTACCATTGTGTGTTTGTTGATGAGTTGGTGTGGCCTACCTGCATGTGATTGTCAAGAAGACTCGGTAATACCCATATAACCCCCCCCCCCCCCCCGGTTCATTTGGTTTGTCAGTTCTGTCACTGTACTTTCTCAAGCTGACTGCCAATGCTGAAATTTTGGATAAGTGTTTTTCAAGCCTGCAGGGTGCTTGTTAAACTTCTGATTTTCCCCACAAAACCACTTTTTATTCAAGCTGTAGCTTTCTCCACTGCATCGCAACCCATCCAGACAGCACTGGTTTTTATCTGTGATACATAATACACACAGCGTGTTTTTGGCAGCGTGCACCTTTCTCATTCACACCGAGCCACCCATTGGTTGATTCAGTGACCCTCTTGCAGAAATCGCTGGAAGTTCTCGAATAAAACACCATCAGTCGTAAACATCTCCTCTTTAGGGTTACGGCTTCTTGGCGCACTCAGAGCATCCCGAGGTTCAGCCCTAGCCCAGCCCAGCAATTGTACTGAGAAAATAACAACAGAGCAGCAGTCTTGTTGCTGGCAGCACTATGAGGCTGAGGTCACCATGAGTCAGGCTCAAAAGTCCCTTTATTTGTGGCGGCGCGCAGCAGTGGCCGAGCTGCCGGGGCCTTCTGCCTGTCTCACGCCGCATGTCTCACGCCGCATGTCTCAGGCCGCCTGTCTCGCGCCACTTGGCCCTTACCGCCTGTCCACTCACTGGGAGGCGTAAGATTAGGGAGCCCTGCCTTTTTGTGCCTCTGACCAGGAGCCAGGATTTCCCTTGCTACTGCATGATATAGTGCAAGTCACACACTTATCACTCATCCTTCACCGATGTGCCAGTCTAGCACATCATGGCCTGTTATGTAATTATATGGACTGAGATTTAGCAACTAGCAATTGTTTAAAAAAATTGTTTAACATTTTTACCCTCAGAACCCCCCAGTGTAGTAAAAAGGGACTGACTTGAGCAAATGACCTTGACTTCTGTACACAGACATACATTGGACCTGTGCTCATCTCTGTTAACCCTTTTAAGCAGATGCCTTACTTTGGAGACAAGGAGGTGGAAATGTATCAAGGAGCTGTAAGTACTAGATAATATTTGGACCAACAAGAGAGAACTTTGATAGCTCCTCTTGGAAGAAGTATAAGACATTTACATTATTGTTTGTCGTTATAATTGTTATGTATTCAAATGTTCATTGGACTAAAGAAACCCTTTTGGTAATGATTTTCCCACAGTATGAAAAGAGTTTTCAGTGAAATTAGGTGTGGCGTAAAACGCAGGACCCACTGCATTCTTAGACTAGAGGAATGCAGTACAGACCTGTCCTGTGCTCCTCAGTGGAACAGCATGTTTCAGTGGCTTTTAAATGCTGTTGGCCTGTGTGCTGAGAACTCTCTGTGGCCTACTGATGCAAACGATTTAGTTTAAGCCGCATGTACTAAACAAATAATATTACACAGGACACTGTTTTCTTTGTGCTTGTCTGTTCAGCAAAAAGTGGCCTGATATTGAAATATACGACTTGTCTCTTGTTCGTCACCTCACTATGTGATCATTAAACATTTTGCAGTTGTTTGGATTATCATTTATCATTTATCATTCTTTCTCTCTGTGTGTCTTTGACTATCTTTCATCTAGGCTCAGTATGAAAACCCTCCCCACATCTACGCACTGGCAGACAACATGTACAGAAACATGATGATTGACTGTGAAAACCAGTGTGTGATCATCAGGTACACACCCAGCCACGTTTGCTGGCCCGGTGACGGGTGTCTCTGTCAGGCAACGTCCAGAGCTATGACTGCAATGTGCCTGCGTGACTGGCAGCACTGTGGTGATTATGTAAGACGACAGGTCTTTTCCTCATTGGAAAGGATAGGAAGAGTCTAATGACCTCGCATGACTTGTTAACGACTTGTGCTTTAAGGGTCCATATCGTATGTTTTTGTTTTCTTATATTTAGTATTTTTCTTTGATGTCCAAGGTCATTTATATTAAATGGGAGTATTTATGTTACTATGTCTTTAAGGCAGATATAAGATAAATGAGCTCTGTTCTGATTGGTTGCCCTGTATTGTGCCTCATCCAAAAAGCACTCAGAGCTGAGACACGCGTGAAAACTGCAATGTGAGCGAGTAGGGATAAACCATGGTAGACTGAAAAGACAGAGATACATAAATTATTTTTGTTCTTGTGACGTCACAGAATTGTTAAAGGTTTCAAACCTTAAAAAGATTCTGTATATGGACTGGAGGAGTGAAATTCAGTTTTCCATGATGGGGGCCCTTTAATGCGTGGCATGCAAACAGGCTCAACTAGCTAAGCCACTTTATCAGGTGATGTGGATGCTGGCGTGGTGCCTTCCAGACCAGCTGAGTGGAGTGTGTGTGGTTTTTACCTGCCAGCCTTCACAATCTGTTTAGCTATTTGCAAATTTAGCAGCTCCAGTTCTCTTCAATCACTTTAGCTGGGCTTTGTTGTTTGGCATTCGGTGCATTTGCATGTTTGGTTTAGTTCATAAAACAAACAAAAGTCAACAGCTATTTCCTCATTTCTTTCCATGTTTCCTGCTCCCTCAGCACACAAGCTGTATGTATGTATATTTGTGTACATGCGTATATGTGTTTTGAGTGTGATTGTGAGTATGCGCATGTGCGTGTCTATGAGTGAATGTGGGTGTGCATGTGCATTTCAGTGGTTGGGCACGCGCTTGAGAGCCGCAAAGGGCAAGCAAAAGTGCTCCTCTGGTACGCTACTGCCAGACCCTCATTTCCCATGAGGCCGCTGGGGCAAATGAAGTGTGTGTATGTGTGTGTGTGTGTTTCTGTGTGTGTTGCACACGTGTGTGTCTGCATGCGCACCTGTGTGTCCATAGACACAGTTGTCATGGAGCTCTCTGGCTGTGACCGACATGACCATAGTGGTCTAGCACATCTGGCCACATGGTCTCTTGGCCCACATTACCAACTCTAACCCTGGTCTGCAGCTCCCATTTACCGGTCCATGCAGAAGGCATGGGTGTGAGGGGACGGTGTTTTCGTCTGGGTTTGTGCCCTGGTTCGCCCGATCCCAGGAAGTGGAAGTGGAGTCACGCTTGTCCAGATTAGCAAACAAAGGCCTTCATGTGGTTGCAACGTGGGCAGCGTGCGTGTGTATGCCCGTTCGTGCAAGAAGGTCCATTTCATATGGACAATCAGGCCCAGATTCTCTGAGCTTCTTTCCTCTAGGCCTGGTCTTACACTGGCCATGTTTGAAGTACCCTTCACAAATAACCACAACGCCTAATGGCGGGACAGGTCTCCATTGTTTTGCAAACACAATGGTAGCGGAAGCTGGGAGATCCGTTTCATTTAAACAGTCTCTCTGTCCTCAAGTGGAGGAAACCATTCAAAGGGGAACTTGGCCCCTAGACAAGAGAGCGAAAGGACAGAATGAGAAGAATTCCCAGAGAATCCCATGGATGTGTCAGCACCACGTTATCCATGCATTATGTGCATTATTCCATAAAGGGCAACATCTGGACATACAGTGCGGTTTAATACTGTTTAATACTGCAACTATTTTCCAATCCCATGCCGCTTCAATTGTCCAGCTAATAGGTAATCCCAGTGCCCGGAAGCTGGCTGACTGGGTTGATAGGAAGCACCCACATCCTTGGCATGCCTGTTTTTGTCAGTTTGTCCATATTTAGCCAAATAAATTAATGCCGGAAGTTTAAAGTACATTAGCTGCATAATTACAATATACAATGGGGCACTCAAAAATAACTACAATCAACAAACGCTCCAGCCCTTTGTGTGAAGTGAGAGGAGAGTCAGAGGAGAGCTGTGTTGTATGTATCTTCATGGATGTATTGAGATGTTTTCCTTAAAATGGAAAACCTGCAACGCTGAGACACTTATTAAGTTCTTTAACTTTTAATTAAATCTAATAAAGTGACTCAGCTGACTTCATTAGAAATCAACAGCTGTGGGGTCTTGGCCTCAGGGCTGTGTGAGTGCATGTGTGTGTGTGTGTGTGTGTGTGTGCACGTGTATTTTGGGAGCTGATGTGATATGGCAGCAGGCTTCTCTGGGTGCAGCTGGCTGGAGTGAATAGGTGTGTGGTGTTTCTGCTGTGTATTGTCACTGAGCTCTGACCACTTCCCCTCAGCCCACAGCTGGACCGGCCGACATGATTACAAATGAAACGTTCAAAGGAAAAGAAAAAAAAAACCAAACAAACCTGACTCCACTATCATGTGCCGCCAAACTACTCAAGCTTGGTGGAGCGGCGCCGAACGATGAAGGCAGCGGCCGGGCGACGCGCTCACCAGGCGGGTAGAGGGAGGGGAGGTGGCGTGGGTGGGTTGGAGGATTTTTTGGGGGGTTGAAACGGATTACGGCCATCAGAATGTCCCAGGGGATCTCGCCTTGGGCGAGTTTGCTGCAGGCCTGAACCACTGCATGTTCAGCAGTGATTTTCCCAGAAGCACAGTGAGCAAGGGCGACATTGGTTGAGCGAGCGTCTCTTTGAACATTCTCTCCAGCTGTTCAGATGATTTCACTGTTATGAAGCGTAGCGAAAAATTGGGCTGCCTCAGCAGTAATAGGACGCAAAGAAAGGAATATACACAGGAAGCTGTTGTCAGTGTACAGGATATTGGGTGGAGTGGCCACCATCGTAATTCAGTTGGCTTTAGAATGGTGCATGGTTACTGTTCCTGTGAACATCACAGTTCTGCGACCTCATGCCTGAATTAACATGTATGTCTAAGCGCAAAAAGATTTTTTAGGAACCATGGATTATAAACCAAGGCAGGTAGTAGAAACACTATATATTAATTATGCATAAAAAGGGATATTTACAACCACACTGATCTGTAATGTAATTGCGCATAAAATACTAGTCTGTCATGTACAAACCCCCCTCATATTATTTATTTTAATTAAGGATAAGAAATGAAGGGCTATTTGACTAAAGTCTCTGTGGCCTTCATAAACAAACATCCTGAAAAGCAGATTTTAGTTACATGAAGCTCTACTACTGCAGTAAAAAGCATTTTTGTTTTTATTTTCAGTTTTGAATCTGCTCTAAGCATTCTTTTTGACATGTTGCGATTATTTAAATAGTATCCCAAATTGAGAGAATGCAGAATGTGTTATTACCGGCCCCGATTATGTAGGAGCTCACTGACCATAAACTGCACCGGCTGAGGGCAGAAGGCTCCCTATGCTCCTGGCACGCTGAAATCATGAGACCAGGCTCTATATTTGCATG
Source organism: Electrophorus electricus (assembly GCF_041902795.1). Classification (NCBI taxonomy): domain Eukaryota; kingdom Metazoa; phylum Chordata; class Actinopteri; order Gymnotiformes; family Gymnotidae; genus Electrophorus; species Electrophorus electricus. The sequence goes on from NC_137519.1 coordinate 8,435,660, forward strand.
GGGATCAGTGGTCAAGTCTTCTGCTTGACAGGCTCGGTGGGAGGGTTGCCAGCACCTCTGGTACCTGACTGCCCAGGGCATGTGTGCTGCCGTGCTGACCAATCACTTTTCTCTGTGCCTCACAGCGGCGAGAGCGGCGCGGGGAAAACGGTCGCAGCCAAGTACATTATGGGCTACATCTCCAGAGTGTCGGGAGGCGGACCCAGGGTGCAGGTAAGTCCCACAGCACCTCTCTGCACCGACTGTCGTCCCACGTCCGACGTCCGTTCCGACTTTGTTCACCTGCCGTGAAGGTGAACTGCGGGGGAGGTGCAGGCCGAGACCTCGCGTTTTTCATCCCACGGCTGTGTTGGGCCTTTCCAGAGCTGATTTAACGCTGCTTTCCTTCCCGAGCTCTTTTTTTTGAAGCTCAGACCGGGTCTCTATCTTCGTGGGACTGCATGCCGTGCACTCACCTTGCCTCTGCTACTGAAGCCAATCCTGTCTTTTTTATGATGGGAATCAGATATATTGAGCCGTTTGTCTTTGAGCGGCCCTTCACTGCGAACGGACACGTTTGACTGTGCTTTCTTGGAATTTCTGGCAGTATAACGCGATATGCAGCAGTTTGGCCATGTTTGGATCTGAGAATTCCCTTTATGCTGTTGAACAAAGCAGTGTATTAGGTGGAAGGTCAAGCTCTGGCCGTTCCTCCCTGCTCCTATTGGTCTTGCCTTTGTCCCTTCCCTTATATGTAATAATGGGTCAGTGTCACATGACTTCCTCCCTTTTTCTGCTCCTCTCCTGATTGTTATTTGACTCCAAGGTGATACACTACACCTCCACCATCAGTGCCAGTTTCAGTATCTCTAACCCCTCTTTCTCTCCTTCTTTCACTCAAACTCACTCACTCACTCACTCACTCGCTCTTTCACTCTCTCCCTCTCCTTCTCGATTGTTTGTTCTCTCAGTTTAATGCACAGTGTGCCCTCTGGGTGTGGTTAATGGTTTGTAGTAATACTTGACAGATTCCTACAATAAATGGGGTATTTTTGGGGTAATTTCAGCCACGATATCAAAAAGGACTAAGGACTTATAGAATTCAAATACCAGACACTGGCAGCTAATATAAAAGACTTATTATAATTCCTTATTAAATAATTCAGTAAAAATGCATGAAATATAATGTAATATCAAATCTTGCAAGAATGTATGAACATAATCATGTATGTGTACATTTATTTATCACATTTGTAGTATGCTCGATTTTTATTCAGATTAATCCTTAATTTCTTTCTACATATGTACATAAAGTACTTCATAAAAGTACGTAGTAGTGTGTGGATATAATATAAATAATATGCTTTAATATTTAGTAATGTAATATAGGCACAGTCAATGAAGACACTGTAGGTTAGATCGCTTGATTTTGAGCTGTCAGTATTGAGAAACTGCTGGCTGAAATCCTCTCAGGCTGTTTTTCGTCAAACAACAGCAGTTCAGTGAGCTTGCACACTGCCACATGACCGCTGCACATACTTAAAGATGCGTAAATAGTCTCTCATTTGGAATGCTGATGTGAAATGCATGCGATCCTGACCTACAGATGCCTTAGTTCAGATAATGCAGTCCAGGTGACGAGTGCTTAAAGTGTGTGCACGTGTACGTGTGTGTGTGCGTATGCGCATGTGTGCGTGTGTGTCAACCTGCACTGAGCTATGCATAAGAGGCATATGATAGACAAGGTTCTGTAGATACACCCCATCCTTATTTTTGCTACCCCCCTCTCTCTCTCTATCTGTCTATCTCTTTCTCTTTCTCTTTCTCTCCCCCCCTCCTCACAGCATGTCAAAGACATCATTCTGCAGTCCAACCCTCTTCTGGAAGCCTTTGGAAATGCCAAGACACTGAGGAACAACAACTCCAGCCGATTTGTAAGTGCTGCTTTCGCTGTCCCTTCCTGTGGTCTTGCCATATGGAGAAGAGAAGGTGTCTAAAATCTTGCACCCCACTGAGTCTCGTCCTCTACACGCAGAAGCTGCCAGACCTAGCAAAGACAACACAAAGGGACAGACAGAAGTGTGCAGAAGGAATAGGAATGAGCTCTGTGTTCTTTGTTAGCTGGGTTCTTACTCTTTCCTGTCTGTGTTTGGAGCCTGAAGCACTGTGGAGTGGAAGACCAGGAGGTGAGGGTGGGTCCAGGAGGAGTCGTTGGGTCCGGGGGGAGACAGTGGATCCAGGATAGGCATCCAGAGGACATCCTGATATATGAGCATGGGTACACATCACTAGGCCGAGGGCCAAGGGGTGTTTACACTATACTGGGAGAGAGGACACATGCATCCAGCTATTGTAAAGATAACAGTAGAGTCGAATTACTGTGTTTGTGTGTGTGCTGCCCCAGAGTCACTGAGAAAATGAGAGGTTGAGAGGTATGTGAAGACTAAGGCAGGACAGAGATTAGGGGTAAAAACTGGCTGAAAATGGTTTGTTTTGGAATGGAGGTTGCAAGAGGAGTTTGATTCAGAGCCTGAAACATCCGCTGCAGCCTCTTTGGCTGTGATCTTCATTTCCTGATTTTAGCTGCTCTCCAGAAAGCCTTAAATCTAAAGTGGCAAAAAAATGTTCAGACCATGGGCTGCCTAGCTCTACCGCTCTCCCTCAGGGCCCAGTCTGGGCCTCTGGGTCTCAGCTTGGTTTAGTTTTGCTTTCTGGTGTATTTTGTATGTGTGGGTGGGTGTGGGTGTGTGGGTGTGTGTGTGGGTTTTAAGGGGCTGGGAACCAGATTAGATGTAGCCATTTAAGATGTAGGGGAAGAGTGTAATGGATGAACAATGTTTTAGTGCACTCATGAGCTTCAGTACTGCTGGGAATCTCATTACAGCTGTTACTTCACATAAATGTGTTCAGCTCCCACATTCAAACGTATACACAAGCACGCACACACCAGTGGACTTCAAGTATGTGTATGTGTGTGGGTTAAATGTGCTTTTTTTTACAGGCCTGGGCACACGTCAATGGACTGGACAGGTGTGCGTCTGCGTGGGTGTGTGCATATGTTTAAACAATTCACTTTTCCTCTACTAGGGGAAATACTTTGAGATCCAGTTCAGCTCTGGTGGTGAACCAGATGGTGGGAAAATCTCCAACTTCCTGCTGGAAAAATCTCGTGTGGTGATGAGGAATGCAGGAGAGAGAAGCTTCCATATCTTCTACCAGGTGAGAAGCAGAGCCCAGACAGGCCAGGCTGGATGGCGCTCCGTCCAGTCTCCGCCGTGGACTTCATTATAGACTCGGCTTTAGGCTTGGCTCTAGATTTGATTCTGGACTTGGTTCTGCAGGCTTAATAGGTCTTCTCATTACTGCTGTAGCTCCCTGGAAGACTGTCAGATCATTTGTCAGTCTCTATTAATCTGTTACCTCTCTGTATTTGGTTAGAAGACTAACAGTTAGATTAAAGTAGACCATGCCATGTGCCCTTTAATGGCAGCATTCTTAAGATTTGGCTTGTTTGTTTTTAATGTACAGCTATGTCACATGCCTTATTAAGTAGACAGATAAAGTTGTGATATACACCTTCTGAGTTGCAAACTCAAAACGTAAATTCCCTACCTTCCGCAAGTCTAATATTTAACTTTGATTTTTCTAGTTGATAGAGGGGGCCAGTGGTGAGCAAAGGAGCAGTTTGGGAATCACCAGCCTGGATTACTATACTTACCTCAACCAGTCGGGATCCTACAAAGTGGACGACATCAATGACAAGAGGGATTTCCAGGAAACACTGGTGAGTGTGTGGCTTGGGCTACTTGCTGTTTGTTATGGCTCTTATTCAGAGGTGGAGGAGAGCATTCCCCCACCCTTCCACTGGAGAGGATTAGTGCTGCACTCTTTCCCTACCACCTAGACCCTTCACCCCCACCTGCTATGTAGACCTGCTACCTGCTGTCTAGCCTCTTTACCTGCAGGCAGTAAGTCTCCTGTTCCTTCCTTCCTTCCTTCTGTACTTTCTCTCTCTCTCATTCTCTCTTTCATTCTCTCTCTTTCTCTCCATTCTCCCTTGTTTCCGCTCTGTGTTCCCACTTATTAGCTGACACCTGTTTTTGTTTATCAGTGAGCACACACCGGGCGTGATTAGAGGACATGGGCTGGGAAATGCCAGTGGCGAGCGACTACACAAGCTGTTGATGGTCTCTCTCTCTCCCCCCCAGCATGCCATGGAGGTCATCGGCATCTCAGGCAACGACCGCACCATGGTGCTGCAGATTGTGGCTGGCGTTCTTCACCTGGGCAACATCAGCTTCCGAGAGGCGGGCAACTACGCGGCCGTGGAGAGCGAGGAGTGTGGGTAGCGCTCGTCCCCTCCCCGCCACCCTGACCTCCTCTCGTCCCCTCCCCGCCACCCTGACCGCGGCCCTGCACGGACCCTCCCCTCGCTTCTCACACAGGGAGCACTTTTTCAGCCTGTCTGCTAGAGTTCTGTTCTCCCATTTTTCCCATCTCTCTCTCTCTCTCTCTCTCTCTCTCTCTCTCTCTCTCTCTCTCTCTCTCATTTCACTTCACTGTGTTGATGCAGGGTTACAGCCAGGCAAGCCCGGTCCTGCTAAATGCACCCACTAGCTCCTTCTCTGCAGCTCTGGATGTGTGACATCATGGACTAAAATTACACGGACAAATGCAGCACTTCCTGTTGCGCCCATCCCCTCCATCTGCCCTCGTCTGTTTCTCCCTCGCTTCCTAATTTCATCCCTCCATCCGCTTCATCCCTTTATCGCTCTAGCTGCTGTGGTACCGGGCTCTGCTGTGCCGTGTTGCTGTGATCAGATCTGTGTTTCCTGACACAAACATCCCCAAGACCTCTTTCTGTCTGCTCCTAATGGCTAACACACTTTCAGCCAGGAAGCTGATGTGAAAATAACTCTTGAGCGAGCCGTGTTTCCTGGTTATGCCGAAACCAAAGTCAAGTGTATGGAACTCTGTTCCTGCGAGTCAGTCAGATATGTGGGGAGCTTCTAGCCCTAACCCTGCTACCTCACTGGTGATTCTGCTGCATATTTCGGACCAATATATGCTAAATAATGGTTAAAATCTATTACATATTAGACTCTTTTTTTACTGCTATCTTAATGTTCGAGTGGCTCGCTCACAGTTGCTCCAAACTCCTCTGAGAGCCGTAAAGGGGAGGCAGAAGTGGTCCTCTTTACCCTGGGCTCTGGTACGCTACTGCCACACCCTCATTTCCCATGAGACCACTGGGGCAGACGAAGTGCGTGTGTTTGTGTTTGTGCATGTGTGTGCGTATGTGTGCGTGCATGTGTGTGTGTGTGTGTGTGTGTGTCAGTGCTGAATGAGTTTCCCTTTGGAGAGAAATGACTCAGTGTGGAGTCAGGCAGGGCTGGTTTAGAGACAAGCAGACTCAAGTCAGCATCTCACTATTGTCTTTGTGTCCTTATAGGTGAGCCTTTGTTGTGGGTAAGCAAAACTGCTGAGTGTCATGCAACTCATCTGGTTAAAAATTTAGTCTGCTTTGTTCTCTGAAAATTTTCTTGGCTTCTAAACAGGAGTCTCCATAAAGGGACTCCTGTTTAGAAGACCATGAAATCAGGCAAGTCAGCGTCAGATTTAGAGAGCTGGTTTCCAGTACGCTGTTTATTAAAAGCTCCTGGTGTCGGCCCCTCTTCTCTGCGCAGTCCTGGCCTTTCCCGCCTTCCTTTTGGGCATCGATCAGGAGCGGCTGAAGGAGAAACTGACCAGCCGCAAGATGGATGGCCGGTGGGGGGGCAAGTCGGAATCCATAGATGTGACCCTGAACGTGGAGCAGGCGTGTTTCACGCGCGACGCCCTCTCCAAAGCGTTGCACGCACGCGTCTTTGACTACCTGGTGGAGGTATGTGTTCTCATTCCTGTGTCCCATGTACATTTGCTTTTCAAGCAAGTAGGAGGTCGTTAAAGGCACCAAATTTCCTTTTCCAGTCCATCAATAAAGCCGTGGTGAAGGACTATCAGGAGCTGAATATTGGCGTGCTGGATATCTATGGATTTGAGATTTTCCAGGTACAAATACAAATGCTCCATATTAAATAAATAATAATATTAAATAAAATAATCTATGTATTAATCTATGTAATAATCAAACAGTCAATCAAACAATCTATGTATTTGTTAACTAAAATAATGAATCAGTGCTATTTTCTTTGCGTGTCTGCATCTTAAAAGCCTAAGGAATCATCCATCCTGTGATGGAGGAATCATTTTTACTTGTCTAGATGGTTTCAAGTTCAAGTTCAAGTTCAAGTTTGGTTTATTCGTCACATACATAGTCATACACAGTATAACTCGCAGTGAAATGGTGGAGCGTGCTCTGCCTAAATTGAGTCTTTTGTCCCAGACAAGAAATAGTCTTAATGGATTTAGCTAAAGTAATCTGTTTATCACGATAAGATTAATCAGTCTGCGTATCGTGTTTGGATCATAAATAATGAGATGGGACAGTGCTTTTAAACCTCATTCAATTAGACCATTACACATTTCATTTTTTAAGTGCCAGAGATTTTTCCATTTAACCATCTGTGCCATTCCAAAAGTTGTTGATTTCTTGTCATTGCAGTCAAAACCATTAGACATAATGTGTATGTATTGCAGTGTGGTGACAGTTTTGTCTCATGGCCACATGGGTCCACGAGTGTGACCGTTGTATACACCCCTCTTACGGTGTGACATTCTCTGCCCAAGTCACACTGAATCTGGACAGACACCCACTCCACACACTTCTCAGAGGAGCGCCATTAGACGTGTGTGGGATTGCACACTGATCGAAGCATTCTAATAGTAAATGCCTGTGTGTGTGTGTGTGTGTGTGTGTGTGTGTGTGTGTGTGTGTTTTAGAAAAATGGATTTGAGCAGTTCTGCATTAACTTTGTGAATGAGAAGTTGCAGCAGATCTTCATTGAGCTGACCTTGAAAGCAGAACAGGTACTGTTTCTGTAATCTATAGTCTACAGTCTACTACCTACTCTAGTCTGTATGTAATCAAACTATTCACCTAGTTCAGAAACACACAATACTTTCTCTTCCACTGGTATTATACTACTCAGAGAGGAATATTAACTCTCTCTCTCTCCCTCGCTGATCCTCTCTGCCCCTTTTAGGAGGAGTATGTGCAGGAAGGAATCCGATGGACTCCCATTGACTACTTCAACAACAAGATTGTCTGTGATCTCATTGAGAGTAAAGTGGTAAGGGGAGAATGTTTAGCACACACTTCCCTCTGGCAGGATGTGAGTTTAGTTTCCTGACAGCACTCGATGCACCCAATAGAACTCACAGAGAGGCTTACCCATAAACTCTGCAGTGAGGGAAGTCCTTGATCTAAGGTTGCCTTACTCTAGTCGTTCAGATCCCCCATCTTGCAGTTTAGTTCAAACCCTGACCTAACAAACCTGACTGGAGCTAGGCTGCCCTGATTTAAACATCCACTGGTGTGTGAGCCAGAGTCTGGCTATGAGAGAAGTTCCTGTCTCTCAGGCTGTGGCTTTTGGCCAAGCCAGACTTCAGCAGACCACATTTGCCTACAGTCTTCAGCTGAATTGTTTCTGTCATCTTTTCCCAGAACCCTCCAGGCATCATGAGCATCCTGGATGATGTGTGCGCCACCATGCACGCCAAGGGAGAGGGGGCGGACCAGACCATGCTGCAGAAATTGCGTATGCAGATCAACAACCACGAGCACTTCAACAGCTGGAACCAGGGCTTTATCATCCACCACTACGCTGGGAAGGTCAGCCTGCCCCATCACCCCACCTTCTTAGGCCACACCCCTTTTCTCCACCCCCACCCCCCCATCACACTCTTTATGGATCCTTTTGGTTTTGGTTTGTTTTGGTTTCTGTTTTTTCTGTCCCCTTCTTTCATCTTTAGCCTCATATTTTATTCCCTGTACTGACTATGCAGAGTAATGAGCATATGTGTGTGTCCGCGTGCGTGTGCGTGAGAGAGACCCCAGCACTTATTCCATGTTTAATGAGGCGTGCCGTGACAGAGGGGGAATGAGAGAGCCTGTATGATGTTCCTCAGCCTGATTAGTTCTAATATCTACAGTCCACAGATAACACACAACTCCTTTATCATGTTCGCTACTCTGCGTCATGGGTGCTAATAACCACTCCCTTATCGTTTGTTCTAGAGAAGAGTCTCGGAAAACCATCCCTAGCAGTCTTATTTCAGTGACTATGACTGAAACGAGTTACACTGTGTGACATGCAGTGCCAGACGTGTTGATGGGGTGTGTGTGCGCATGTGTGTGCATGCGTGTGTGCGTCCCTTCTGCAGGTGTCCTATGATGCAGAGGGCTTCTGTGAGAGGAATAGAGATGTCCTCTTCACCGACTTGATTGAGCTGATGCAGAGCAGTGAAATGTGAGTGAAAGCCTGGGACCCAGCCAGACTCTTTACCCCTCAGTGAGTCAAAGCCACGCAGAACCGCGTGAGCCTGTTACCTTCCCTTCTTTGTACAGGCCCATCCATTGTGATGAATGAGAGAAATTCTCTGAATGGCCATCTGGCAAGCAGCCGCAGAAGTGGGTCAGTTCTGGCTCTTGTGTGTGAGGGTTTGGAGACTTCCAGGCTTCCTGCAGCCCTCTGCCTTTCATGAGGCAGTGGGGCTGCTGGTCTCATGCCCTCTGGGGCCTCCTCCCACCCCCTCTGGTGTGGAGACTACGCTCTGTGGCGCATACTTGGGGTCCACATTCAAACCTCACTGAGATACATGCTGTGAGGCATAAAAACACACACACAGAGGCAATTAGCCATACACACACATGCATGCGTGTGCACACACACACACACACACACATGCGCATGCACACATATTTGCATGCAGACATATGCAAACACACCCACACACACACATTTACATACAGAAACACGCAAAGGCAATCTAACGTGTGTGCACACCCAGGCTTAGAAGAGAGTGTCAGCATAAAAGAAAAAAAGAAACTCCTTAAATATATGTTTTTCAAATAATTTTAGCATGAAGGATGATCTTATTTATTCAGCTGTGACTGGTCGATTCATATTTCATAATAACCATATTTGCCTGTTCCAAATTATTTGGAAAACAACAGGGATCAGCAGTTGCATTTCATTATTTAATAGTCTGTTTAAAACGCAAATTTGAAAGATTCATCAACGTCTCTGGCAAATGCGTTAGCATCAGCGAAAGAAATATGCAATAATAAGAGATGGAATGAGACATATTTGTAAAATCCATTCCAACATCCATCTTAGGCTGAACAAGATCCACTCACACCCAGAGTCTCTGGAATACTGACAAGTGTGTGCTACATTCCGACCTACACCGAGCCACCATGATCCGGGTCTGGAGCATTTATGAATTCTGGAGCGTTGATGAATAAATACAGTAATATGATACAGATGAATGCAACAACACAATAGTTACTGGTGTAAATGTCAGCACAGACAGACAAAAAAAAAGAAAGAAAGAAAAGCCCATTCAAACGTAATGAAGGAGAGATGGCTAAAGAATGTCAGAGGCTTAAAGCCACAGCTATTCCTGCTGCGGTGCTGTCCCTAGAGCTCCAGAACAATGTGCAGTGTGCAGCAGGAGGATTTCAGTGACCTGACTCAGAAACACTCCAGACTGGCCAAGTCTCTGTTCTCTGTTCCTCTATTTGCACTCATCTCTCTCTCTCTCTCCCTCTCTCTCTCTCTCTCTCTCTCTCTCTCTCTCACTACACCCCTTTTCTTCTCTGTCCCAATTTTATGTAATCGTTCCTGTTTGCCTTGGTTTGGTTCTCCTGGGCAGAGCTTTCATCCGGGCGCTGTTCCCAGAAAACCTTAATGCAGAGAAGAAAGGGCGACCCACCACGGCAGGCAGTAAAATTAAGGTACGCTGAATTGTGAGGTGTGTGCGCGCGCGCGTGTGTGTGTGTGTGTGTGTGTGTGTGTGTGTGTGTGTGTGTGTGTGTACGTATTAACCTCAGTCCCACCTCATCTGTATCTATGTGCCAGGTGTGTGTGTGTGTGTGTGTGTGTGTGTGTGCTGAAAGCCTCATTCATTCTGCTGTTATTTCTGTGTCTTACACATACTGTCCTGAAAGATCATTCTGGGGTCTTTTACTATTCTCTGCCCTACGTCATCTGTGAGAGCTGAGGACATCATGACTATATTTATGATGAGCACATTATAATTAATGTGGTAATGTTGACAATAATTCAACAAACATTTCCAAGTCCTGTAAACGGGAGCTCAATCCATGAAACAGCTGTGTAACGTTCTCCCACTCTCCCTCTCTGTCTATGTGACTGTATCTTTCTCTCTCCTTTTCTCTTTCTCTGTCTCTCTCTCTTTCTGTCTCTTTCTCTCTCTCTCGCTCTCTCTTTCTCTCTGTCTTCCTGTCTTTCTCTAACAGAAACAAGCCAATGATTTAGTGAGCACCCTCATGAAGTGTACACCCCACTATATCCGCTGCATCAAACCCAATGAGACCAAGAAGCCCAAAGACTGGGAGGAGAGCAGGTGAACACATGTACACACACGCATGCACACATGCATGAACACACACACACAATACATGGACTCCATGGTTTCCATTAGAATCCCTCTTGGCCCCTGATATATTGAAGCGTTCCAGCTTTGCATGTAAACAGCAGCTTGATGGTGGTGTGTTTTTCTCCTTACGCATCAGGCCCAGACATGGCGTTTACATATTCTCCTAACACACAGTTTAGTCTGAAGCTGAAGATGAGATCAGAGTGCTCACACACACACACACCCCAAACAAAACGACCAGAAGAAATCAGATTTTTTTTTAATCCGATTTTTTTTTTTTTTTTACATTGTCTTGGGCAACATGACTGTAAAAGATGGAAGGAGGAAGCAGCGTAGCTACTGATCTCCAGGCGTGAACACATTTCCTGCCCCATGCGCTGATCTGGCTCCTGCTTTTTAACCAGCACCTCTTACGGTGCCTCTTACCTTTAATTCAGACTTGCACGGGTGCATGCAAGTGTGTGTGCGCATTTGGGTGTGTTTGAAGACTGCCGGTGAGCTCTGCTGGCTTGCTGTCTCGCTGACACTGCGGGTCCGTGCTGCACTGTGTATGCGTCACAGACTGTTCAGGCACGTCCTGTTGTGGATGGACGCTGGGTTGTTAGCACCCTACCCACTGAGCCGGGCACGTCGCCATGCCTCCCAGACCTGAGAATGGGCCCCTTTCACACGTCCGTGTTCATACACTTCCAATGGATTCTGCAAGCAGTCCGGGATGTTTTACCTGCTCTGTCGCTACGTCCTGTTAACAGCTTCTGACTTGAAAAGGGTGTGGTGATTGCTTTAAGCGTGCTTCATGCTCGAATGGCCCACTGACATGCCTGCTGACCGTCTACTAAATACAGTAAGCTCTGCTGATGGATGCCAGATTTGGAGGTGTAATTTTAGTGTATGTGCACACATTTGAAATGATCGCCTTCTCTCTCCTCTCAGAGTGAAGCATCAGGTGGAATATCTTGGTCTGAAGGAGAATATCAGGGTGAGACGTGCTGGATATGCTTATAGGAGAGTCTTCCACAAGTTCCTGAACAGGTAAAAACCAACTAGCCCTTCATACCGCCACTGACTCAACCCCACCACACTGTGCCCCACTGACTGAACCCCACCACACTGTCCCCCACTGACTGAACCCCACCACACTGCCCCCCACTGACTGAACCCCACCACACTGCCCCCCACTGACTGAACCCCACCACACTGCCCCGCACTGACTGAACCCCACCACACTGTCCCCCACTGACTGAACCCCACCACATTCATACTGACTGAGCTGAGCTGATACTGACTTGAGTTTAAACAGTCCAGCACACAGAGCATGGCAGCACACAGCTGTGCCAATGTTCAACAGTTATGCTTTGGCCTGAGACCAGAAGGCAAATTTGTGTGTGAAGGAGCAGCTATGAAGAGAGTTAACGAGGGATGAGAATAGAGAACAGTGAAACAATAGAAAGAAAGAGGAAGACAGCATGAGGAATAACAGAACAGAGAGAGAATGGGGAACCTGGGTGTTGTCAGCAGCAGTTCCTCTTCTGCAGGATGGCCGCAAACCCCTTTAACCGAGCTTATAGCAGAGCTTTGCTCTCTTCCTCTCTTCTTCTCTTTCTCTTGGTTTTCCATTCTCATTCTTCTTCTTTCTCTCTTCGTCTTTCTGTCTGCAAAAGTAGTCTGGCTGAGAGGCAGGTGCTTGATGCTCTAATGAGAAATGCAGCACTAGTTCCAAGAAAGAGAGAGAGGGAGAGAGAGAGTGCACTGCTAAAACTACCCGTTTGCTTAATGTAATCACACAGGCAGTCTAGACCCATAATGCACTGCAGGTGCTTTATAAATGTAGGATTAGGGTAAAGCTGTGCAGGATTTAAAGTGCTAAAAACAGGGAAGTAAACCTCTGATACATCTGTTTCACATTCCTATGGTGTTATATCCTGTACCGTTGACAGTATGACAAGCTATTTACTTCCCAGAGGACCATGTACAGAAACAGTCAACATGTTTTAACATCATTGTTTACATTTTGGACTGAATCCAGGAGTGTCTGATCTAGACATCGGTCAGGCCAGCTTTTCTACACTACCACTTGAAAAACAGAACAGGTCAAGGAAGGGAGCCCCGGTGTTCGGTTCCAAAGCTGTGACTGATTTCAAGTGAAGGAACTTAGAATGTAGCTCCTTGGTGTCCCAGAATTCACTGGGCTTTCTGCTGTCTGGTAGTTTAACATCACCAGGAGTGCTGTAGGTGTGGCTGTTGGCTTCTTACAGACATCCTTAGATATGTAGTCTCTCTCGCTCTCTGTCTCTCTGTCTGTCTTGACTCACACATGTGCATGCGCGCGCACACACACACACACACACACACACACACAAAAAAAAAACATACACAGAGAGATACAGAGAGAGTGAGTGAGAGACAAGGTTCTCTTTTACTGGTTCCTTTGAATTGAGTGCCCAGCTATAGGCTCTGGAGGCATTTATGTACATGGCCATGAAAGGCCGGCTTGTGCTGGGCTCGGAAGCCTTGTCGCTGCTCAACACTTGTTTGCGTTATAGCGTGACCTTAGCTGTTAGGCATAGATTTGAACAAAAGCTTCATTCAGGTTTGTCCTCCGTGTGCCATGTCTACCTAACTGCACAGAGGGACTCTTGGCCTTTTTTGGATAATAATAATTATTTTTAGGTTGGCAATAATCTAGTTCCTTATTGCTAACCTATGGGGAGACTCGCTGTGGTGTAAATATGCTTCACTTATTGGAGATATTCTGCATTTGACATCATTTGACATCCCTGATGCTTTCCATAATCCTAACCCTAGTCTTAATCCAACATGCTGGAGTACAAAGTCTTAAGAACAGAAATTGTGGAGAGTTTATTAGATCCTGGTTCTCTAAGCACTAGCTATGGTTCTGCTACTAGTGTATGTGCTTCATTAAAGGCATCCCTTGTTCCATCCCTCGCGTTTCAGATACGCCATCCTGACAAAGGAGTCGTGGCCGACATGGCGTGGAGACGAGAAGCAAGGCGTGCTGCACCTCCTGCGCTCTGTCAACATGGACCAGGATCAGTACCAGCTGGGTCGCACCAAGCTCTTCATCAAAGCGCCCGAGTCGGTATGAGCCCCCGAGCCTTGCAGCTAACTTCAGCGGCTCTCTGCACCGCTTAAAACATGTGGAGGGCTTCCCCGTGCAAAGAGTGCTTATAGCACGCTAGTTTTCTCTCCCTGGAGCCATCTCGCGACATTACGTGAGCGAGTGGGTGAAAAATGAGAAACATCTAAGAGAATCTGGCATGTCTCTGAGGAGTCCACGTTAGTGGCTGGGTGTGGGTAGGAACTGAGGGTAGGAGTCGGGGTCCTGCTCCCCTCCCAGTGTCTTTCTCATGTTTTGCATGAAAGCTTCGCTCGTGACTGTTCTGTGAAGGCACTTTTGACGTTTAGAACCACACACACACACACACACACACACACACACACACTTACACTCCTTCTCATGTGCTGAATCAGACCTTTATTCTTTTTAGGTAAACTCAATGCATGGATTATTTCAAGGTGTGCGTATGCCCTGCATTTATGCACTCATGGTGCATGTCTGCTTGTGTTTGTGTGTGTGTGGTTATATGTGTGGTTCTATGTCAATAGTGAGCTCATGAAAAAAGTCACAGAAAAGTGTGTGTGTGTGTGGGTGTGTGTTGTACCTATGCAACACAGCTACCAAATGGGAGGGTCTAACCTTAACCACTGTCAAAACTACCCTCCTGCTTAGATAAGCTGACACACACTAATTAGTTCATGACTAGAGTGTTTTTTTTGTTAGGTAATGTAATTTTATCCACAACTGCTGAGTGTGGGTTAATGTGCATCTATGGCAGCATGAACTCTCTGATCCAACAGAGCGCTGATGGACAACTCATTTATGCTGTGATTGTGACCGAGCTACCCTGAGGCACAGACTGTGATAGTAGCGGAGGGAGAGGGAGAAAGAAAGAGAGAGAGAGAGAGAGAGAGAGAGAGAGAGCGAGAGAGAGAGAGAGATGAGAGAGAGAGATGAGAGGGAGAGACAAGCGAGAGAAGAGAGAGAGAGAGAGAGAGAGAGATGAGAGAGAGAGAGAGATGAGAGGGAGAGACAAGCGAGAGAAAGCGAGAGAAGACAGAGAGAGAGAGAGAGAGAGAGAGAGAGAGAGAGAGGTGATAATGAGAGCAAAGAGTGTGTTTAGTCTGGAGCTGAACTACTGTATTACGGTGTCCCCTGGGCAGCACACACAGAACAGAGTGAAGTTTAACACTCGCTGACCCATTTGACAGAGAGAGGGGGCCAGATAGTCAGAAGGAGTAAGGAAAAGAAGCACATGGAAAGAGCGTTAGACAGATAAAGAATGTGCAAGATAGAGAGAGAAAAGGGACAGAGAACAGGAGAGACAAACAAATGAATGAGAAAGAAAATGACAGAGAAACACGAGATAAAAAGAAGCAGAGTGAGACAAGTAGAGGGATCTGCATTTGAACAAAGGGCTGGATTTGAGTATCGCTTTGCATAGCTGGGAGACAGAAACCTGGGAGAGAGGCGGGGCCTGTCGGGGAGGGGTAGGCGAGGGCCCATGTGACCCCTTTCCTCAGCGCTCTAATGGAGACCTTTCAGAATCCTGGCCCTGTAGAATCCTGACCTTTCAGGATTTCATTATCTCTGTTCTCCATCCGTGGTTTTACTGAGGGTGCTCGGAGTGCGGTATCACTGGTGGCGTGTTTGGGAGTTCTAGTTTTGGTGCTGGACTTATACAGGGGGCGCCCGAGAGCTCCGGGCAATAGCTGGAGGTGTGTGCAGCTAGGCGCTGGTCTAATGGCGGTACTGTTGTTTGTGCTGCGCAGCTCTTCCTGCTGGAGGAGACGAGGGACCGTAAGTTTGACGGCTACGCCCGCACCATCCAGCGAGCCTGGCGACAGCATGTTGCCCGCAAGAAATATGTGCAGATGAGAGAAGAGGGTGAGAGTCACTTGCTGACCTATCGCAACACACACACACACACACACACACACACACACACACACACAATTATTTACTCAAACGTGTACACACAGAGCCCGAAGGAGGAAACAAGAAAACGTTGTTACCTTATACACTAAATCTAAACCACTTAGTTAAGAAATGAGGTTTAAGTGAGTTTCCACTGTGCAAGTTTCAAACCATTCATTCTAAGCAACATGAGCTCACTTTCTTGTCTGTTGGTCTATCTGAAACCACAACATTAAGAGTAATTATTGCTGCCTTACTATAATACGATACAAATATTCCATCTTGTTGTACAGAACTCGCAAAACGGCCTTAATTCTTCACTGAATTACTTTTGGCACAGCAGATGAAACACTTGTGGTGTTTTTCTAGCTGACGAAAGAGGTTTTCATGAAACGGCGTCACTAGTCCCGACCATCGACCATGGATAATTCGCTGAGGGCAGCATTAGCTTTAGCATGCCACATCATGTGCCGCCACCTTGTGGAGCGTTGTGCATCTGCAGTAGTGAACCTAGGCTCGTGTGTTTCCTCCAGCTTCAGACCTGCTGATGAACAGGAAGGAGCGAAGGAGGCACAGCCTGAACAGAAACTTTGTGGGCGATTACATCGGCATGGACGACAGACCAGAGCTCAGGCAATTCCTGGGCAAAAGGGAGAAGATCGACTTTGCGGACAAAGTCACCAAATACGACCGACGCTTCAAGGTGCTCCAACCAGAAAACACACTGCGTGAACACACCGAGCTCTCATTCCCTTTCCCACTCTCTCACAAACATGCCCCATCTTACCTGGCTTAGCTTCTACATCCACAACCCCCCCCCCCCCCCCCACCCCCTCGCGGAACCTGGGGACGGTGGAGAGTTTGTTGCCACGACACGCTGTGTTGATGTGTGTGTTGTGCTCCCCTGTGTGGCAGGGCGTGAAGAGGGACCTGATCTTGAGTCCCAGGAGTGTGTATCTGATTGGGAGGGAGAAGGTGAAGCAGGGGCCGGAGAAGGGCCAGATCAAGGAGGTACTGAAGCGCAAGATCGACATGGACAAGATCATGGCTGTTTCGCTTAGGTAGGTCACGTAGCAGGTGTGTGCTTGTGCGTGTGTGTGAGCGGGGAGATGTGTGCGTGGGCCTGTGCGTGTGTGCGGTAGAGACGTTTATCTTGACTGCAATGAAAACAAAGAAGTTTTCATATCCTGATGATTTCTGTCTGAACAAAGAGCAGCGTGCATGTGCGTGTGTGTGTGTGTGTGTGCGCGCGTGTGTGTACAATTTGCAGGTGAACCAGTTAAACATTAAACAGAGTCAATATAGCAAAGTGGGTCAACAAACCTTGAACAGGAGTGAGAAGTATAACCCACACACATGCAGGATGAAAGCAAACATGGAGGAGCTGCATGTGCCACCACAGTCACGAGTCCGACAACAGCTAAACCCAAACCCAGAAAGCTGTGGCTGTGCTCCAGTGTGGCTGTAGGGATCAGAGCTCTGCTCCCCGGGTCCACACTGGCCCCAAACCACCCAGCTGCTCCACCTGCACTAGCCTAGATACAGCTACTTCAAAAGGCCTCTGGACTCTGGGGCCCTCACAGCCCCGCCCCCACGGCAGTACTATAACCTGCCACGTGCGGAATTGGAGACATCTGCGAGGGCTCCAGAGCACCCCTTCTCAGGCTGCAGTCGGCCTTGGGAGGCAGAAACCACATGCTCGTTTATTTAATGCGAAGTGTAAAACGTTTGCCTGAGTGACAGCGGTAAAAAAAAACAAAAAAAACCCTAAAAAACACCCATTCTGAACAGCCTTCTCGACTGCTGTCAGCTTCAGTGGTTGTCCTGGGGGTAGCTATGAGCTAGAAGTCACATGCGGTTGTGGAAATGTCATGCGACCTTTTAAACATCACGCTGGACGTGCATTGATCCGTTAAGTCAGGCATGTGTAACAGAGCGCAGCGGTGGGACTCCATGTGACCGGTGGGGGTCTGGGAGGCGTGATATGAGTGGGGGGGTTGTGGGTAATGTGAGCCAGGTGCTCCTGGGAAGGGAGAGTGGGCCTTGTAAAAAGCCCATTAGAAAAGGCTTATGTTTATAAGGGGTGAACAGACTGGGGCTGGGTGCACCTCTCCCTCAGCCTGTAGGCCATGTTCAGAGCTGCACAGCGTTTCCTGTGTTGTGCACCATGTCGGCTGGGTCATAGACGGCACGAACCTCTGAAACATGAGCCTCCAGGCTTGATGGCTCATGTGCATGGTTTCATGTGTTTGGGTTCTGCTGTTGCACCATTGCAATGAAAACCAGCAGAAAGAAAGGATTACATAATGCATGATAGTGACTATTGATGGGAGAAATGGACATAAATTAGTTGGTGTATAAATTTTAAATTGATCACAGCTCTGATATTTTTCATTTGAGAAAGCAGCAGTTTTTCTCTCTCTCTTTCTCTCTTTCGCCCTCACTATCTCTTTTTCTCTTCTTCTGCAGCACTCTTCAGGATGACTTTCTCATCCTGCATGAGCATGAATATGACAGTTTGCTCGAGTGTGTGTTCAAGACAGAGTTTCTTAGTCTACTGGCACGCAGGTTCGAGGAGAAGACCCAGAAGAAGCTGCCCATCAAATTTGGCAACACGTGAGTGTCCCATACATGCCTACCATGTCTGTGTAGTGCAGCTTACTGGACTCGTGGATACTTTCAGAGGATCTTACTACTGTCAGCATTCATTGAGTTATCACGGCCTGTGTGTGTGTGTGTGTGTGTGTGTCTGCTCAGGTTGGAGATGAAGCTGAAGAAGGAGAGCTGGGGTCCCTGGAGCGCTGCAGGCTCCCGTCAGGTGCAGTTTATTCAGGGTCAGGGCAACTCTGCCGTGCTCAAGCCCTCCAACAAGACGCTGCAGGTCAGCATCGGACCGGGCCTGCCCAAGAACTCCCGTGAGTCTCACCATGCTTCTATGTGTGTGTGTGTGTGTGTGTGTGTGTGTGTGTGTGTGTAGCAGCCCTGCAGATGGACAAGGACCTTTTGATAAGGTGGTTTCCTTAAGGTGGTTCTTTTGCCGCTGCAAGGTGTTCTTGTTCTTGTATTATGTCACTGTCATTGATTTTTGTAGTTTAGAGTGTTTATAAAATACATGCAAGTCTCTAAAGAGTGCGTTACACATAAACTTCAGGTTCCTCAAGACTGATGGTGTTTGTAACTATGAGTAATGTTCTCCAGGTCCCACCAAGAAAGGCCCCAGTCAGAACCGCTCTACTGTGTCCAGACCACACCATCACATCCCCACACGGGTCGCACCTGAACCTCCAGGTAATGCATTCACACCCTTCCTGGTAACACTGCCGCGCAGGTAACACACACTCTCTTTCAGGTAGCACGCACACACACAAAACCTTCATTCACAGTGAGGATGACTTCTCCATTGGTCCCACAAATGTGTAACCCAACACATGTGTTCCTTCTAGTCGCTCAACAAAATGGCGAACTGAAACACGCCCATCATGCTCTCAGTCAAAGGAACCTACAGCAACAGAACAGTCAGCGAGCAGCATCTGGCAACCAAGCCCGCCCCTTCCTGCCTGTCTCAGCCAATCAGCTGAAGAGCAGAGGCAGCAGGCAGGTAGCCCAGCAGCCCAACCTGGACTGCCTCAGAGTGCCTGACCAGGGAGCTGCAGGGTGAGTACACACACACACACACACACACACACACACACACACAAAAAAAACACACTTTAGACAGAAGAATGTGCTCTCTCTTACACACACCCTCTCTCCTCTTCTTCTCTCTTTCACACATGCACACATATTCAGTGTATATTGTAGAGGTTACACACAGGCCACTGTAAATGCAAAGAAAGCTGTTTATCCAGAAAGAGAGTGTGAGCCCATCACCCCGCTAGCATCCTCACAGACACGCTCACACAGAGAGCACCAGTGTGCATCACAACTGATGGATCTTTTTACTGTAACAGAAACCGACGGCCAACTGCAAACGGAGAAATGTGAGTCTGTGTGTGTGTGTGTGTGTGTGTGTGTTTGTGTTTGAGTGGGTGTGTGTGGTTGTGTGTGGTGGTACTGGTAGTTGTTTTACCTCCTGCCTACAGTAGGCAAGACTTCACAGAGATGTCCAATTCCAAATGAACCCTAAGCCTCCTCACAGTGAAAGTCTGCTCCTTGCTGCATATCTGTGAATTTAACTAAAAAGGACTTCAAAGCTATTAAGAATGCCAAATGTATTAAATTGGTAACAAATGACACCCCAGTCTGAGTTTTGTGATGATTTTCTCCACTTGAAAAGAGGAACCTCATTCACACTTATCAGCCCTGCAAACAGAAATATTATGCATTTGATTAAATATGTTAGATACCTTGAAATCTTAATCTGGTTCGCTCAGATCGCCTAACATGGAGGCATTGCGGAGGTTAAGGGAGTTTGGAATTTGAATCATAATCTGTTCCTAGTTTTACTGTGGTGGAAGTCAACCTCTCTTGGGGCCTAAACACATCAGACAGACAGACATGCAGAACCCTCAGAGAGGGCCACTGCACTCAGCCTGCTCTCCTGCTGATGAGTGGTGCACATTTACAAAAGAGCTCCACGCACGTTTTGGTTCCAGAGGTGATTTTGAGCATTGATTTACCACTGACTTAAATTTGATCTCATAAATTTGACAAATTTGAGTTTACCTTTACTTTGCTTTATTGAATCTGGGTTTGTTTGTCCTTTTAAGTTGGATATTCGATTTTATTGGTAATTACCTTGAACACCCTTTTTTTCCTTGTTATTTCAATATAAATAATATTTCAAGTCTGTTCCCCCTTTAAATGGATGTTCAAGGTAGTGCCTTTCTGAAATGTTTGTATGTGTCACCACCTACAAACTAGCAACTTAAATGTCCATTTGAAAACCAAGCACTCTTCTGAAATCCATTCAAAGTCAAAGAAATACATACACCAGTCATTTATTTGAAACAAACAGACAAACTAACAAACTACTTCCATTGACCTACCCATAACTTTATTAGGTACACTAATGTTATGAGTGAATTTAATAAGTATACATTACAGGCAGTCACCCACTGCTGAACAGATATTATTTTAGTGGGCCAACACAGCATTAATATTGACATGGTAGTGGCACAGATGTGGTTGTTGAGCTGGTAGAAGTTTATCACCCATAGCAGTGCGGGTGGGGTTTTACAGACCATTGAAGGTGGAGAGGATGGCTGACATAACCATTATTCTAAAAGATGGGTTATAGACTCTTAACTGTACAGCCACCGGATACTGCAAAAAAAGGACTGGTGAATGTATAACGCTTTGTGAATGCAGCTGACTTCACACTCGGTCCACTTGATTCTCACTTAAAGCATGCTCACGGGCAACCTCAGTAACGTCGCAGCGGTGCACAAGCCCTGAGTCTTGTTTATGCATACCCGTGTTCCGCCGCAGGGCCCACAGGAAGTCCACCAACAGGCCTCCACCGGGGGGCGGCAGGCCCAAGCCCGCTCCCAAGCCCAAGCCCAACATGCCCCAGTGCAAAGCCCTGTACGCCTACGACGCCCAGGACACGGATGAGCTCAGCTTCAACGCTGACGACATCATTGAAATAATCGCGGAAGGTGAGCAGGCTGCAAGGTCAAGCAAGATGACAGCCATGAAATGGATCTGAATTATCAGCGTCAACATCAATAATTTATTCTAATGTGTTGTTTTATTGCTTGAAAGTGGATTATTTCTAGCATTGAGACTGTTCCACAGCCCTGTGTGGTCACGCTTGCTGTGTGTTTATTAAAGCTAAAGCCAACAAACCTGTTCCCGTTGGCATGTCTTTGCTGCACAGACGCGTCTGGCTGGTGGACAGGGAGACTGAGAGGCAAACAGGGACTCTTCCCCAACAACTACGTCACCAAGATCTAGCTTCACCCGCCACGGCCGAGGAGCCGGCCAGGGAATTGCGCGTACCTCAGAGGAGTCCTAGGGTGGCAGCAGCGGGCGAGCCAGAGCTGGCAGAGGGGAGAGCCGCACGTCTTGCAATAACTACACTCTGCTTAGGAACAGCGGGCCTGTCTGCAGTGGAGTCCTGCACTTTTAGAAAGCACAGGATGCCAGCCAGCAGACTTCTCTCCAGGGCTTAACGATATACAGTCCCTGTGAGCACTGATCAACACTATTTATTGTATTTATAGCTTCCAATGTTATTTCTTTTTGCTTTTTTTTTTTTGGTTGGCCATTAATATTAGTGATACTTAAATAATTCAAAGACATGAAGCATCCATTGTATGTAGGATCTGAAATTTGTTTGCGTTTGAACAGAGAGGATTTTTATGTAAATGAAGGTGCTTTTCTATAGATTCACCTGCTGTTTTGTGGTTTATAATCTCTTGTAGCTTTATCTTCAAGTCTGAGGTTTTAGTAGGGAGTATGTTGCTGCTTCTACCCAGTTTTCTCTTTATTCCTGCCTTTGGGGAAAAAACTAGTTTTTTATGCATTCATTATTAGAAGTAAATGAAGGCACAGGGAGCACATCCATTACTGCAGAATCATGCAATGTGCTGTGTGCATTGCATGGGTCTTAGAAGCACTTTACCACACTTTGTACTGGTCAGCTGGACCAGGATGGGGATGGAGATATATAAAGGTTTGCCAAAGATGTGCCATGACCATTATAAGGAATTGTTTCTGAAATAGATCTGTTTACATAAATATCCAGGCATTTTTCATCCATGTATCTAGGATATCTTGTATACTACTACTTTGCTAATAATAGAATGGACACACTGAGCTTTAGTCTTGTTTTCTTAAATTGTCTGTTCCATCAGTGCACAGTTGCAGTGGGCTAACTGGTTGTGCCTAGATGTAAACTAGACCCAGAAAACCCCCATGATGCATAAAAGACTTGTAAGCAACTGACAGTGAATCTCCATCATTGACAACCCACTACATTCCAACAAATGGATCCCTAGAATCTGGTGCATTTATATACATTCTATTCCACATCTATAGCAGGTAACTTCATTAAAACAGTAGTCAAGAGGACAGAACAGCAGCCATTTTCCATTTATACTCACATGAAAAAACCCTGTACAATGTTACCCACACTTTACTGGTAGCCAGGTTCTCAGCACAGGACCACTTATGGCTGGATAGTTATGTCCAAACTTCAGCTCCTCTTGTGCCCCCTTTGCTCAAAACAAATTTTAAAACAGAGTGGAAAAATAAACCACTTCCAACCCTTGTATTCAAATAACTGAGCTGAAATCTCAGGTACAAGATGATTTGACAAATTAGG
Source organism: Electrophorus electricus (assembly GCF_041902795.1). Classification (NCBI taxonomy): domain Eukaryota; kingdom Metazoa; phylum Chordata; class Actinopteri; order Gymnotiformes; family Gymnotidae; genus Electrophorus; species Electrophorus electricus. Next base: position 8,458,471 of record NC_137519.1, read on the forward strand.
TGTCTCCCACTGACAGACCCACATTTTTCCTTGTAAACAAGCCAAGCCTGATATTTTCACTTAAAAAAAAAAAAGCTAGCCAGGTACTTTTAGAAATTGGGTCCATGCAGCAGCTGCTGAATATTGGTAGATGTCTTGGGCATAGAGATCAAGAACTTTAAAAGTGCAAACCATAACTAGTCAGAACATCTTTGGCCTTTTATTGAAAAAAGTTGGTTCACCTCACAGGGTGAAACTCAAGGTCCTAGACAATGAACATTTTAAAAAAGTAAAAACCTCTAAGAAAACAAATCACTATTCACAAGTGTTGCTAAAATGGTCAACAAGTAAAACATTTATTTGCATATACACACCTACACAGCATACATGCATGTGCACATTAAAAGCAGCAGTCCATCTCCACTGGCCAATTGGGAATAAAGTGCAATCAGTAGTGTTCATCCATTCAGAAACCCTTGGACTGATTAAGAGGGCTGGAGCAACGGAGCAGCGAGGTCCTTCACCAGGGCTGACTTCAGCTGTGGCAGCAGGCCAACCTTCATCAGTCTGCTGCTCGAATACTTTTTCTTCACAGCCTGCAAGTGTACAAGAATTTACATAAAATACAAACAGGAGAGCAGAGAGGCTGAGAAAGGGCTAGCTGCTCTGGCTGGACCTACCACATATTTTGTGAGCCCCTCATTAACCTTGAACACATTTTTGGCCATGTGCTGCATTATGGGCTTCAGGTGGGCCTCGCTGTATGTTGTGTAGTGTTCCTGTGTTGGAGACTGACAGGAAGGCACACATTAAGTAACAGATGCCTTTAAAACTAAAGCTGCCCCTGCAGGGAATAAGGCCTTACCCATTTCTGCCCATCAAGCACAAGCTGAGACAAGCAGAGGGCAGCAGCTCCAGTCTCTGATGGATGATAGTGGACCATGTCGTAGTCTAGCAGGGTTAGTTCAAGGAAGTACTTCGCAAGTGTGTGTTTCTCAGCATCCGCCTTGAGGTGGGGGGGGGGAAAAAAAAGAAGCAAAATGCAAGACCAAACCTCCATGGAGACAAATGGCTTGCATGCTTAAGCTGGTGACTGAGAACCAATAAACAGGAGCGATTAGAAATAGACAGCAGCAAAGCTGAGCCAATAGTTGTGCCAACTAAAGTCAATGGTGCATTAGACACCAAACTGAATAAGCCCTCCCGGGGGTGATGGCAGTGGCAAAAAGACACCATGAGTTACATTGTCAATGGGAGTTCTAGATGGTAGGTAGACCTCATCCAAGTAGTGTTGGAGTTATTACATAAGGACTTTGTACAGTTCCTTGACACTTGATCAACCAGATCAAGAGTCCTTACATTTCCAGCTTTTGAAGCTCTTCTGAGAAAGTGAAGGGGAAGAGGCCGCCCAAGTGCAAAGTTCAGTTCTTGGAGAATGAGCATCTCCATCTCTCGGATCTGGAGTTTGGTAAAGGCGTTGTCTGTGATGTAGGCAAAGTCCCCGACCTCTGGAACGTACATCTCTTCATATTTAGAAGCAACCAGCATAGCAGTAACCCCCACTAGCTGCAGCTTCCTTCGAGACACTGGCTGGACCTGCATAGATTCAAGTGTAAATTTGATGGGCATTTATTGCATTTCTTTTTGCCCATTTGAGAAATTTTACCTGAAGGAAGCGATCAAGGATGGCCACAGTCATGTACAAGGTTTCCTGGAGCAGTTGGAACCTGGAGTGCACCTGGATTAGCCAGTCAACCAGAAGAGCACGCATGCGCTCATTGATCTCATAGCCATCCATGTATCTTGGCCGTATTGCCTGCTGGGCCTGCAACAGATGACGCAAATTCAAAGACGCTCAGTACACAGGTCACAAAAGCTGCTTAGTTGGATTGTCGTGAACGCACCTCAAGGCTTCGTAGATACGCATAAATGTCCTTCACGTATTCGGAGCACAGCTGGGGTATTTCGGCATCGTCTTTGTCGATATCCTCAACGGGGCACAGCGCGTCGGAAAAAGCCTGACACAGCTCCTCCTCCTTCATGGAGACGTCGGTTTGCACAGGCAGAATAACTGGAACAGGAAGGAGGGCTTCCGACGCCGAAAGAACACGTTTCGGTTGCACGGCAGTTGGCTGAGCTGCCAACCTGATCCCTTTCTGAACACAAGAAAGGCGAAATATAGAAAGCGAGTGCAATTCGGGGAGAATCAAGGCAAAACGAACTATACACGAAACCACACATACCGTGCCCTTCGCAGGTTTTGCGGCAAAATTGGAAAGCTCGCTGAAGACAGCCCTTCTCGCTCCCACAGCAGCGGCCACAGTCTTCCCACCGACTGGTGCCGGGTTCTCCGCATTCCGGTGCTTAAACGAAATGCTTGCTTTTAGGCAGGCAAAAGAGCGTAAACAACGTTGCAGCAACAGTTTCAGCTACGTTAACTAGAAAGCTATTTATCTGGCTAGGTAAGTCAAGGCTCGTTTGCATCAACATACAGTACATTCAGACATTGTGCTTGTGTTCTCTGCAGCAGCATAGGTAGCCAATGCCATGTCGTCCCGCATACTAGCTAGCTACCCTGCTAGCTTTAGTAGAACGCTATATCACAGCGCTTCAAATACTAACATTCAGCTAAACATAGTCGAGCCTATCGGGTGCGACATTAAACACTTGCTACAAAACTAGAAGCATAGCTAGCATTTATAGGACTAGCACGCTGTGTTTACAAAGCTAACGCTTTCAAACTAGCTAGCAACCGTGACTAGCAAGGCCCACAAACAGCTGCAACATCGTAGGACAAATATCTCCATTTCGTTTTTCCGAGTACTCACAATAGCGCGAATGTCCATGGCAATTGCGTAAGTTACTTGGCAGCTTAAAAACCGTAACGAATTCGCCTGCTTTTGCTCTCGTACTGGTGTCGTTACCCGGAGCAGTAAAAAAAAAACGGGGACTTTCGACACGATTCAAATACCGCTCCCTCGATTCCCATTGGACACTGCGTCATAATATGCGCACGTTTCATTGGCTACCAAAGATAGGTTACGTGCCAATAGTCTTTTAGGTTCTGGTCCGGGAATGGTTATTAACCCGCTAGCTAATTACACTTCGTTTCTTGCGCAAAAACAGTGGTGTGTTGAATATATAATAAAAGGGATCGTACTATATCTCAAAATATTCTGTGCCTCGTGTTTGAAAACTCATATCAAATCACGTGCGTTGTGACTTTATTTAAGAACTGTGAAAATAAAAAAATTCTACGGTGTTTCGCACTAAGAAAAAAAAATACTTTCTGGAAAGAGTTTAAATTATTGTTGCACGCTCCTGTACGTTTCTGCTCACTGACTCTGAAAGCTCCATCAAATTTATTTGCTAATTGCTGTGCAGTAGGAGACTAAGTAGAAAATAGATAATCATAGATACCTTATAGAATTACTTTTTAAATCAGCATTGCTTGTACACAAATTACACAAATAAATATAAGAATAAATGTATGAATATTACATTATTAATTCTGTTGTCTTTATTTTTGCTCTCGCACGTTTAAATATAACGATGTTTCATTACATCATCCAATGATATAGAATACTTAATAGGCAAATAAGTCTAGTTGACATAGCACTTCTCATATAGAGTAGCGAGTTCTTCACATTAAAGGGTTAAAAAAGATTATTTCATTCCGAGAACTATCACCTCAGGAAAGTTTTTAAGAGTATTCAAATATAAATAAAACGATCGATTTGAAAGAAAGTGGATAATAAAAAATGAAAACTTAAAACGAGACATAACTGTTCCATAAATGGCTAACATTAAGATAAGTCCCCTTGTGTATAAAGAGCATCGAAATCGAACATATTTCCGTAAATTATTATTATTATTATTATTATTATTATTATTAATAATAATAATAATAATAATAATAATAATAATAAAAGAACTATGCACAGTGTTTAAAGGGAGACTTTTCTTAAACTGGTATTCCCATCCTGGGAGGCCCACTAGAGGGCATAAGGTGCCAGGGTTCGCAAGTAGATTAAAACAGTAACAGGCATATCATTGTATTTTATTTACAGTAAAGTAATTCTTACATCGTTTTCTAAAACTAAATAAAAACTAGTGGTGTTTATATATTTATATATATATATATATATATATATATATATATATATATATATATATATATAAACACCACTAGTTTTTATATATATATAAAGTGTGTGTGTGTGTGTGTGTGTGTGTATTTGTATGTGTATGTATGTGAGTGTGTTAATCCCATCTTCGTCAAGTCAGGAGTTGTTTTTGTGTCGTGGTCGTCAAGCGTGGGAATATGTCGCAAAAGTGTCGAAACATTTCCTCTGGTAGAATTCGCTTATTTGCATACAGGTCTAGCGCGAGAGAGCTACGCGCGAGTAGTGAGTTTCGCCTCCATCTATAAACAACGGTGTAATGGACGCCTCGAAGAGGCAGGAATGGGGACTTCATTTCGGACCCGATGGCAAACGGGGAGGAATTTCTATCATATTTGACAAATACATAAAACATGGTCACCGTTTGTTTGTCTTGTTTTAGGAAGACGTTGTTAAAATAGCAGCGTAAGTCTGTTTTCTTGTTGATTACAAGAGAATCGTCGAGAGAGCTGACGAGCTAGCGTTAGCTAGCTACATAGCCAGCTAGCTGCTTGGCTAACCTAACGTTAGGCCCTTTTGGGTTTTGTGACTTGTCAGTTTCACAACCCCACTTGACGTTTCAACTCGCTTTTCAACTTTCGAACTCATTTCGACGGATCGCACTCCGTATGCCCTGGAAAGTTATCGGGGAAAAAGGACAGCGTTCATAAAAGGGAAAAGAGGTAAGTGATCACACCAGTTTGGTGGTTGTAAATTTGACTAGTAACGTTCAGCTATTGTTTGGCTTGAGAGCTGCGAGCTGAGTGTTGCTCCACGACGCCCAGGCCCATTTGAGTTGTTATAGTGGCTGCTGGAAGCTAATACTCGTTATTTTCATCCTCCCCCCCCGATTACGTAATTAAATGATTATATGTCGACGACGTGCATATTACATTTGTATAGCACCGCGTATGATATATTGTTATCTTCTTACTTAAGACATTCCTTGAGTGAAAACATCGCTGCCTGCCTAGCTAACTAAGGAGTTAACCTAGCGAGGATAGCTTGGAAACGTTGTTTTCGTTATTACGTTAAAGCACGAACCGGCCAGTGCTCTTAAGTTATGATGGTCATATTATATACACGCGTTTAAAACCAGCTTTGATTTGAGAGCTTTTATGTTCTGCGTCTGTTTACGCGGCACGATTCTTTTAGTAACCCGGCAGCTGTTGTTAAATAACCAGCCTCGGAAGCAGTTTGGATCTACATCGCATCCACATTGGTTCTTAGGGTAACGCTATACACTGATTTACTGGAAAATATCTGATTTGATGGGTCGTGGGTCTAATCAGTGATGAGGCTGATGCTTTGGTTTTAAGTAATGTTCAGGTCTGTCACCATCTTGTCACACATTACCACGATCTTTCTCTGGTTTCGCTATTTTGTGAACGACGCAAGCTCCGCGGATTTCATATACGTCACGCAACATTTGTGTAGCTAAATGATGACCGGTTTACCGGGGCTTGGTGGTGTGGTCACAGCAAGTCCACCATCAATTTTAACATATTGCGTATTAACATCTGTTGTTGTTTTTTTTGTTCGAATACCTCAGATGCGCACAGCATAATGTATTGAACCTGATGTAAGGCCTTGAGATTTTACAGCGTTTCTGTAACTATGGCAGCACTGGCAGTACCATTTTATTGCATTACACTGAGATTCGTTTCACATGATTCCAATAAAAGCAAATTAGCATGGAAGTTTAAAATTGAAGCTGAATCATTTATAGCAGTTTAAACAAAACAGAAAAAACCCAAACAGCCAAAAACCTTACAGTCTCTATTTCAGAAAGTGTTTTTTTCTTAAGTGCTCAACAATCACTGTTTTAGTTTCTTTTTTTATTATAATAAATATAGAACTATTTCTATTTACCTTGATAGTACACAATGTACCTTTAACTGGCATGCAACAGAATGCTCCCACATTCTATGTTTTGCTACTAGCAAGGTAGCTCAACATCTATAGGATCTACATAGCAATCCTTGGGGAGGGAATTAAAACAGTCTCTCACAATCCTCTACGTTCGGAAATCTGTATCCACCTTGGTGCCATGGGGCGCTGCTGCTGTGGGCCCCGTGGGGGCAACATGCACTTTGTTCCACAGCCCAGCGGCACATTGCAGGCTCACAGGGTGAGCCCCAGGGGAGTCTGGGCTAGCGCTCTAGTATCTTACTAGTGGCATCTTTTATTGTAACATTTAAACCACTGCATGTACCATCAAAAGACTGCGTTTGACCTCCATGTCAAATCTCGTACGTACTCTGTTATGTTGTTTTTGTTTATTTATTGTAGGAAAGAATCACTTGCCTGTTATTACGTAAAACAGTGTGGAATTTCAGAGGAATGGAGAGGCGGGATTTTTCACCATCCTGCTTTCTGGCAAGTGGGAGCTCGCTTCCGAGTAAGGGCTGGTGCAAACGTAGACGTGCCTTAAGCATCTGACAGGCTCTTTACTCAAACCTCGAATTTGACCTCTGATGACATTCCATTCCTGACACTGGCCTTTCTGAGCAGCACAGATAAGCTGTTTGCAAAGTGGATTTAAGTTATTTTGCTGCTTTTTTGCCTTTTTTAAAAAGCTTGGACTCACTGATGTGTAATAATCGTGTTGAGAGGTGGGGTTGGAGCAGGGGGGTGTAGGGGATGGGGAGGGTTTAGAAAGGTTAGACCCAAATTAGTGGTCTGGAAGCAACATACAGAAAAACACAAACACATTTTTTTTCAGCCACATTTTTTGCCTTATAAGTAGACCTGCCCCTCTATGGTTTTAAGAGTTAGGAAGAGGATTGATGACTCAATGTTAAAAGCAGCCCTCCCTCTTTCTTTTCTTTAATTTTTTTATGAAGCTACCTCCTCTTTTTTTTTTTTTTTTCTTTTTTTTTTTTTTTTTTTTTTAAACCCAGAGTCCCCCATGGTCAGAGTAAGACTCAGTTCCAGGGCCATAACACTTGCCTTCTGTTGGAGGGTATTTGCTGAGAAGGCTGTGAATATATAGGGCAGACACCACACCACAACCACGTTTGGGCACACTGCCCTGCCCTCACGTCAAGAAACGGGCACTGAGGCACAAGAGTTGCTGGTGCTGTGCTACATTAGGTGCGGGTGTTTCACTAATGGAGGTGGGCTGGGCTGAAAACAATGGCTTTATAGAGGAAACTGTGTCCTGGAGGCTTGGGCTCCATGGTGTTGAGATTATGATTAAAGAGAGCTCAGCTCAGACCGAAGGCTGCGTGGATGAATGGGGCCAAAATGTGAGGCTGTCCTCAGAACAACAGGAAGCGGCTTTGTGGAAGTCAATTTCATAATCATGGCGGTAATGACGAACGTTTTCATCACTGATTGTTTCATATACTTAATGCAAGGAGTCTTTGAAAAAAAGATTTTATTCCCAGAACAGATTAATTTGCGTGGGCTGCGGTCCTCCGGCCCAAACCTAAACAAACTCTTCAGCTCCATGAAAGCATAAGGAAGCGAAAAGGTGTGCAGCGTCTGCAGTGGCACATCCCGGGCCTGCTTCCAGCACAGCCAGCCTATGCTGCTCACCTTTGTGTGAGAGACACAGACTCCCCTTTTCCTGCCTGCTGTTATCATGGGGAATAAACGAAAGGTGGTAGGGAGTGAGGCTCGTAATGTTCCTGGGCCCATTATCCCCCCGCTCTCGAGATTTATTGTGTTAGCAGCATGCGCGGGCTGTCGGGCAGAGGATGGGCGCGGGCCTGTTTGTTTTCCCTCTGTGAATGGAAAGGCAGCGATGACTTTATCTTCCTCACCGTCCCCTTTTCTTTCATTGGCGCCCAAGCGGTGCCGAGACTGGGGTTCCAGTCCAGGCTCACTTCTGTGGGTGGAGGGGCTTATCGTGTAGGACGGAGGCGAACTGCCTCTTTTGGTTGTGTAGTTTTTGTTGGTTTACAATGGCTTCACCTCTGCCTTCTCTTCCTTCCTTGCAGTTGTGGGAAGGCTGCTTCACTGCTGATGGACACATAGGAACTGCTGTGTGTGTCTACAGTTCCTCTCCTACGTGGGCCGATCACGATGAAGAGTGAGGTCCCGTCTGACGCACGCCGCAAACAGGAGACCCTGAAGGGGCCTCTGGGAAACCCCGAGCCCATGGAGACGGCCAAGAGCTATCCAGCTGAGGTGGAAGTGATTGGCAAGGCGGGCAGCGAGTTCGCCCCGCTGTGCGCTGACGCTCGTCACCGGCCCCTGCGAGAGACGGGCCGCAGAGACTCAGACAGAGGCCTGGCGAGCCGCAAGAAGCGCAAGAGCCAACAGGCGGGGCCATCGGACTGCTCCTTCAAGGAAGGGCGTGTCGGTGAGACCGCGCTTGCGCCTCCGCGCCACAGGGCGGCGCTGCTGGAGCCGCGGAGCGAGGACGAACGGCAGCCCGAGTCCTCCTTCAGTGACTGTGCCTCCTCGCCCTCCTCAAGCTTGCGCTTCGGTGATTCAGACACCCTCAGCTCGGAGGAGGACAGGGGCCTGGCGGTGGGACCAGCGACCGGGCGGCAGCCGCCGCTGACCCACGTGAGGGCGTCGGCCCCAGCCTCGGCTGGGTCTGCTGGTGCCGGCACAGGCCCGGCTATGGGCATCCGGCCCCTGCTCAGCCGGCCCCGCGCCGGCCGCTCGCACAAGTGGGCGCGGCTGGAGCCAGAGGCCAGCCACGTGAAGCGGCCGTGCCTGGGCCCGCGTCGGGCACTGAGCCGGAAGCGCTTCGCCAAGGGCGGGGCGGGGGGCGGAGCTCCACGCACCCCGAAGCAGAAGGAGCGCCTGCTGCTTCAGAGAAAGAAGAGGGAGGTGATCGCGCGCAGGAAATACGCGCTCCTGCACAGCACAAGCAGCTCCAGCGAGGAGCTCACCTCCGACTCCTCCTCGTCCTCTTCCACGGAGGGGGAGGATGAGCTCTATGTGGGCGTGAGCAGCAGCGGCGGGAGTCAAGCAAGTGGCAATGCCGTGGCCTCAGGTAAACACCTCTCACTCATCAGCCATCCAGAAGCTTAGCGACACCAGCATATCAGAATTGAGAGAGGAAGGGGTGAACAGTGCCTACTCGTGCTGGTGTACATAGTGTAACCTTAGATAGCAACCTTCAACACACTTTTCCCAAACGACTCCACGAGTGATCTGCTGTCACTGTAGCGCCACACTCACGCACCATCTGCGGCGGTCCCGTCCAGCTGCGCGCGTCCCTCATTAACCAGAATGGGCAGTGTTCAGAGGGCCGGTGTGCCCCTGCCTGCCCCCAGCTTCTGCGGATGCCTGGCACGGCAAGGTCTGGGCTCACCCGAGCAGCGGTACACCTCCTCGACCGCTGCTTCCTGCGTAAACTGCCATCACCCATGGAGATCGTTTCCGAGTCGCATTTGTAGCCTGCGAATGACAGGCTGTTGGTTTTCCAGAACATTCCTTGTCTGGCTTTACCTCTGACCCCCAGCAAAATAGGGGCTCTGTTTGGCAGTGCCCTGGGCAGGTACGGAGAGGCGCTCTGTCATGCACTGTATCTCCTCAGCACAGACATCACGGCTACAAACGGGGGAGTTCTGAACCACCACAGGGAGCTTGTTAGTGGTGTGGGTGCCACAGCGTCTGTGCAGGGTCCAGCCCAAAAGGAGCTTTTATTTGTGATACTAAGCAAGTGTCTTTAAAGATTGTATTGTAAGGCAAGTTTCTTGTGAGAGGAAACTTGTGGTAAGTTAGAGTATTTGAGTAAAAGCTAAAAAAACCCCAAAAAACTCAGAAAACAAGACAATTTGTACTGAGATGAGTCGCTTTTCTGCAAACTGAACTTTGTGGATGGCACAGTAGTCATTTAGTGACATTTAAAGGAAGCGGCTGGTGGTGGTGGGTTAGAAGCTTGACAGTCTCTCCATTTGAGCAACTCCTTTCCTGCCCTGGTTGTCAAGGAAGTTGTTGAATGTCATTAGTCAATTTACAGAGTGGCTCTCACGAGCCTGTTGAATGGCTGACAGCCGAAGTTTAGAGCCCACGTGTGGACAGGGAAACGAATGCTGAGTTATTTCTCAGCTTTCCTAGTGCTGTGCATTTACGCTGTTCGCACAGCCTTTTGGCCTCAGCACCGCTGTTTGGTTGACACTGCTTCAGTGCAGTGTATAGGACACACGCGCGCGTGCGCACGGTTTGCATAGATGGGTGTTCCCACACGGTCTCTTGTGCACAGACACCCCCTTTCACAGATACCCAGTACTCAGCTTTATGTGTTTCAGAATTGCTGGCAGTCACCTCACACTCTCAGTCTCTCTTCCTCTCCTCTTCTTTCTCTCTCTCTCTCTCTCTCTCTCAGTATACAGTACAAGGCTGCATTCCATGCTATCCTCCTGCCCCTTCATGAGTTGCCTTTCTTTGGAAGGTTGTTTTATATTTAGTTTTGGTGCTCTTTTATGCATGCCTTTACAAGCATCTGAGTCCAGGGCTTAGTGCAGTGCTCATTAATGTGTGTGTGTGTGTGTGTGTGTGTGTGTGTGTGTGTGTGTGTGTGTGTGTGTGTGTGTGTGTGTGTGTGTGTGTGTGTGTGTGTGTGTGTGTGTGTGTGTGTGTGTAAGTGATTGAGTGATTGAGTGATAATGGAATTCTAATGTATGGCTCTGCTTTGAAGCTCTCATGTGAAGGCCAGAGAGAAGTGGAATGGAAAAACAGTATCAGCGTTCCAGTATCTGCATTCCTCATGGGTGATTTTGTGTGGTGGTAGTGTGCGTGCGGATGTGCGTGCATGTGTGGTAGTGTGCATGTGCGTGCGGATGTGTGTGTATTTCCTCTTGAGCAATGGTACCTAGACTTATGCCATTCTGAATTACTAAGAAGGCTTACCCAAGCTAACACACTTTTCTCACACTGCTGTCCAAGCCCCCTTGTGCACACACTCCCGCAAACACACACACACACACTTTACCCTTTAGACTTGCAGAGATGTGAGAAAATGCGAGTGCTGTGGAGAAGGCGTTCTGCAGTAGGAGAGCAGGATGTAGCAGCTTCACCTGTCACCACCTCTTTCCTCCTCCCTCTGCTCTGCGTCTAGAAAAACGCATACTGCCTCCAAAGACACCTCATCATGCGCACTCGCGCGTTCCCCCACAACCCTCTCCGGCACTGGGAATGCGGTGCAGAACACAAGCGCAACATTGGGGCAGACGTGCTAAAACTTCAAGGCGTCCGCGTCCGAGTACTCGCCGCCCAGGAAACGGAGCTCATCTGACCGCAGAGCTCGTCTGAACGCGGATTTGCAGACGGCCGGCATTCCCCTACGGTGCGGGTGCAGCGTGCGTTTGTGTGGCAGGGGCCTGGGCTGGTCTGGGTGTCCTCACGCCAGCACTGCTGCTCCGCAGAGACCTCCAGCACCTGCTGTGGTGATGGAGAGCAGCGGGGCTCCGGAGCGTTTCTGTGCGGAAGGGCTTAGCTGTCCCCGGAAGCTGGAGTTCAGGAAGCGAAGGAGCCAGCGTCTGCGCGTGTCCGCATTTGTGTCGGGTGTTGTTGTGTGGGAGGGTTGGGGTTAAGGGGGTTGTGCATGTGCCATGGGAAGTAGGTGGGTGGAAGGAGCGCAGGGTGCCAGAGCTGCTCCCCCGAGCCCCTGCAGGAAGCTTTTTACCCTCCAGCAGTGCCCTTATCCTGGAGACGGGGCGTGAAGGATGATGCAGACCCACTGCTTCCACTCATGGGGTTTACATCCACGTGTAGAGGGAACATGTAGACTCCAAACCTGAGCACCAGTGTTTGTGCGCACACCATCTGTATAGATCGTTCACACGGTCATTTAAAAGTGTGCGCCGTCAGTCTATGAAGAAAGTGAAAACGGAATGGCCCGCGAATGCAGCAGGTTTTGTGGTGGTGTTGGAGTAGTGTGCGGCGTAACCCGTTGCTGTGTTCCTGCTCACCACGACAGTCATTTGTTTTTGCCTGTTGGAGTGAGAGTTGCCAGGAAGAAACACTCTGTAGGATTCACTACCCTACCCTAACAACCTCCCCAGGAGGATGCCCGTACTCACTAGAGTCCTCTACTGCCTCAGCACACACGACTACAGAGGAGCATGCAAGATTTAGCATGGAGCTGTTCAGATAACGCTTCTATCTGGTTCAGAGGAGATATTTTCGTCAAAGAGACTAATTAATGGTTTTAACGAGTAAAAGTTTTTACTTTGGCAGAATTATTTTTCCACATTTTTTGAAGTTTTGCAGACAGAATTAGTGCACACACAAGAGTATTGAAATCTTTAGCTTTTATATATTATTACATTGGTTTGATATTAATGCTACATTCATGAACAGTGTTGAGTAATGCAGGAATGTTGCCCCTGTTCTGCAAACAGCTTGTGTGCCATTGTGTACCTTGTGTTTGAACACACCCTAAGCTTCTTCCCAGGTCAGAGGTCAAGCCCGGTGTGAATGTGGGCCGGGCTTAGAGCTGGCAGCCAATCAGAAGCCACATAGAGAGGGCTTGCACAACAAATACAAATAGATGTGCACAATGTATTGTTTGTTAATGGTTATCACAGGACTGGTCTTTGCAATCCTGATTTCACAGAGAAACGTTATCGTGGTGTGATGTAAGTGTTCCTTCCAACCTCAAATGTTTTTGATTAGTGTTCTGTGGGTGTTTTGAAGAATCAATGTATTACCATGATCCAGCAAACTTGTCATCTTTGGTCAGTCTTATACAAGTTGTCCTTTAACACTATCATAGTGTTCTCCAGGGTGTTTTTAACTTGTGAAGTATTGCAGTTGCTATCAGAAGTTCTTTGATTGCAGTGTGATGTTTCTTGATATCATGCCACGCTTAACACAAACAGTAGAGGCTTCAATCCTCATTCACTTAAGCTGGTTATGTGGCTTTTGCCACTTTGTTTATTTAGACTCTGTGTGTGTGGGGCGGGGGGGGGGGGGGGGGTGCGGTGGAGAGAGGGAAAAAAGAAGGCTCCAGACGATCAGATCCTTTTCTCACGTGGGTCTGAGTCTCCTTTGGCCTCTGAAACTCCAGAGGATTCTGCTGTTTGTCCCAACCTGTGATGCCAAGTTCAAATTTAAATTGAAATCTTCAGCCACTACTGTGCTGAACATTCTAGCCTTGTGTCATTAGTTGCTTAGTGCTCTGTCCATCGTAGATGTTTGCTTTTGCTTTCCCCGTCTGCGTGTTCTGCTGGAACGCCTTCCTTTTGGCTCATACCGCTGAGCTGCTTGTAGTAAAAATGAAACTTGATCACTGGTGTTTCCCTGTTTTTGCTTTTATTTTATTTTCTTTAACACATCTTGTGGGATGAACCGACGGAGGTTTGTTTTGTTTGTTTTGCGTCAGGTGTGTTGGATGAAGACGTGGTGGTGATCGAGGCCACGCCTGCGCCTCCTGTCCCAGCCAATGAGGAGATCAACGTCACCTCGACAGACAGCGAGGTGGAGATCGTGGGGGATGCCTTCAGGTGAGCCCTTGAACTCTCCGGGGATTATTACGGTGCATAACGCACGCATCATTGCAGCCGAGCAGTGATCTGACTCGTGACACCCGTCAGCCGTCTGTGTGCATGTGTGTCGCACTCGGACGAGAAGCAGAAGTCATTGTCGTTGCAGTGCCAGTGTGCCTGTTTTCTAATGCCGAATACAATTTTGAAGTCCTTGGCTAGGAGGGAAAAAAACGAACTACAAAAGAGCTTTCATTAGGTGTGTGTGTGTGTAAATTGTGCCTAACATTCCTTCTGCAAAGTCCCCATGCAACGTGCATCCCAGTGTGTGTGGCTGCAGATCTCCAGCAGGGCGGACAGTGTGTTTAGTCCCTCACCAGGCCTCTGCAGAGGCCGGATGTGGAAGTTTCACTGCTCTCATAGCTGGTGGTGCACACTTGTGGCGGCTCCCATGTCTGAAATAACGTGCTAGCTCCACCCCTTTGCCTTCTAGGGACACATGTTCAGAATCCCTGGCCTTGGGTTGGGAAAAAAACAAACAAGAAAATACAGAAATTGAGTTTCAAGTAGATGTTCTTTTCTTCTACATTTGAAACCTGGGTCTGGGATACCACATGTTCTACTATGTTGACGTGCATGTTCTAAGGCTTATAAATGCAACTGTCAAAATCAGTGTTTTTAATACATCTAGATGAGGCCTTGTAAGATGTAATTGTTGTCAGGGTTATAAGGTGTAGCTGTAAAGATTCTGTGGTGGTGTGTTATGCCATAAATGCCGTAAATGTAAATATTATTTACCTCCTGTGCCTTAATGTTCACCTCATAAATGTCATCGAGGAGCCTTGGCGTGCGGAGCCGAGTCATCCCAGCAACTCGATTGTGCTGACCGACCCGCTCACCTCTGTATGGAGATGACACACAAATGTTGACCCTTGTCGAACCTATTTCGGGGTTGAGGGTCCAGGAGGGTCTACTGTGGCACCGTCTTCCCTGACTCAACCCTGGCACTCCTCTTCCACCCTTCAGTGGAAACGAAACTCTTCTCTGCAGAAGCAAAAGTGGCATTTCCCCAGGAAGAAAACATACTGACTCATCCCTTTGTAGAAATGAAAGCCCAGTTGTTCTTGTTCTATGCTTCTCTGAGGAAATGAAAGCGCTGTCACGCTTCCCTGACCCTTCATCACCCAACAGCAGCTGCTCTTACCCCACCCTTCTCCACGGAAACGAAAGCCCAGCTGCTCTTACCCCACCCCTCTCTTCACGGAAACGAAAGCCCAGCTGCTCTTACCCCACCCCTCTCTTCACGGAAACGAAAGCCCAGTTGCTCTTACCCCACCCCTCTCGTCATGGAAACGAAAGCGGCGTCCCTCTTATTTAACCCTTCTCCATGCATACGAGAGCCACGTCGCTCTTCCGTGACTCCTCTCTACAGAAACGGAAACCCCGGCAGCCGGCATGCGAGTATGTGGCGTTTGCCCGGTCAGGCCTTTGCTTGGCCACGTCCCGCTCCATCACTCGCACAGCACTGAGGCAGTTGATGCTCGTGCGTTGCCTGGCTGCAGGACAGTCGGGATGCCGCGGCGTGTGTCAGCCCCATGTTTGTGGAGAGGGGGAGGAGGACACCGATGTCTCCCCTTGTGACAAATGCTCTCATGTTTCACTTGGTTGACGTGCTGTTGAGTTACTACGTTAAGCCTCCTCTGGAGTGAATGGCATAATTTCGGCATAATTTCTCTGCTGCCATTTTGAACTGTAATTCTAGTCAGCGGCAAGAGAATCAATGTGACACATCGTGCAGTCAGTAAAGACGAGTTTCTGGATATCGTGACTTTATGTATGTGCAAATCTGACATTAGCTTAGCCAGTTCTTGGTTGATCTTACCCGGTAAGAAGCCATTAGTTCAAAATGAGCATGATGTCTTACTGAGGTGTAGGCATGATATTTATAGATCAAAATAAAAATCATATTAAGAAGATGGGTAATGGTACAGTCTAGCACCAGATGCTTGTACTGCGAGGCCGTTCAGTGGGCCGATTGTGCTCCATCAGCTGGACCGGAACCGCGGCTGCAGCAGTACTGAGGAGCCTGCAGTGGGTTTTTATGCTGCTGTCCACCCTTACTGAGTCTGCATGTAGCTCACCTGCTCCCAGAAAGGTCAGAAAACCTATTATTCTTAATCACATGGAGGGAAACTGATGCAGTCCCACGTGCTGTGTGTGTGTGTGTGTGTGAGAGAGAGACAGAGATGGTAGAGAGTAGAGAATGGAGGTGCTGGGGTCAGCTCTGAGAGTGTGTGCGTGCGCGTGTGCGTGCGCGTGCGCGTGTGCGTGTGTGTATGCGTGCGCGTGTGTGAGGGAGCTGGTAGAGGATGGGAGCTCAGGTCAGGTAGTGGTTCTGAATGCTGATGATCCCTCTCTAGACTTTAGCTGCGGAATGTAGAAGCAAAAGGGGAGGTGTGTGTGTGTGTGTGTGTGTGTGTATTGGGGGTTGGGTTAATGGCTGCAAGTCTCTACAGCTCAGGAAAACAAATGACCTGTGAAGAAGGTCAGATGAAATATGGGGATTGTATGTGTGATTGTGCATGCTTGTGTGTTTGAGTGCTTGAGTGTAGAAGGTTGTGTGGGTGTGTGGTTATTCAGGTGTGTGTGCACAATAGAAGAAGTGACCAGGGAGGTGTTATCCGTGTGCTGCATGTGTAGCACAAGGTTTGGAAGTGTGTTGAAAGCCCATGCACATGTGTGTGTACTTACACATCTAGGTGTGCTTGTGCGAGCACGTATGCATCTCTGCTGATTTACTTGCTCACGTGCACACTTCGGTGCATGTGTGTGCACATGCATTTTTCAGTATCTTTTTAATAATTGCAAAGCGAGCTCCCATCACCCTTAGTAGGCCTCATTCTTGTTATTATTAGAATGTCCCCATGGCAAGGTTCGGAGGTCTTCACATCCAGCCCTGTGCTGTGTGCCGGGGCTCGCCGGGGCTTGTCGGGCCACTCTTTTGCCCCTTCGCCTTGGAGCTACTCTGTGGGGTGCACATGCCAGGCTGTTTTTAGCCGAGCCTATCCTGCGATCCTCTTTCAAAACCCACAGTCTGCTAGAGCCCCTGAACCCCCTGAACCAGCCCCCCGCACTGAGGCACATCCACACACACACACGCCTGGGACTCAGCCCAGGGCTTGATGCAAGATCATGTTCATAGTTAGGGGGCGTGGCTGGTTACTGTGGCGTGCGGGGCCTGGGGCGTGGCTGTGACCACCCTAATTAGGCCCTCCTTTGTCTCAGTGCACTTTTTCTAGACTTTCTCCACAGCCTTTGCTAGTTTATTTAATCTCTCGCTATGTAACCCTCCCTCACTCTCTCACACACACACACACACACACACACACACACACACACACACACACACACACACACACACACACACACACACACACACACACACACACACACACTTTCTTGCTGTGATTCACTCTTGTTTTTTACATTCTCTCCCACACTCACAGGCTCCTCATTTATCTTTTTTTTTTTTTTCTCTCGCACTCTCTCTCTCCTTCTTGCACCTTGCTCCTCCTCTTCTTTCCTCTTTCTGTGCGACTATTTTAACATAAAAATTCTCAGAAAAAGGCATTTCCTGTGAATGTGCATGAGCGAGGGAGGGAGGGAGTGAGAGTAAGGAGGGGGGGGGGGTTTGTTTAATCTCTCGTCTCACTTCCGGTTGCCCTGTCACGTAGAAGAATGCTGAGTACGGCAGCCATTTTTAGCACTGGCTAGGTAGGAGGGAGGAGGGGTGCTGAATGGAGGGTGTGGGGGTCAGAGGTCAGCAGGGTGAGAGCTATAGGACATCCGCTTAAAGACCTTTTGTTTACAGTGTAAAGAATGGCCAGCAAAAGAGGTTTGAGCTGCGTGCGTGTCTGTGTCAGTGTGTGTGCGTGTGTATGTGTTGAGTCATATTCTATTTCTGTCCTTGTTTATGGGGATGTTTTCTGCTTCTCTTTTGTTTTTTCCTCGTGTGATCTTTGTTTGTCTGAACGTTGTTTGATAATTGGGCCTGACTGTGGGGATTGGCTTGAACTATGGCTGAACTATACCATTGAAGTCCTTGAATTGAACCGCTTAGCATCAAGCTGATTTGTGGTGGTGCTACGGCACTTCATTAAAACTGCACCCACCCCTCCAAAGCCTCACCATGTAGACTCCTCATCCTCTCATTATGGGCTCTCGAGCCATTGAGCGGAGCAGTGTTGGCCAAATACTCCTCGCTGATAACACGCCTGACATTCCTCCCCCACCCCACCTCCTCGGGAAGCTCCCCGAATGCCTGTGTTTACAGTTTTCCGCTCTCACCAATGCCGCAGGAGGCCATCGCGGTAAACAGGTATTTACAAAATAATCCCAGGCCTACTTGTGGGTAATTAGAAACTCCTCCCGGGGGGTGTGGTCCTCTCCCTGGGAACTTAGCAACGCGGCCATTGGAGACAACGGCACGGGCCAATTAAAGAGCAGCATCACAGTCTCAGGTATTTTTGGTGTGTTCATCTCACCACTCTGATACTGAAATGGGGAGAAGTGTGAGTGTGTATGCATGCATGTTTTTTTGTTTGTGGGTTTGTGACTGCAAATCCTCTCTAAACAAATAAGTAGCCAATATTTTGATTACTTGTAATTTTCTCCATTTAGGCAAAAATAAAATAAAATAAAAAATGCTTCCATTAACCTTGCAGTAAGTAGCCTAAATATTTATTTTGATTAGATTTTTAATGATTTGGTAATTCGAGTTCCTGTTTTAGCTTTGGGTGTAGCGATGCCATTCCCTCTAATGTATTTTTGAATGACGCGCTTGTTTGAGCCCGTTTCTTTAGACCGCGCCCGTTTGTGGGGCCACTACGGAATGTTGCGGTCTGCCCAGTTCACCCGCAGGTGGCGCTCTGCCTTCTACCTGAGCAGTGTGCTTCCACCCCTCCCCTGCCCGGGCTGAGTCCACTTCTAGAGGGTCGGCTCTTACAGCTGGGGTGCCTTAGCCTTCCTGGTGAGCAGGCAGTCAGCGTGGTGGGGGTGGGGGTGCGGGTTCTGCCCCTGAGTGCTGCTTTTCCCCCCTGCTCCTGGGACATTGCCCCCGAGGCCCAGCGCGCTTGTTGCTAATCATTTTGTTTTGATGCATTAATGATGCAATCTATGGCTGGGCGGCAGGGCACGGGGGTTGGGTGTAGGAAAGGGGAGGGAGTCTCCCGGTGGAGAAAGTGCAGCCCTGAAGCCCTTCCAGAGTTACACCTCCGCTCTGTCCCCGCCGTAGCCCTGCTTTACGGCAGCCTGAGCCGCTGGGCCATTCCTATGGATTCGGTCCCACCGCAGCCCTGGCCAATTCCCAGTGCATCTGCAGAATTCCTTGGAATTAAGTGAGAATTTTGGACATTTGCCATGAAGCCATGTCTTTTTTTTTTCTTTCTTTTTTTTTTTTTTTTCCCTGAATTAATGCTTTTTTTTTTTTTCTCCCTGTGCAACTTTATTCATCTTCAGTGGCTGTGTAGTGTGTGGAAACTAGAGTAAAATACACACACACACACACACACACACACACACACACACACACACACACACACACACACACACACACACAGTCACAGCTGGAACAACATGTTACACGAGCAGATCAAAAATAAAGTCTTCAGGGCTTTTAGTTCCTTGGCAAACTCTGAAGCCTTTTGCAGTATTTAATCACATGTCGAGTGTGCTGTGTAATTACTGACAAAACAGCTTGTTGCAAGAAAAAGAACAAAACATGGGATCCATGCAGAACATATGGAATGCGAGGAGGAGCAAGGTTAGGGAGGAGAGCGAAGTCAGAGGATGGTGGAGGGTGAGAATTCGTGGGATGGTGAGACAATTAGTAGGGCTCACGTGCTCAGTTATGTGATCTGACATGGATGGCGTCACTCTCAGGGCTGTAATACAGAAGAAGTGTCTGTGCCCCCTTCCCTCCACCCCTCACGCATTTACACTTGCACACCAACGCGTCCACGCACACACAATCTCTGTTTACTGTGAAGGATTTTGTTGGTTGGTTGGTTTTTGTTTGTTTGTTTGTTTGGCTTGCTGCTGTGTATCTACTGTTGAACTGCTTCGTTTCTTTTCTCTGAGTGAGAAAATGAAAATGTGTGCAATTTATGGCTTTAAAAGTGCCTTTTTTTTCATTAGAAAGTTAGAGCCTCATGAGAATATGTGTATGGGGCCCGTACTGAGCTTTGGTGGAGGGAGCTTATCATGTGCTTTTGGCATGGCAAGGTGTAAATGTGCAAGGGTGTATGTGGGTCGGTGAGTGTAGGGTAGAGTGTATGTTTGTTAGGGTGTGCATGGGCCAGGGTGTGCATAAACTAAAGACCAAATGCTTCGTCTTTTGCACATCCTGATATAATCAGTGTGGCACACTCAGTTTCCCAGTGGAAGTTTTGGACAGATACCCCAGTGTTTGGACATCCTGGTGAGCACTATCGGATCAGTTGTGAGGAAACAGAGGCTGCCTCACTCCACCCAGGCACTGCCTAGACAAGACGTCCCTTAAAACTCGGTATCAGAGACTCCAGCAGTGGCTCTGAAGGAGCTCCAGAGTTCAGTGGCTGAGACTGGAGTGGAGGTGCACCAGTCAGCCGTATCAAGAGCTCTGCATCCCACACACCTAACATTAGCCATTCCTCGACAATCACCATCTCAGCAGTGAAGTGTGGGGGTGGCAGCAGCACGTCGTGGGGATGTTTCTCCTCGGCGGAGACTGGGCATCTTGTTAAAATTGAAGGACAGATGGATGGCATAAAAACTGGGAGATAATGCAAGGCAATCTGCTTCAGTCTCAAAAACTAAAGCTGGGCAGAAACTGCACCTTTCGGTGGGACAGTGATCTCAAGCAACAAACGCAACACAGGAGTGGCTGAACAACACAAAGGTGGTTGTTCTACTGTGGCCATAGTCAAGGTCCAGAGTCCGTGGCACTGTTTAAGAAAATCACAGTTGACAAACATCCACCCAGTCTGAACAACCAGGAGAAAATCTGTCTGGAAAAAATGGGCCACAATCGCTCAAAACTGTGCAAAGCTGGTAGAAACTTGCCCCAGCAATCCTCAAGCTGTTATTGTAACAAAAATGTGCTTCTTCCAAGTTGGATTTCAGGGTTATTTTTGTACTACCTGGAATATATAAATTGCAGATGAATCTGATGACTTTTCAGGGGGTTGAATACATTTGCGTGCGTGCGTGCGTGCGTGCGTGTGTGTGTGTGTAGTAAAATTCTGTAACCTCTGATATAAATGGGATAACGGTACCTAATTAAAGTCAAATCTGTTCCCATCAGGCATGTTGTTGATGTTTATATTCACATTAAGCACACTGAGCGTCTGCCAAGAGCTGTAAATGTGTCATTTATTAGTCTGGTTCAGATCGTGGTGCTGTATTGTGCCGTAGAAAGGCTGAGTCTGGGTCCTCTCGTCTTCAGAGCCCTTCCCATCAGCACTGGGTTTCTTCAGCTCACAGCAGGGTCCTGTGTGCATGCCAGCTCTGCTTCTTTCAGCCTCTTCAGTACAGTGCATCAAACAGTGGCTCCATGGCCCTGTCTCTGTAAAGCCATGATGCACAGCTCTCACTGTGTGGGAAGGGTGTGTGTATATTCTGGTGTGCCCTGTCTCAGATTTATTGTGTGTGCACGTGCGTGTCTGTGTGCGCGTGCGTGTATGTATGTGTGTGTGTGTGCGCGCGCGCGTGTGTGTCTGTGTGTGTGCATGTGCGCACATGCACCTGCGTGCTGCAGCTATTCTGTCGCCTGCTTCTTATTCTTCTTTCTGCTCGCTCATAGCTGGAGCATCTAAAGTGGAGCTTGTTTCTGTACTGTAGCTAAAAGCCCTGCTCCTGCTGGACAGCCTCCGCTTACAGTGCTCGCAGGAGCTCGCTCATGTTTCATTACTCTTGCTAGCTCATGCGGTTGAGCTTCGATTTCATCGATGGCTTTGCGTGTCCTATCAGCACTCTTCCTTCACGGCCTCTTGCTGGGTCTCAAACAGCCTGAGCTCATATTACACTCTCCTCAGCGTATGAGAGCTTGTGCTTAAACTCATTCACCCTGTGACACGTGTGCCTCAGACTGAGGCATTCCGGTGTTCTGTATGACCGACCAGGTTGTTAAGTAATGACTTTTCTGGTTTGTGTGTGTGTTCGTGTTTTCAGCAGGCCGCGGTCAGTGGGGGGTCATGGTAGGATGCACTGGGGCCCGAGCTGCTCTCAGAGTCGGGCTCAGGAGGGCCGAGGGCGCCACCGCCTGTCCACTGTCATCCAGCCCCTCAGGCAGAGCGCCGGCGAGGTGGTGGACCTCACCGTGGACGAAGATGGTAAGGACACCACACCTCATAATAATGCAACATTCACTTTGGTCCAACGTTTATCTTTTAATTTTCTAATTTTAAATTATTATTTTTAGCGTTCGTCATTTTTCTTATGGGTACTTTTCCAGCCTCAGGGCTCGTACAGTGTAGAGTATGTTGAACAATACCAGTGTGCCAAACAAAAACACAAAGACAAACGCACTGTGATAACTACAAATAACAGTATGACTAGATAAATAGTAGCTGAGCATAAACAGAAAATGCTTACACACACACACACACACACACACGTGCGCATTCATTCGTGGCTCTAATTTTTTTCTCTGTCGTGGGGGTGTGGCCAATGTAAATAAACAGGAACTGACCTCCTTCCCTCAGGCCATGTGTGTATTATTATGACTATACTGGCATCGCATCGTTTTAGGCACCCCACCCCCCAAAAGTCTTTTAATATGCTGTAATTTGCTTGGAAGTGCATTTGTGACAAAAAGACAAACATTTGCTTGTGAATCAGTGATGCCGCTTAGTATCTCTGTGTACTTCTAAATGCAGAACTGACTCTTACTTTTCTTTGTCTATTTATTTTAGAAAATGTGTTGTCTCCCAAAACAAAGTTAACCAAGGGCAACAAATATTAAAAAAAAAACATTTAAGAAAAACAAGAAGGCTAGCACTACCATCATTTAAACCATTATGGTACCATATTTATGTCTTAGTTACTACATTCAGAAGATGAAACATTTGCTTTGTATCTAAATGGATAAGTGAATGTTCTCTAACGTCTACAGTAATATTCTAGATTTAAGTCTATAGTGCATCATATGTAGTTTGTAGTACATTATATATAGCCTATAGTACATTATATATGGGTTTAGAAGCTCTAGATTGTCATTGGATTATCCAGTTCTGTGCTGCCTGGGGTTAGAGAAGTATTAGATGTCACATCTGATGCACTTCAGTTTTCTATGTGTGTGTGTGTGTGTGTGTGTGCGTGTGTGTGTGTGTGTATACATAGATGTGAGTACATGTGTATTTGGGTGTTGGGTGGAATAAAGGAGAAAAGATGGTAAGAGTGAGGGGCTGAAGAGGAATGAGTGTGGCACATTCAATCAGGGTTGTTCAGTCATGACCATTCACACTCTCCAAGCCTGTTCCATGCCTGCACCATTAATAATGATTAATCTATATCTTTTAATCAAGCGCTGGGATATGAATAGACTGTGCAGCTGTAGTGCGGCTCGCAGGCTGGGCTGTACCCTCAGCCCTCTCCCATATTCCGCGCGGGTGTAATTGTGTGTTTCTTCATTTCATTTGCAGGCAGTATAATGAAGTCTGTCTGTTATGCACACTGCCTGAGCTTTCTGAAAGACAATGAGTTGTGCTATTGAAACCAATTAAACTGCCACTCTGAATAAAGGGATGTGTGGGTTTGTATGAAAGTGTGCGTGCGTGCGTGTTTGAGTATGTGTGCCCTCACGTGCGTATGTGTGCATGTGTGTATACTTGTGTGTTCGTTACACTGTGCTCCTTATAATCTGCTGTGCTAGTAAGGTTCATAAAAGAAACCTCATTTACATCACTTAGATTTGATTTCCAGTTGAAAGTGGTTTGTGTTTTTCGTGAAGAAGCACAGAGCTCAGAGATACAGCCACATTTGCATTTCTTTTGAGAGGCAGAGAAATTAATTTGTGAATATGAAAAGCAGATGGAATGCTCACTCTGGAATGTTAATGAGCATCTATCCTCCTGGGCCACTCGGTCACTGAAGCAAGTCTCTTACACATATATACACACACAGTCTCTATTACAAACATGCACACTGTCTCACACACAGACTCTAATACACACATAGTTTCACACACTGTCTCACAACCAAATTAGAGATTTAAAGACAGACATCTGGCTAAGCGCATGCATCTGATCTGTCTGTGTGTGTGTGTGTGTGTGTGTGTGTGTGTGTGTGTGTGTTTGTGTTTGCAAATACGTGAATATGCATGTGTATTTTGGCCTCCTCAGATCTCTCAGTTGTGCCAACCACTTCAGACAGCGTTCACTCGCAGCCTGCCAGCTCTTCATCCTCCTCTTCCTCGTCTCTCCACGCCTCTACCTCAGACGCGGCCCATGAGCCCCCGGGGCCGTCCGCCAGCTGCCCCGCCATGGTGGCCGACCGTATGCTGGAAGCTCACTCCCACGCTGGGGTCCCGGGGCCCAGCACCACCGCCACTGCCGCAGAGGGTGAGGGCGTCCTGGCCGAGCACCTTACTGTTTATCCGTGACATCTCATGTGTTGAGCTGAAATGCTATTGGCTTTATTTCTAACTACTTTTTGATGTTTCTGAGTCCTCACGAGTGTCTTATCTGGTCTTTTGCATAAGAAGACGGGAGGAGGGGACCGTTAGGCGACAACGGAGGAGTAGCGATGCCCAGGCTGCCGTCCTGCTGCCCACAGCACTCGCCCTGTGGCGGGCCCTCCTCGGGTCACGTGACCCTCGGCCACGCCCACCTGGGGTGCATGCAGGCGGGGCCGGCGCAGCCGCCCGGCCCGCAGCAGCCCACCACCTCCCAGCACGCCCACGGCCACTCGCACCACTTCCACCACCACCACCACCACCACGCAGGCCCCGCCCCCTCCTCGCTGGCCTTCCCCGAGCCCAGCTGCCCGTTGGAGAGGCCCACCGCTGTGACGGCCCCCTGTGGCGCAGTGGGCGGCAGCGGCCAATACCACGACCAGGTACCACACGGCCCGTAACCGAGCTCCAGGTGGAGCAGGGTGGCAGCAGCACCACCGTCACACTGAGACGTACATCAGTCGCTCTGGATACAAGCGTCTGTCACATGGCCGTTCTCTGCGTGTAAATGTGTGTGTTGCACAGTTTGTGTATGCTGACCGACGGGTGTAGTAGTGCTACTGAAATGTCATTTCTTTTATTTACAGGCTAGTATATGTATTTATAAAGTACATAAAATATAGAATAGCTTATAAAATATAAAATAGCTGAACTGCGATGTTGAAGGTCTCATAAAGTGTTTTGCGAGGGGGGCGGGAAGGAACTGCGTGTGTGTGTGTGTGTGTTAGTAGTGTTCCATATATTTACTGTCCTGTTTGCTCCCTGTTCAAATAATTTGAGGTATTATTAAAAGATGCCCCTTACAATATGTAATGCTCTTTATATTTAGATAATGGAGTTAGCAGGGGAATAAAGCATCTGTGTCTTATTTTAACATTTTTACACGGGGGTGGGGGGTGTTTTTTGTCTGAAGCTCCCCTAGCTGCATAGCATGAGCTCTAAATAATTCACATGGAGCTAATTGCTCCTGTATTCTATTCTAATGAAAGATCGTGTGTGTGTGTGTGTGTGTGTGTGTGTGTGTGTGTGTGTGTGTGTGTCTGCGTCTGCGTCTGCGTCTGCGTCTGCGTGTGCGTACGTACGCATCTCTACATAATGGTGTTTTCCTCTGTGGGTCTGGGGGCTCTCTCTCAACACTCACAATGTTCAGTGATGCACGCTGAGTTCCAGAAGACGCATTCAGAGTTAGCAGGAACAGGCTGCAGTTTCCATGTTCCACGTTGAATGCATTAGGCAAGCGGTGGTGGCTGTTGCCGATGGCACCGTGAGCAGTGAGATCCCTCGGCTGGCGATCAGATATGCGCAGACGGGGGGGACTAGGTGCGCTGCCTCATCTTTTATACATCAAAGCCTTAAATGGGATTAGAAGTGGCGAGCGCTTTTCAAACGCGTGACCAGGCGCCGTCCTGGGTCGTTCTCTTACTCAGACGCCTCATTTCTGGGGTGAGCGGCTCCACTCAAACGAGTGCTCAGTCACCTTTCAGATCATTTACATCTGTTTTATTCCACTGATGGTTCATTAACTGAGCTGATTTTTTTTTTTTCCCCCCCATTCTTTTGCCCTTCCACATTTCCCACTTCTCCCTCCCGTTTCTTTCTCTCTCCCTCCTCCTTCCTCTCACCCACTCTCGCTCCCTCCCGCACTCTTTCTCTCTGCCGTGCTCTCATTTGATTTTTTCCTTGTTCTTTCATTCTCTTTTTCTTTCCCTCCATTCCCTCTTTTTTTTCCCCTCATTCTTCTTCTCCTCTCTCCCTTTCTCTCTCTCTCCCTCCCAGCAGACTCTGCCTGTGGATCTCAGTAGCAGTGCTGTGCGGAGCGGCGGCTCCAGCAGCGCGACCTTCGGCGGCGCCTCCGCCTTCGACCCGTGCTGTCCAGGCTCCACCTCGCGTCCTCCGGCCTACGTTTCCCAGGCTGCACCGGGGCCCAGCCAGCCCAACGTGGTGGAGTCGTTCAGCCCGGCCATGGTGGCCCAGCCGCAGCCCCAGCCTCAGCTCTCGTCCTGCAGGCACTACATGCATCCTTCCTGTAAGCACCACGCCCCTCGCACCAACACCACGCCCCTTACCCTTAAAAGATCAAAGGGCGCCACTCGTGCATTCCTTCAGAAGGGAATTCCAAGGTGGTTTCTTTGGACAAGTCGAGCTACATAAACCTTGGGCTTCACTCTTCAAACTAAACCACTTTATTTGAAGAAAAGGAAGTACAGTAAGCTTATGCATATTTATTTTGGCAGGGGTTTATTCTATAGGGTAAAAATAGAATAGACAAACCTCCCAGCGTGTTTTCTAAATTGCAAGTAAGGAATGAAATGTCAGCGGGCACTGTTGGCACGTGGTTGGTTCAGTCGGATCAAAATGAAGCCCGCAGTGGTGCGGTATCCCCTGCCATTACATTCTTCACGTTGAACTTATGCATGTATGTGTTCAGTGTGTAGGCCAGCCCAGCACCGAGGGTAATTAGGTAAAGCACCTGATGTTTAATGTGGTCGCTACTGCAGGTAGTGATTGCCCAGCAGTCGCCTGTAATTGCGGCTTCTCCTCGCTGTAGAGGCGTGCAGAATGTGAATGAGTGTGGCAGCTTCCCTGGTGGCTCTGTATTTAGAGGGGTAATTGCTGTGCACTGGAGCACCTGCCTTTCTCTCTCTCTCTCTCTCTTTCTCTCTCTCCCTCTCCCTCTCTCTCTCTCTCTCTCTCTCTCTCTCTCCCTCTCCCCCCGCCACTCCTCCCCCCTCGCGCCCTCCCTCGTCTCTCGCTATCTCTCCTCCCCTCCCCCATCTCTCCCTCTCTCTCCCTCCGTCCTGTCTCTCCCCATCTCTCTCTCTCACTCACTCACTCCACCTCCATTTGTTGGTCTAGCCACCTCTGCCTCTCTCTATCCCTCCATCTCTCTCTCTCTCTCTCTCTCTCTCTCTCTCTCTCTCTCTCTCTCTCTCTCTCTCTCCCTCTGTCTATCTCCATCCATCTCGCGCTTTCTCTTTCTCCACTTTCTATCAATATGTCTGTCTGTCTCAGCCAGATGCAATCCCACTGGTACCTCAGCCATCAGTAACTCATTTCTACTCCTGGGTAGTCATGCGTGTGCAGAGTGGCTGTGAACCGCACACTCAGTTCAGCTCTCCCTCACTGCTCGGTGGTCTGGCATTGCCTCACTGCTCATGGAGGTTTGAAAGGCTCCACTGAGCACAGCCAAGTGTCGCACAGTTTCAGACATTTAAACATTTTGCTTAAAAATCTAGTAGGGTGTAGAGTCATCATTACAACATCTAAAAATATAGTAATAATCATTATTCTGACAGCAGCTTAACAACGCAGCAAGAAAACTACAGAGAAAATTGTAGAGGGGGAAAAGGGATAACCTCTCCCACAGTTCCAGTCACGGTGCTCTGTTGTCATGACGAAGCATGCAAATGGTGCGTTTGCCAAAGCTTCAAGTTTGAGGGAATTAAACAATAATACAAGAAGAAATTGAACATTGTAGAACTAAGTTTAAATTGTTGAATGCATTTAGCTTTGCAACATAATTGGAGAGGAAAAACATGAATAAATAAAGGCTGAAGTATAAAGGTGTTTATTATAGTGAGATGGGTGTGTGTGTGCATATATATACCTCCCAACATTGTTGCTTACTCATTGCTTCTCTCTCTCTCTCTCTCTCTCTCTCTCTCTCTCCCCCCAGACGGCCCCCTGGCACGTTCCTTGCACCACCAGTCCTCCTCATCCTGCCCCCACACGCATGCCAGTGCCCCGCCCCCTCCTCAGCCCCCACCGCAGGGCGACTACGTCATCCCCCACCCTGTGCTCCCCTTCCACGCACCTCTGCCCTCCCACGGGCCCGCCCACGCCGTGCCGCCCGCCCCGCCCCCTCCTCTCCAGCCCCATCACCTCTCGGGTTCCGGTGCCCCGCTACCCCAGCACCTGGCCCCCGAGCACCAGGCCCTGCCGCACCACCTGCCTGTGCTGGGCCCCAACCCTGTACAGAGGCTCCATCAGCACGAGATCCTGCAGCGGATAGAGGTGCAGAGACGCAGGATGATGCAGCACCCGACGTGAGTGACTGCACCAGGGGCCCTATTACACTCCTGCTGGAACTCTTCCACACCTACAGTACCTCACACACCTCCGTTAGGCCGCAATAGCAAACTGCTCGCTAACGTGTGTGTGTGTGTGTGTGTGTATTTACTGGGGGAAGCTGGTAATTTGATTCCCCCCCCAAAAAAAAAAAAAAAACATCCCTAAAAAGATTATAGATATATTTATATATAATCTTTTTAGGGATGTTTTATTTATATATATATATATATATATATATATATATATATATATATATATATATATATATATATATATATATCCCCGATTGATTTGAAATTGGAAATCAAATTACCAGCTTCCCCTTGTAAATCCTGTGCATTTTATTACTGAATTATCGAAAGGCGCAAACAGATAATACGATGACTGAGGAGACATCGTCTGTTGTGCTGGACGGCAGGTTTCCTTTTAAAAAGCTTCAAGATGGGAGTTGGAATAAAACTAAAGTTGTGTGCACGTATTGCAGTGATGAACTATCTTTTGCACCGAAGTCTGAAGTTTCACCTTTGGGGAAAAGCACATCTTTGCTGATGTTAGTGAAGGTGCTAGCACTGAGTTTATAGCCGATGTTCGTCTAGCTACGCTGGCAGAGTGCAGCCAAGCTAGTCTGCCTGAGCAACTGCTTAAACGAAAAGCATATGACCTGCTTGACTGGAGTCATTTCAAACAAGTTCACTGTTTTAAGTAATCTTACTCAACTATGTTGAGATGTTATTATAAAGTTAAATAAAATGATTACTCTAACCAGATTCTTTATTCCAGCACATTCCAAGTCAGTACTAGTATTTTAATATTGTAATAAAATTTTGAAACTTGATTAACCTGTGATTAATCATGATTAATCACAGTCTGTTATTTTGATTCTCAGTTATTTTTTTAATCGATTGAGACCACTAATATATGTATGTGTGTATATAAAACCTTCACGCTAACTGGTGACTGCTACCTTTCGTTCACTGTTAGACGCAGGTCATGCTGGTGCCTTAGGAATAAGCCTGTTTGGCCTCGCTGTCTGATTCTCCTGTTGTCATCCTGCAGCCGAGCACATGAAAGGCCCCCCCCACACCCGCACAGAATGCACCCCAACTACGGCCATGGACACCACATCCACGTGCCACAGACCATGTCGTCACACCCCCGCCAGACCGACCAGAGGACCACGTGGTACGTGCAGCCTCCACAGACCACAGCATCGCCTTACTGACCCATTCCAACTCTGTTTTTGTGCTCAGAACTATTCTAATCAGCAGTTTTCTGATTAGAATAAAATTAAAATACTCAAGAGCTAAATATAGTAACGTCATGAGTAAATTGTTTTGTTTTTTCATCTTTGGAGCCTTATATAACCGCTGAATAGGTTTGCTGTGTTGATGGTGCCTGTTATTGCTCTACCCCAGGGAGCTGGGCATAGAGGCGGGCGTGACCGTAGCCCCGTACCCTTCAGGACATCTACACACCCATCTTCCCCACTACCATCCCCCGCCCAGACTGCACCACTTCCCCATCCAGCTGATGGTGAGACCCCTCCTCTGCAGCACCCACTCCCAGCCATAATTACACACATTATCATACATTAGCATAAATAATGGAGGACTGGAATGGGTTCAGGTATTGGACAGATTAATGATGGCAGACTCAAGCCCCCCAATTCTTAACATCTGGTATTTCAGTGGCAGATTATTAGACCTCATGAATTATGCATTGCTGGTTATAGCCATTGCTCAAGAGCCGTTTCAGACTTAAAGATCAAATCTGACACGCTTAGAAGTAAACAACAGTGTTTGGGTAGTTCAGATTGAATAATTTGTTAATCGTGCAAACATGCTGCCCGTCTGTTTTTTGGTAACACGGCTGCCTCTCAGCCTGCAGATATGAGCGTCTCCCTTTTCTGCCTCTCTCCCACAGCACACTGGCATGCCTGAAGTCACCTATCCGCACATTCGCTACATCTCATCCAGAATGACTGGATTTGGCCGAACCTATGAGGTAAAACTTACACCGTCAGTGAGGGCAATTAAAAAGCGCTTAGCAGTTTAGAGATGCTTTTACACCCCTGCCAGCCTCAGTTTAAAATAACAAAAAAAGAATAGTAACACATTAATTAAATCTCTAATGAAAAGAAAAGGCACTGGCTTGAAAAACGAGTGGAAGTTAATTTTTTGATTTGTTCGGTTGATTGTGCTGCTCAGGATCTGCTGCATTTAGAGGAACGTCTGGGGACTGTGAATCGAGGGGCCTCTCAGGGAACTATAGAGAGGTGCACTTACCCGCACAAGTACAAGAAGGTGAGAACACACCTCGACTCGCGCGGACTGTGATTGGGAGTGCATGCTGTCGTAACAGCAAACACGGCCTTCCAGTGTTGAATGTGCTGGAGAGGGCCATTAACGAACAGCTGTTCTTGCTAAATATGAAGCCCTCTTCAAACCTGGTGAGAAATTAGTGAACAGTTTCACAAGGGAGTGACATGTCTCAACTGACATTTTATTGTAGATGTTACACCTGGTGGGGACTAAGGTCTACAGGTTTAAGGTTTAAGCTAGGGAGTAAGGCCAATTATATAAAAATGAAAAGGTTTGTTTTTTATAAAAAAAAAAAAAATTAATACAAATATTTAGTCATCCTATTGGGCTGTAATTTCACTTAAATTCATTATTTTATAAAAATACAATAGTATTTATGGATTAAAATGCTGTAGTATTTATGGACCCACTAACAATATAATATAATTTGATGAAAAATAAATGAGAGTTCTCAACCAAAATATACACTTTAAGTAGAAAATGACCATGTAACCCATCTGATGCCATGTGACACAGCAGCTGTCTCCGTCTGTGTGAAAGAATGACAGTTTGGATGCTGCATGTGTGTGTGTGTGTGTGTATAATGGCCTCTCTGCATGTGTGTGCATGCGTGTGCGTATAATGGCCTCTCTGCATGTGTGTGCATGCGTGTGTTTATAATGGCCTCTCTCTCACAGAGAAAGCTGCACAGTAAGCAGGATGAGGAGGAGGGGGCAGAGGAAGACACTGAGGAGAAATGCACCATCTGTCTGTCAATACTGGAGGAAGGGGAGGATGTCCGGTAAGCCTTTGACGCGTGCGCTGCCGTCTCTTTTGTCCTCGTATCCAGTCCAGTCTGTGCTCTTGAGCCAGATGATAAAACACCTTTTCCTTTAAGACTGCTTGACCAATTTGCTTCACTGTTTATTCCCAGTTCATCAGTAAAACGCTTCCCCTTTCCTTCTTTTATATCCTCTTGTGCCCCCTGCTGGTAGAACATGTGACCTACACATTGTTTTGTGTTTGTTTCTCCTTAGTGTGCTCATGTCCAGTCGTTGCTCTTCCTTACTCTTCTCAGTGCTTTGGCCCTTCTTCTTTTTCAGACGCCTGCCTTGTATGCACCTCTTCCATCAGCTGTGTGTGGACCAGTGGCTCCTCACTAACAAAAAGTGCCCCATCTGCAGAGTGGACATAGAGGCCCAGTTATCCTCTGAAAGTTGATGCTGTTTTTCTATGACCTTTTTTGGGGGGTGGTTGTTGTATCTGGGGTTTTTTTTTTCTTTGCATTGTTTTCTTTTTTCCCTTCAGTAACACATTCAACCAAAGATGGCATGAATTTACCTGTGCAGATCCAATACTGAAAAAAAGAGAGAGAGAAAAAAAACTTGCGCAAAGAGTGCCAGCTGTCATATAGTACCAATACTGCAAGACTACATCTCCATTAAGAGTTTTCAATTTTATGGTATTTATAAAGCTTTTATGTAGCTTTTAATTGTTTTCACAGGTGTCAGTATATTATGTGTTCTTTGTCGTTTTTGTTTTGGGTTTTTTGTTTTGTTTTGCATGGATCCTTGCAATGCATTTCTTTGCACATATAAATGATACAGAGCTAGCAGGCTCTATGGACTTGCGGGCAAGAGTAGCTGCTCTAGTAAAGAAGCATTTTTATGTACCTAATGCCTTGCTTTACTGGAATAGAATGTCAACCTCCATTTTAAAACATTGCAGGACTAATTTTATGGATTGGTATATTGATTAGTTTTATGTTTTAGACAATGTGATCTGATTTTTGTTTTTTTGTTTTTTAAAGTGAATCAAGACATTCCTTAATTAGGAAATAAGATCATGCTTAACAGATGGGCTGCTGTATCAGTGTTCACCCACCCCCAGCGTTCTCCTCCACCGAGGAACCTCCTCTCACCTTACAGGATAAGCTTGTGTCCTGCATATTCCTCCACACCCTTGGATTTGACTACACATCCCCCACACTTTATGTAGTGTGTTTCTAAAGACCAAAAAACAAAAAAAACAAAAAAAAAAATCCTGACTGTCACCTCTTTGTTCTGTTTGTCTTTGTGGTCATGATATGTGATGTTTGATGAGGGCAGTGTTGGACTGTGCTTCCTCAGTAAACCCTGTCACACCTGGTCAAGTGGGATCTTGGGCACGTAAGCACAGCGGCCACAAGCCTGGAGGAATTGAGAAAACGGAGTATTGATTATCATGGATTCCTGGACACCCTTGTCTCTCTGCACATCTCTGAAATGGACTTTTCCAGACTGATTTTCTGTGTTTAGATATGGTCATTACATACACATACTCTGTCATGAGTGCATTCTCTCTCTCTCTCTCTCTCTCTCTCTCTCTCTCTCTCTCTAGCTGTGCAGCAAACTTATTTGTTTATTTTTCTTTTATTTTCTTTTTTTTGCTGCTGTAAAAGCCTAACACTAATATTATTCTCAACTAGCTAACTTGCATATACTTGCACATGAAAGACAAAAGACAGGAGTGCTTTGAGAATGAAAGTGCGCTGAGGCCGTGTATTTCCTCTCTGTTTGCTGAATTTTTGGGGGAAAAAACTGTAATAATTTTGAATGGAGTGTTGGAATGCAGTACTTAATGGCAGGTATCCATGCGTTCATAGACTTAATGGTCCCAGGATGATACTCCAAGGGATTTACATTAGTTTTAAAATAATATTAATAAAGTTAGGTAACACTTGCGGTGTCCACTGTGTCACTCAATAACAAAACATCCATGTACAACTGCAAACTTACTTTTGTAATTACGATATAGCTAGTGTAGAGCTATTCTTAAATGGAAACAATCCTCTCCTGATCACCGATTAGTCAGAAATTCTTTCACTTCTGCTAAGACATCGTAAGAATACCTATTATTTTATTAACTGTTAGGGAAGGGACTGTGCTGAATGTAAGAGTTTTAAAGATCTCTTTAGAGAGCTGTATCTGTAAACGCGAGATAACGCTCAGTAAACGTTTCTAAACGACGCGTGTGACGGAAGTGCGTCAGCGCGCTCTGACGTCATCGTGCGAGCGTTGTTTTCTCCGTGAAGAACTGGTAGCTAAAATGGCGTCGGGGGCCATTTCAGCGGAGACTAAGAAAATTACAGATTTGCGTGTTGTAGATTTAAAATCAGAACTCAAGCGGAGAAATCTGGATGTCACAGGAGTTAAAAATGTTCTTGTTGCAAGACTGAAACAGGTAAGTATCAAAGAATTGCACTGGCTTGGCTAGCGAGCTAGCGGCTGCATCCACACAAACGGCGAGTTCAGCAGCTCCTAACTGCAGCGTCTTATTCTTGACAACGCGATACAACAAATAGATAAAGTGTAGCTATGGCTATAACTATATGGCTGTTTAATGGGCCTGTATTGAGGTGGCTTATTTAGCTTTGAGAAGGCTTTAGTTTTGTACTTCGCTACCACCACAAGTTCGGTTTCTCACGCGCTAACTAACGTTCACTTTAGTGAGCGCATCGCCACGCGCGCACGGGTGTGCTGGTGAAATCCGGTGAGGGCTGTTTAGTCTAACGGCTCATAGTGAAACAACGTTCTGGCTACACTTGACTCGAGTGCGTTGCGTTTTGGCCATCACCTCTACCAGGGATGAATGACGGAGCGCTTTTATGGGAAACAATCGACCGTAAACGGTCTGAGGCCTCAGCCTGCAAATGAGCGCTGTTCCAATAGCAAGCTCATGTCGACAGTGCTTTATCGTACCACGCTCTTTTGGTGGCCTGCTGGTTGAGTTTATGCATTTCGTTTTGTCAAGTCAATTGTATTTATATAGCACTCTTCACAACAGATGTTGTCACAAAGCATCTTTACAAATGTCCGAGTCCAAGCCCGTACTTGGCTTACTTTAACTGTATATTTTAGTGTAATTAATTTACACTAAAAGTGTCCCCCCCCAGGCAATAGAGGACGAAGGTGGCGATCCAGACAACGTTGAGATCCTCGTGTCAGCTGACACGCCTACTCGAAAGAATGCAAAATCCAAAGGTAATGATGCAGCTGCGGCTTCAGGTTGGTGCGGTTAAACTGACGACTCCAGTGATCCAGCTTTTTTCTTACCTGAGGCACGGAGGGCTGGATGACTTAATCACTTGATTTAGCTGTGAAGACACGAAATTATGGAAGACTAATGGTTGGAAGCTGTAACTGTTGCTCGTATCTCGATGGCAGGGCTTTATTTCACATTTGACTCCTACGTTTTTAGCTGTTAGACAATTTCTGGGTGGTTTCCATTCTTCATATTAAACACTCTCATACCACACTGAATTCGGTGGCAAAATGGATAGTTTGCACATAACATGACCACGGACGGACGCAACTTTGTCAGCACGCTTTCAGCACACGCTTTCAAAAATAGCAAACCCCCCCCCCCCCCCCCCCTCATTTCACTACAGAACAAATAGTATTTGTTAAAGGAGCAATAGGTAACTTTTTTTTACCACCAGAAGTAGCAAAATGCTTATGAAAGTTTTTACATTTGAGAGTTGCATTTTACTGGAAATGAGATGAAGGGTCAAATTGCTTTGTAGTCAGTTTCTGAGCCAGTTTGTGCTCCACAGAGGTGGCCATTTTTAAAAATCGTTTTAGTATAGAACCTCAAATATCCAGGCCACTAGGTGTCTGTATAATGTCGGTGTAATTCACGATATGGAGCGTCATCATTGGAAAAATGACTAATTGCGCCTTTAAGTTGCAGAACAGACAACATTCACCAAAATATTTGCTGATGGAAGTGTTTTCACGCCATGTCAGTTTGTCATTAATGCCATCAAATTGTTTGAGGCCATAATTGACAGCTGTGTCTCCAAGTTAAAAATGAACAGTCTTCTGGTCTTCATGGCATTCATGATCAGTAATGATGTACCTCTTAGTAACTGCTGGAAGAACACCAAAAATTAAAACACCAGCAAGCGTGTTCCACTGATGCAACTTATGAAAATGCAACTTGTTAACCCAAAATTAAAAACCAGGGAGAAGTGAATGGATGCTTTGATCATTGCAATGGAAAAATGAAATTTTTTTTAATTTCCTTATTAAAACATGCTATGAGGAAATTAATTGACAAATCAGTAAGTGTGCATAGAATGATTGAGAAATGTGTCTGATTAATTTGAATACAGCTTGCCAGTTTGTCATTGGCAAAAACCATTCTTGAAAATGCATATTGTAACACAGTTTGAAACTCTAGAAAACATCCCAGACACATCTAACAAATAGGCTACACTATATGATTTTGGATGAACGTCCCCTTTATGATGTGCATTCTGAATGAGTGCTACCCTCTGTTCTCTTACTGTGTGTCGTTCTCAGTTCACTTGAAAACCCTCATAGAATGGAGGAGCCTCAGAGCCTCCTGTGAAAGCCTCAGAAAATGGAAGGCAGTTATCATCAAAAAATTATTCAACTTTAGCGATAAATGACTTAATCTGGAAAAAGGTGCCCATGAGCAGCAGTTTTGGTAGATGTTAAGTAATGGCATCTGAGACAAATGTACCAGGAAAGCTGTTTCAAAAGTGCTGAAGTAATAAAATGAATGTTTGTTTTATTTATTATTATTTAGTTTCATATTATGGTCTGTGTGACATCTTGGTGTAATGGCCACTGAAGGTTTCTATAGACTGACCAGGCAGGCACAAAGGTTTGTTCATTCATGTTTCTTTAATAATTTATTAATGCTTTGTGACATCTAGGGAAAGGCTTCAAGGCCAGAAAAGCAGTTTATTCTGGTTTATTCCTGTACTGAGCCCCAAATGATTCATAAAGTATATTTATCTGATGAATACATGAATATTTGGGGCATATTGGTGACACCTTCAATGATTGGAATGCTAAAAATTGATGGACAATTACTTTATCCCCCTGAAACTGTATAAAAATTGAGATGTCTGTGTAAATCAGTCCTTCTCTGGAAGGCACCTGTTATTAACCTGCAAATGAAGAACGGAACCAGCTGTTCTCTTCAACTGACTTGGCTATCCGTTGTCATTTTTTATTGGATTTATCTTTTGATTCTTATTGAATATATAATTCCCCATATCAGCAAACAGAGCATTTAGGAACCTCTGTGACCTTAAAATTCTGGTGGTGCCTTTTTGCAGTGTGTGTGTGTTCGTGTGATTTATATTTATGTGTATATATATATATATATATATATATAAGAGCGAGAGCTGGTGGAACGAAGTGCTGTGTTTTTGCAATTTAATGTTGCATCTGGTTTGTGTTATGTACACCTTCTATAATTACTATAATTATCTTAACATTGGCTGACATGTTTTGAAGGTCTTGCATGTCTGTGTCCATTCAGGAAAGAAGATTGATTCCGACCTTGACGTTACAATGGAAGAGGAGTCATTTTCCAAGGTAAGGGCTCTATGAAAACCTGTGTTAATAGAGCAAGATTAGTTTGCATGTTCCTTTTGGTCTGCGTAGTGTTTCATATATACGACTCTCACCATGGTAAGATTAGATCTGACGCAAAAAGTGTTGACACTACTGTTGGAAGTGTAGAAAATTTATCTGGCTTATTGTACATCTCTGAATGGACTATTTTAATAAATGCATACGAATACAAAAACATCGTAATTATACTTATTTTGTGGCTGAATGAGAAAAATGCAATACTGGGAAAAGGTGTTAAAGACTTGTCTGTGACATCCCCTTTTTCTAGGTTTTCAGTGTTCTAGTAAGACTTGTAATAATGCTCTGATTTGTTATTTAATTGTTCCGATTTTTTAAATTTTTCCCCAGGAAGCAGAAGAAGAGGAATTTGAGAGAGGTATGTGTGGTTTCACGCTGGGGTGGGCTGATAATCTTTTTAGGCTCCACAGGTTCTTGCTCCTCTGAAGGTGGGACTTTCCTTCCTTACTTTGCGCCTTGCTTTTAAATCTCTTTGCGACTTGAGATCCCGGTGTCTTTCGTCTGCACGGTACCGACAGGACTGGGAACCAATTATTGCATCATTTTGCTCCTCACGTTGAGCACATCTGCTGCATCAAAGGATGGATCAGATCCGACAGTTTCTCTTAACACCGACTTATATTGCCGACATGGTTTTGCTGAGAAAGCATTATCCTGCTGCTCCTTATGAACAACGGGGGAGGCTTTTAAAACATGCACAAGGACTCCTCATATCATTCTCCTCAGATCAGGATTCAATGCATCAAACGGGCTGCTTCCTCCTTCTGTGGACGTTTGGTAGAACTGGGACGGAGACATGCTGCTTGTCTTGGATGACCAGTAAGGTGATGACGCAGCATGATCTCAACTCCCCCTTTTGACTGTCAGGTATCATGGCTACGTGTCTGGAGTGGAATGCATGTCTCGCTGCTTTTGTCTGGAGCATGGTCAAGACTACATAGGGCTCAGAACGTGTTCCCAGTGGTGTGTTGTGGACAGAGCCCAGTGGCGCGAGCCGGTTCTCCAGCAGATCAGAGAGGATGAGGAGTCCCCTCTCTCCTTCCCTGTAACAAGTCGAGAAGGAACTTGAGGAAAGTGTTGGAAAGATGACGCTGGACATGGCTTTGATGAGCCACATGGCTTACTTTGGACTGCTGGAACAAGGACTTGTTTGTTTGGCACCCATGAACATTTCTTTAATACCAAACGCATATCTGTAATGCACAGACATCCAAACCAATTTCAGCCATTGGAAGGAAGAAACAGGATCCTTCTAAGATTGGACCAAAGAAGAATGCTGTCAGTGGCTGTTTTATAAGAAGTTATTGTGCCTGAGATGACTGAAGATTGTTGAATCCCTCCATTTTTCTAAGGAATGTATGTTTTGTGTTATACCTGTGGTTTCTTCAGCTACGATGACCACTAACACTAAACTTACTCTCTATTCTGCTTTCTAGGTGACGTAGCTCAGAGATGTGAATGTTAAACAATGTGTTTTTGCCATGTCTTATCCTTGTTAAATCCCTCAGATGTAACTGATACTGATGATGCTACTCGTGAAAATTCTAAATCCTTCTCCGGTGGGGATGGCCTCGCCGAACCTGAGGCACAGCCAGAACCAGATGTGGAGCCTGAGGTTGAGGCAGAGGCGGAGCCTGAGATAGAAGCAGAGGTGGAACCTGAGCTTGAGGCTGAAGCTGAACCTGAAGCCCCTGCGATGGAGGCCTTGGAAAGCGAACCTGTTCCCGAACAAGCCAGAGAGGTCGAAGATGATAACATATCCGTCACCATCCAGGCTGAAGATGCCATCACCCTGGATGTGGATGGCGACGACCTCCTGGAAACAGGTAAACATGTGAAACTTCCAGATTCTGAGGCAGACAAGGGCTGTGAGGAGCCAGAAGCCTCTGCCGAGATGAGGCAAGAGGCAGACTTGATGGCTGAAGCAAAGGACGGCCACAAAGATGGTAAGAGGGATGACGGGCCGAAGTCTGATGCCACCAAGAAGGACAGCAGGGAGGCCTCGAAGAAAGCTGAATCGGGAGACAAAGAAAAGGATTCTGGGAAGAAAGGCCCCTCTTCTACTGGGGCAGCAGGTCAAGCAAAGAGGTTTGTCTTTCTATGTCAGTTCTTTAAGATACTTCTACCAAGTTCCAGGTCACTAAGAACGCAGCATTGTGGGTAGCTGCAAGATTTTTTTCTCCTCCCATAACGAGTTGTTCATTGTACCTAATTCCTGCCATTGGTTTCCTTTGATTTGGTTGGCCTTTTTTTTTTTTTGAAGTTGGTTAATTGGTGGCATTAAACAAGGAGATCAGAACACGGCTGTTACTCACATTTCCAGCACTTTTATTGCCTTTTCCAGTCCATACTTATGGGTTTAAAAAAGAGCAGTAGTCCCAGTGATGACAGAGGGGTTTATCAATCACCAATGAAGTGATTCGCTGTGAAGTTGAACACACTGCTGAAGATTTCATTGACCAAGAGAATAAATTGGCAGAAACCTGAGCCACCTTGCTCCCGTGGAAAAGCAATGAAAGAAGCCTTATTGGAGTTACCCAAGTGCAAGCCTTACCTATGAGGATGTTGTTTTTTCTTTTTTGTTGTTGTTGTTGTTTTTTCCTTTTTTGTAACGCACCAAAGCGACGTTTTGAATGATGGTTGTTTGTGTGGATATGTATGTCGGTGCCCACAGGTTGACCCCACTGTTCTTGTATCATTTGCTCATTTCTCTCTTGTCACTCTCACCATAATTGCATTGTAGCTCCTCAAAAGACAGAGATGGGAAGACCACAAAAGATGAGAAAGGTAAGGGTGGCTCTCTTAAATTACTTGCATAAAAGCAGCCTGAAGTGATTTACATTAGTAGACATTTACCAAGTGATTACATGACATGCTATTCTGAGAAAACAAGATGGTGTCGGTTAGTCATCTATCGGCTTTTGAGCCATGGCAAGCCTTTTGATCGGAACTTTGATCTGAGTTGTAGTCATGTGGTTGTTTTGCACAAATGGTGTTTCCAATATAAAGTCATAGAGGCTTATTGCCAACCGTAACTGCATGTGGGCACATGAAAGCAGCAGCCTAACTCGTGATGCTGGCTAATGTGCAATTGTCAAGCTGTAGAGGGCCTGTCTAAACCAGGGATTTACAACTACCACTACTGCAATTTCTCTCTGGACTTGAACAGTCCAGTGGAGCAGAATACCATTAAAAATATTGGAGCAGTAGAGTCTTGCAATATAGCTCATCAGAAAACAGGACATTTGTTTTCTGTCCAAGAGAGTAGGTAGGCCAGGTGATGTGTGCTTGATGTATTGAGTGTTTGTCATTGACCTTTAGCTTGGGATCCGTATTTAGGAGGCACCGGCAGCAGCACAAGCTCTACGCGTAACTTGTGGGTGAGCGGCCTGTCCTCGAATACGAAAGCGGCTGACCTAAAAAACCTTTTTGGCAAATATGGAAAGGTAACGCCACCTTTTTTGGAGACGAACTTGGGAGGGCATTTGGGGCCAGGGAGCGGTTTGACTAGTTTTAGCATAAATTTATGAAGGTGTTAAAGTAATACATATAATTTCAGACTTAATGTTCATCTCCAGATTTTGTTGTTTATCTTAAGGTTTTTAGTGCCAAAGTGGTGACCAATGCCCGCAGCCCGGGAGCCAAATGCTACGGCCTGGTGACGATGTCCTCCAGTGCAGAAGTGGCCAGATGCATCTCCCACCTGGACCACACAGAGCTCCATGGCCAGCAGATATCCGTGGACAGGGTAAAGGCTGCCACTTATTGATGCCCTTGGCTGCCCAGTGGGCCATAGTCTAGCAAGATTGACCAGGGAAATCAACTAATCACTCCTCATATATTGTGAGCTTTATAAGGTGTGTTAAGTGTGATGATTCTCCTGAACTCTTGGCGTCCCTACATTTGGATGCTCTTTTGGTAGACTGTTAATGAATTGAATCATCAAACTTGGTCACAGTTTCTCAGTTACATAGTCTGCTACTTTCCCCCCCTCTCTATCAATGGAGCAATCATGTTTAGTATGTAATGATCACAGGGAGAGGTCTTTAGGAAGGTGTGCCTGAGAATGGTATGAGGGTTCAAAAGGGTGTATATAATTGCAGATCATGAATGTTGTACTCTTTGAGGATGAGCAAAAGGGGATTTAATGGTATGTTTTATGGTCCTGGTCCTTTAGGTTAAAAGTGACCCTTTCAAGAAGGACTTCTCTAAGAAGGAGGGGGAGGACAAAACCGGGTCCAGTAAAGCATCAGGGGAGAAGCGGACACCTACCGGGATGAAGGCCACTAGCAAGTGAGAATCTTGGGTGGTGGTGGTAATAAAATTCTATATATTCATATATAGACTCAAAGGCTGTTTACACCTTGCATTTTTCGTGATCAATCATGTTTGGATTTCAATTGACGTGAAAAGCTTGGTAAAAATGCTCCCAGGATGCATTGCAGTTGGATTACCATCAGATCACTCGAACCACATTTAGATGTGGTCGAGACAGCTCTTGAACAAGTTTTACTTTACATGTAAACTGAATGGGTCTGCATGCAGTTACATAAATGGACATGTGTCTGCCAAGTACTGCCAAAAGATGAGGTAATGCAAGATGGAGGATAGTGTCTCACCAGTTAAATTAAATGGCTGGCATCATATGCAAAGGAATGACTGGTATTCTGTATCCGTGAAACCAGACAAAATTCTTTGCCACCAATGCTGATTTCTCTTATGTGCCTAAAGTCATCTGGAATATTGCAGAAATGAAAGCAGCTGTGAGAGAGAGCCTTCTCTGCTGAGGCAGGCCATTCATTGCCTGCTTTAAATGGTTTCTTCCAGAATAAGACGGCATATAACACTGCCAAAAAAAAACATGTTTAAAGTAGGAAATAAATGGAAGTTGTATTGGTGTGCACTTTATGCAGCAGAGTAAACTTTGCTCTCATTATGAAGTGTAAACGGAATCTAGTCTTCAAAATCATGTAAAAGGAATTGGTGTGATTTAAATGAATTGTGGGGATTATTTGTATTTGCTATATGTAGGTTTGCTAGTTACCATCTAACATGGTAGTGCTGAGTGAAATATTTTGTCTTAAGGTTAACTTTGAGACCTGCACAGAGAGAGATGTCTGGGGCAGGAGCACTACATGATCTTGGCAAGTGCTCGGCATGCGTGCTGATGGATGTGCAGGTAGTAATCCCAATGCCTGCGTCTCCATAGGATTCAGGCTTCTAAAAAGGAAGAGAAGAAGCCCTCTGAGAAGGAGGCGAAAGACGTCTCCAAGAAACAGGACTCCAAGAGCATGAAGGTTGATGCCCCCTCCTCTGGCTCCATCTCTGAGCCTAAGAAGGAAGAGAAGAAGCATGGCCGTATGTTTTATGGATTATTTTGTCGTGTTACCCCACCTCAGTGTGTGTGTGTGTGTGTGTGTGTGTGTGTGTGTGTGGGGGGGGTGTTTTTGGTTTTTTGTATGAATGGTGTAAAGAGCTGTCTCTTGTTTATTTTCCCATAGGGAAGAGTCCAGGGAAGATGGTAGTGATTGACCAAACTAAGGGTGACCAAGGTTTCAATAAACTTCGCCCTCCGTTCAGACGGGGAGGGAGGTTTGACAAGGTAGCTGATGAAGTGCTGTATTGTGTGGTTTTAATTAAAGTTGATGTATTAGATCAATCACCATTGATTACATTAGCTTGTTGGTTTGTTTTAATTACTGTAATGTCTGAGATGACAGTCCAGCCTTGTTCTTCTCATTCTTCAGCCTGGAATTCCCAATATGATGAACAGACGGCCCAGGTGGCTCATTCCTCCTGAAGAGGTTTGTAAACTTTTTTTTATTTTATAAAACCACACCAGCCTGCACAGGATAAACACTTGAGCAGAGTTGAGCCCAAGAGAGACTCAGCTCCCCCTTATTCTTTTTTTCTTGTGAGGATGCCTGGCAGTTAAAAATGCCTTCTTTTAATGGCAGTTACCATTCACACAGATGGAGGCAATGAAGAAAAGCAGGCCTTTGCTGACTAAGGGTGGCAGTAAGGATATCTTGCCCTTTGAGAAGATGAAGGAGCAAAGGATGCGCGAGCGGATGGTCAGAATGGAGCGTGTCCGCAGGGCCATGGAACTGCGCAGGTGCGACACAGCTCTCACACTCCGACTCGTAGACACTCGCGCTCTCTTGCACACTCACCCTGTTTTGCTCTCGGCGGCTGTGGCATGCAGGCGGCGCGAGATGGCTGAGCGCGAGCGGCGGGAGCGAGAACGTCTGCGTGTGCTGAGAGAGCGTGAGGAGCGGGAGAACCTGATGCGAGAGCGCCAGCGGCTGGAGCTAGAGCGGCAGAAGTTGGAGCGGGAGCGCATGGAGCGGGAGAGGCTGGAGAGGGAGCGGATCCGCATAGAGCAGGTGGGCCACGTGCCGCTACCACTGCATACGCCCCTCTGACCTCTTAATTCCCGCTCGCTGAATTCAGAGCCTTGTGATTTTGGCAGGAGCGGCGAAAGGAGGCGGAGCGTCTGGCACGGGAGAGGGAGGAGCTGAGGAGACAGCAGGAGCAACTGCGCTACGAACAGGAAAAGCGCAACAGCTTAAAGAGAGGCCGTGACGTGGACCACAGGTGCCCAGCTCCACTCCCTCACAGCCCTTCACCACCAGGCCAATGCTACTTAATCTTATGACTAGTCCCTCCAAGAATTTGCTAGTAGAAGTGCTGTTAGCTTTCTAACTAAACATTTAGCAGTGAAATTGGTATGAATGCAGAATGCATTTAATGGTAATGGATATTAAAGAATGAATATGACTGTCTCTTCTGAAGTCTAAAAGACTTGATTAACTGCAGTAAAAATGCTCAGTAATGTTAAGGTAACTACTCTGCAACAGCGGTACTTGTCAGGTGGTATATGGGCCTGTTCTGACAGGCATAGTCTATACTGTGGTTGTGTTATGGCCAACTAGTTGTGCACTGGGAAGGTTGTTCCAAGAACATTCCAGCTGTTTTCCAGTCAGTTTATTGTGGCAATTCGTACAACTTCAGTAGTGGTTTAGTGTGTCTGGGTGGTGGTGGTCATAGAATTTAAATGTGCTGGTTGCCTAACTCTTCTGCTTCATGCAGGAGGGATGACCCCTACTGGAACGGCAATAAGAAGATG
This sequence comes from Electrophorus electricus, assembly GCF_041902795.1. Taxonomy (NCBI): domain Eukaryota; kingdom Metazoa; phylum Chordata; class Actinopteri; order Gymnotiformes; family Gymnotidae; genus Electrophorus; species Electrophorus electricus. The sequence goes on from NC_137519.1 coordinate 8,502,671, forward strand.
CCGCCAGAGTCTGAGGGCCGGATCGGCCAGGCTTCAGACTACGGCAGCCGGCCGCAAGGCCGTTTCAACGACTTCAGCTCCAGGGACAGGCCACGCTTCCCAGACAGTGGTGCTGTTCAGGCCAACAGCTTTGACAGGTGAGGGGCCGCTGCTCGTAAGTCTGTGTGATGACAGTTGAGCTGTTGCGGTTTGGGAAGGGTTCATGGTACAGCAGCTGCACACACTAACAAATGGGATGGTTCTATACAATGGTGCAGTGGTTCCCAGTTTTTTTTGCACTCATCTAGCTCCCAGTACACCTGTGTGTGAGCAGTTTATGCTGTTCTGTGTTAATCCCGGTTATGGCTCTCAGGCGGAATCGCTTCGAGGGTGAGCCAGACAGCAAGAAGGCCCGGCCCGACCCCCGGCGGGACGGCTCCAGCTTCGACCGTTACCCCAAAGGCTTTGACTCTGTGCGCCGAACTGAGCCTCCGCCCCCTCCGCCCCGAGCTGAGCTCCGGGACACCGACAGAAGGGAGATGCGGGACCGAGATGAGCGACGGCCTGTGACTATGCCTGAGCGGCCAGCAGGGGGCAGAGCGCCTCCCCCAGCCATGACCCATTCACGCTCAGCCAGAGACACGGGCCACACCGGTTGGAAAAATGACAGTGGCATGAACACCAAACCAGGCGATGTCCGGTAAAGGCTGTAGGGCAATGTGTTAAGATCTGTGTGTGTGACCTGTTGTATTTTTCGTTTGTTCTGGAGTAGCCAAGCAGTGTCTGTGTATTTACTGTTGTAGTATAGGAGTCCCTGGGGAAAAATACTCCTCCAGTACACCTGATCCAGCAGAGCAGCTAATTATCAAAGGCCCCTAATAAGCTGGCTCAGAGAGTGAAAGTGGGAAGTGTTTTGAGCTCTGCTGGAGCATGGAGAACAAACAATAAAATGAATACTGTTGGGAAAATGGTGGATAACATCTTGGTTCACCGACTTGTTAACGAAGCAGCGGCACTTTAATGTTCAATTGTGCTGTGGTGGTAGAAGCTACGCCTGTAGCTGGCAGTGATGTGCTTACAGAATGCTCCAAACTCTAGGTATGGCTTACAGCACATGATGTGCTTACAGAAACAGTGTTCCCACCCTCACCACTAGCACCTGTTGTAAATGACAGCAGCGTAAGAGGCGTGTGGTGAGTGTCCCGCATTCTGTGTGTTCCACCAGGGGTTCGGTGCGACTGCGGCCCGAGCGTTCAACCAGAGAGGGCCCCGGGCCCGCCATGAGAGGAGCACCGGCCTCAGGCAGCCACAGCAGAACCACCTTCAGCAGCCGAGATGGAGGAAGGCCGGCTGTCATGGGAGAGCAGGTGAGCGCTTGCCACGCTTTTGTATGGGCACAGGATGCCGGGGAGAGAGACTGTAGTCATTTTTTGAGTTGCTGTAAAGTCACGTTGGAGATCACTGGTTCAGTGGAGGACATGCGCTGTATGTTAGTGTTGTCCGTTCAAAAGCTCAGTCCTGTCCTCTGGGACCCCCAACCAGACCGATTTGTTGGTTGGTTGTGTGTCTTTTTTTTTTTTTAACTCATGTTCAAGTTCCCAGCATATCTTGGCAATGAAGAATTCTGCTGCCCTTAATTACCTAGTTCAGGCATTAAGTAGGTAGAACAAAACTGAAATCTGGCCTGGCTGGATATTGCTGAAGACTAGACAGGAGCTCAGGTGAGCTGAGTGAGGTGTGCTGCAGCGGGGGCTCTGGCCTGCCAAGCCCACCTGTACTAGCGCAGGCAACAGAACCCTGTCATGAGTCACCTTATGCCCTGCTCTTGTGTTGCTGCTGCAGCAGCATTTCAGCAGTGGGCGGCAGGTGGTGGTGGAGAGGCACAGCCGTGACCAAGGGCCTAGGAAGGAGTGGCATGGGTCCGGGGGCTCCCAGAGTGGCGGCTTCCCTGATAACCGGCGCATGGGAGAGAGCAGGCCTGGCATGATGACTCCACACTCTAGGTATGGCTTTACTTAAGATGTATGAATGTTGGGTGGTGGAGGTTACTAACTACATAATGACCAGTGGACAGTTTATAGCAAAAGTGAACAAAATACTATTATGCAAGTCTAAATGGGTTTATGGTTCTGCATATGTGATTTTTCAGTAATTGTACACTGATCTGTATAATTTGAGGTCATAAATTGTACTGTGTGTTTACAGCCACTCCTCTGCTGGCATGAATAGAATCGTCCAGATCACCAATGTCCCCATGGCGGGCAGCAGTGGAGGATTCAAACCCTTTAAAGGGAGATTCTAGCATCCTGCCTTCTCCTTTTTGCAACCAAGAAAAAACAAGCACCCTTTATAACTTAATTTTTCTTTTTTAAGTTTGGGATTTTTGATGTTTTTAAATGGTTGGACTGTGGCCGACAGGTTATCGTGAAAAGATCATTTGTTTTTTGTATAGAGCTTTAAGCTACATGTAGGAAATGTTCCTCAACTATTCTGTGAACTGTAAAACAATGCCAGTGCACATACATGCTGCTCCAGCACATACAGTATGGGCAGCTTGTACAGTTTGATGATTGTTTGTTTAAACCAGCCTTGGCGTGTTGAAATTGCCTGTGTCTTAAAAGATAGAAAAAAGCAAACTTTGTGACTTTTCTATGCCAGTGTTTACTCATGCGGTAGCCCTTGTTTTAAACTCCTGATGACCTGCGTCATGGGGCAAAAGATGCAATGTAGTTCTCCATCAGGATCAGGATTAGGGTTAGGACAGAGTGCAGTGAACATCTGTGTTGGGGAGGCATGGGGCAAGTTCTCTCTGCGTTAGCATTTCACTTCACTCTGCTGCTGGTGCTTCTCATGAGTTGTCATTAAATTATAGAAGTTTTTTCTTTTTCCATTTCTGCTTTTACAGACACCCTACTTGCTACTGTATAGGGGTGGGGGGAGAGATGGACAACAAAAATACAATTGCACCTATGAAGAAATACAATGCAACATTTCACTGCCAAGGATTTATTTTTAATCAGGCGTTGTATCCCTCGTCTAAGGCTTTTTGTTACAGATAATATCTGTTTACTTACATCACACACACTTTTTGCCTACATACATATTTTGGTCATATGTACATAAACAGTTGAAACATTTGAATGCAAAAGAAGTTTGACCCTTTTAATATCCAGTATTTTTATAGCTTTTTGTCTTAAATATTTTGTGTAAATAGACATACAAAGGAAGTACAAATAGAAAAGGTATTGATGGGACTGAGTTAGAACATTATGCCTGTGTTGCAGTTAGCTCTAAACATGCATTGTAAAAGAGTTTTAGTTTGTCATTGGGTCCATCCACTAAGTTGCAAGTGGAGGAAGAATGCACAATGAGAATCTGATTTTCTCCACCTGTGATTGAGTACATACAGACTGAACAGGCTCCAGTGTGGTATTAAAATCAACTTAACATATATTGTCTAAACAAAACCATAGCAGATCCTTGACTGGAGCAATTTCACTACCAATGCTGCTGACTTCTGCCTGGCTGCCAGGCTGTGAGTTTTGGGGAGCGAGGCCTAGTCTGCCCCAAACCGATATGTCCTGCATTCCTGACTTCAATGTGGAAATAAAGTCCAGCTATGAGTGTGCCTTCTACGCAGTATCCCCTTTGCCTGCCCCAGATCCTTTACAGTAGCCAGCTACCCAAATTGCATGAAAGGTTTTGCAAAGCTGAAATGGTCAAAGCTAAGCAGGCATCTTAGGGGCAGCACTAGCAGTATAGTGTGTTCAGGACAAAACCCCAAGCCTTGCCCTCCAGATATTTTTGTATTTGCTGAAGCCCTGTAGAGTCCTTGATGCTGATAGAAGTAATAAGTACTTTCTGGTTATCAGGTTCTGTAAGAGTTTGAGGTGGCCTAACACTCATTCATTCTGGTGCATCTATTACTGTATAAAATGAGGTATTTTTTGTCCCCTAGCAGTGCATTCTAACCATAGACCAGTGCATAACCAATTAAATTGCCTAAAACAGTCTTAAGACAAGCCTGTTTTTGTCAGCTTAAAAAAAAAAAAAAACACCTCACCAACATCTTTTACAAACCCTACAACTAGGCTTTGTTGACAGTCCACATGAGGAAAAAAAAATGAGATTAATACAATTTGGGAGCAAAGGTTCAAGCTAAAGCACAAGCTACAAGAAGATACAGAAATATTGGCAATCAATGCAAATGACAAGCTAACAGTTGGCTACAAAAAGCAGTGTCCATGTGCACATTAAGAGACACCTTATTACTTGGACAGTTTCCCTTATAGATTAGGTGTAGAATAAATTACAATGAGTGGGAGTCTTCCTTTGCTAATAGAGAATATATCACTAGGCTTTTCCTGTGTCTGGAAAACTGGCATTAAATTGCATTTGAAGTACCAGCATTCCCAAACCTCACTGGTATCAAGCACCTTGGAATGTCCATGTTTAACCAGAAGTGTAAGTACAGCATCTGAGATCGCAGCCAGAATCTACATAAAAGCATCACTGGAATTAATGCAACAGCTGAGTGAACGGAGGGAAAAACCACTCTGTATATATATTTCAAGAACTATAGAGGAGGATATCATTTGTAATAAATGAAACACTGGATACAGACCACTTTTTGAATAATAGCTTTCACTGCTTCACTGAAATAAACGTGTAACGGAGTCTTTGTTTGGTTAAGAATGTTGAACTGTTGCATTATAATATATAGACTGAATGCAGTGGATGCAGCATTTTGTTTTTTGCACTTTGCCCCCCCCCCTTTTTTTTTTTTTTTTGAATAATTAAAGTCACTAAGAATTGTCTGAATTAGTTCAAGAAATGCTCTACTCTCTAATCATTTTTGCAACCATCATTGTGCTTGCAGTTAAGTACTACCCAGCAATTCTGATACACTGAAGCAAACAAGCAGTCACTGTCTACAGCTTACCTGAGCACCTGTGCAGGTGCGCGCAATATGGAGTGCTACGCTCTGACTGTGACCTGCGTTAAAATCTGATGATGTCATGTGCGCAAAACTAAAATGGATGCGCGAGCAGACAGGTCTGGCTGACCTTCACTTCAACAGCTCCACTAACGCTTGATCAGATCCAAGACTCCCTTACAAACCCGCCCCACCCAAACCCCTGTGAAATATCCAAGTCAAACCCTGTATATTAAATTACCATGGTTACCCTTTACCAAGGCAGATTCATCACAGCAAACTTTTTGCAAGACACCCGAGGTTATGCTCCTTTCTTTGAAGGCCTGAGCAGTGGTCTGTCTATGGTAACGGTTGTCTACAGATTGTCTCAGTGTCATCTCACATCTACTTTTTTTTCTGTCGTATAAAAGTTATTGTAAATGTTGTAAGGCTTATTTATTTACAGAGAGTCTGGCCACTGAAGGCCCCATAAGACAACTCCAGCCTGTGTCAGCTAGGCTTACGAATTCTCCACACTGCACGTTTGTGTCTGTATGTGTGTGTTCCTGCTCTGACACACCTGTTTCAACTCCCAGGTAAATATTGCCCTGCAGGAGCTGAATCAGAAAAAAAGACACACACACAGTGCCGAGGTTTTAATGGTCTGGGGGGGGGGGGGGGGGGGGGGTTTGGGGAGCAGCCGTCTGCTGTCCCCCAGACACAACCTCACCCTCGCCACTGCGCTGAACAAACCTTTAACAGACAGGGCAAAGATTCAAACACGCAGTCCCACCCCAACGGACGGGAGAGCAAATGAGCACGGGCGGCCGGCACAAGGCATTCCGCTGGAATGTATAGATAGAAAAAAAGGGTTCTCTTCTTGGGATAAGGCAGGAGCACATATAGGGGGTGAGTTACACTCCACTCAGCCTGACACTGACGTGTGTGTGCGCGCGCGCGTGTATGTATGGTACATGTACACACACAGTAGAATTAGAGTTAACATAAAACAACAACGAGCTCAATGGCACAAACCATGAAGACAATAAGAATACCTAAATCACAAAGTTACATTACAGTCTAATCCAAAGTAACATCGTGTTTGAATTGTCAAGCTTCAGAGCAGGAAGAATCAAGATCAGGGCAGAGGCTGTGTTAAAACTGCACCTCTGCTCACTTTAGATTTAAACAAACAAAAGCAAACACGTGACTAGAGGAGACAGCAATATACTTAATGTCTGAAACCGTCTACACCACAACTCAGCACTGGGGAATAATGAGCTTGGCAAAACAAACCACACTGAACATGGGCAGAGATGCGGCACAGCTGCGAGCAGAGTCCAGTAACGCAAAGCTCAACTGGACTCGTGGGCTTTTGGCCACAAAATAATTTTAGCCGTCGGGGGGGGGCTCAGGCAGTGAGAGTAAATTAAAATTCCTGATTGCAATAATCCCGTTCACTTCATCTCCAGGTTAGATGAACATAACTTTCACCACCTCTCCATCATGACACAAGAATAAGGTGCATCTAACTTGGACACCCACCTCTCCAACAGAACGCAGAGGGAAGTAAGGTCACACCTCCATATCTGTGGACTGCCGAAGAAAACATATTTGGCATTGAATTAGGAAACCCAAGTTTGTCATGGAAGAAACATCTTTGCACAGCGATGTGTAGGCCGGCTACCTATGCATCCTCTTCTTCGCAAGAATGACCTTCAAAACAAGCTGTATTTAAATATTAGGCCTCGAAAACAAACCAAACATCTCTACATATATGAAGTGTAAGTGTCAACTGGTATAAAGTAGCTTAGGAACAACAAATAACAACAGAACTCAACAAAAACGGAAAAAAAAAAAAAAAAAAAAAAAATGGTGCCTTTCCCCCCTCGGTGGTTCTGTTTCTGAATTTTTCTGCTTTTGTTATAAAATTCCTCCTCCATAAGCTTGGCGTCACCCCACAGCGGTGTGCTGGGCACCTGTAGGAAGGGGCTGCAAGCTTGAGGAAAGTCACAGGGGCAGTTCTACCCCACTGCCCTGTACTGTGAGCTCAGAGCACAGAGGGCTAAGAAAGTCAGGCACCAGTGGCTTAGGAACAGCAGGTTCTTTCCTTCCTACATCTCTCTCTCTCTCTCTCTCTCTCTCTCTCTCTCTCTCTCTCTCACGCTCCTCACCTCACCTCGCTCTTTCCTAAATCACTTCCTCCCCATCTCTTCTTGCCTTTCTGGACAGGACTGAGTCAGTGTGAAATGATGTCCTCTGATGCCTCTCAAACAACAAATCCGCTTCCGTTACAAGAGGACACATTTGTCTTTGTCTTTGGCCTCTTTCTTGGTTTTGCGCTCCCCAGCGGAGGCCTGCTTGCCTGGGCTCAGGGAGGCCGTCCCCGATGCTGCCCCTGCCACTGCGCCGTCGGCCTGAGCGCCCCCTGCTGCCTGCTGTTGGCCCTGCAGGGGGGAGTGAGGAAGAGAGACAGACATTCTACCACATGCTACAGGAATTACATTCGCTAAAGTTTGTAGAAGTGTGCAGAAGGTAAGAAAATATGTAGATACACTGCCTTGCAAAAGTGTTCATCCCACCTAAGTCATCTGAAAAACCTGTATTACAAGTGACATATTTTTTTATATTTCATGCTGTGTCCTAATTATTTAAAGTGATACTGGTTTTATGCAAGGAAAGTATTCTGTGACAAAAGGGACTAACAACAAACATGCTGCTTGCATATTCCTGAGTTATGGAAGCTCCACATTTGCATAGATACTGCACTCACGAGGACACGGTCGCCTTACAGGTATGACCTTTCTAAAGTTTCCTAAAAACTTCCCCTTATCTGGATAAAAAGACCCTTTCATTCAAGTACCATTTACCTGTGAATCTGGAGGAGAGCTGGGAAAATGTAGCACAAAGAGCAGTCTAAGGAAATGAAAGAGAACATCACAGCCACGCACAAGTTAGGAAAAACACTACAAAATAATACCCCAGTGTTTGGACATCCTGGTGAGCACTATCGGATCAGTTGTGAGGAAACAGAGGCTGCCTCACTCCACCCAGGCACTGCCTAGACAAGACGTCCCTTAAAACTCGGTATCAGAGACTCCAGCAGTGGCTCTGAAGGAGCTCCAGAGTTCAGTGGCTGAGACTGGAGTGGAGGTGCACCAGTCAGCCGTATCAAGAGCTCTGCATCCCACACACCTAACATTAGCCATTCCTCGACAATCACCATCTCAGCAGTGAAGGTGCACCAGTCAGCCCCATCAAGAGCTCTGCATGCCACTGGCCTGTATGGGAGGTTGGCTAGGCATTACTGAAGAAAATGAAGTTACTGCATTACATGAAGTAATGAAGCATCACTGCTTCAGTCTCAAATACTCTCAGCAGGACAGTGATCTCGAGCAACAAACGAAACACAGGAGTGGAACACCACAAAGGCGATTGTTCCACTGTGGCCAAATCAAGGTCCACATCTCAGTCCCACCCAGAATCTGTGGGACTGTTTGAAATCCGTAGTTCAGTTATCCCGGTGTTCTCCGTCAGGATGAATTAGCGCAAGTCCCTCGCAGGCAGACGTTTACCTGAGCAAAGCTGTCAATGCAGCAGAAATTGGTTCGACCAGGAGCTACTTTGAAAGAGTTCAATTACTTATGCAAGCAGCATTTCTTCAGTGTTAAGAGATCTGCTGACAAATAAAGGATTTTGACTTCGAAAATGTTATTTTAGGAGCATATTGGCTTGCAGTAAAAACACAGACTGGAACAATCTGTGCACATGTGATTTGTAATCCAGATGACTGATTTCGTTTAAGGGGGTGAGTACTTCTGTATGGCCCTAAGCCTCTGATAACAACCCTGCTGATGGATAGAGCTGAACGATTAGCCGAGTCACAGAAGCCCCCCGCGGCTCTGAGGGTTTGGGTACCTGGGCCTGTGCGGCTGCTGCAGCTGCCTGCGCCTGCTCCTCCTCCTGCTCCTGGTAGAACTGGGAGGCTCTGCGGTCCTCCTCTTCCTGGAGCTTCTTGGCCAGTTCCAGATCACTGATGCCCTCAGGTAGCTGCTCCCAGCCCAGCTCAGAACTTTGCTGCTCCTGCTGCAGGGACAGCGCCATCAAGTAGTCCTGCACACAACACAACCCAACCACACAAGCACTTTAGCCTCCAGTTAAACCCAGTACTGTTCCTCCTGTGAGATGATCTAGTAGAAGTAAATGTAGCTTTGTAAGCATAACCTGAGAAGGAGTTAAAAATAAAATCATGTCAAAAAACTAAATGTACTACTCTGGAGAGGACTTTAGCGCCCTCTGCTGTTCCTGTGGGATGAAGACTGAAGCCTGGTCATAACCCTGAAACACTCTCACTGCTAACCAATCAGCATGCTCAAAGCATAAAAAAGTGTCAGGAGCTGACAAACAGTTTCAGGAGACACAAAATATCCAATTTTCCAGAGGCAATAAAAGCAATGAGCGGCAGGAGGAAGAGGGAAAACCAGAGAGAGAGAGAGAGAGAGAGAGAGAGAGAGAGAGAGAGAGAGAGAGAGAGAGAGCACATGAGATGCTCTCATGTAAAAAACATCATGTGGGTAGGTTTGCTCTCATAGTCCTAAACCCACAGGGACAGAGGAGGGTTGCAGGAAAAAGGAGACCCAAAGCTTTTAACATCAATTATTGAATCTTTGAATCTATATCTCTCTCTCTCTCCCTCTCTCTCTCTCTCTCTCTCCCTCCCTCCCTCTCTCCCTCTCCACAGACAGGCTGCGGCTACAACCCCTGCATCTTAGACCCCCCTCGAGCCCCACACATGCTCCTCAAGGTCTTAGATTAACCTGAAATCTAAGTTTAGTATCAGGAAGACAAGCAGACAAAAGCCTCCAGCTCTACCCTGAGCTTCGGAACTGTGCAATGATCATGTTGATGAATAAAGCTGAACAACTGAACGATCTCA
>NC_137519.1:8515000-8560000 GCF_041902795.1 Electrophorus electricus
GATGATCTTCTCAACCAGCTGGTTATAACTGCAGTTCCCCACAGCCTTCACCATGTCCCCCATCTACGAGAGAGAGAGAGAGAGAGAGAGAGATTTCTTAGACAATGGTAGAGAAGGGAGGATATGTCCTTTAATTCATGCTGATCCACTCTCTATATTAGCAGAATTCCACACTAGATAACAATGATTAAGAGATTTTGTCCCATGCGATACATAAAATACATAAATAAATAACCCAGCCTTTAGTTCTCTCACTCTATTCCCATGTCATCATGTATAATAAGGGAAGTGGAACAAGGGAATGTGGAGCTAGTCTATGTGCTAGAAGAGGGGTGTTCCTGAGTCCAAATATAAGCAAATAGACACAAGCATTTTCAGAAGTTTGTATATAATACAAGTGTAATAACAGACTTAGTAATATATATTTATAACATTTAAAAGCCCTTTAACTTAATAACCAGGCCTGACAGAAAAATGATAAAAACAGATTTGCATAAAACGTACTATAAAGTTGCACATATTTTAATTTGTGAAAAAAATTAAAAATGTGTAATGAAAAAATAATGAAAAAAACCCCACAAAAAAACCCACAACATTTTCCAGTGTAATCAATGGAAAGAAATAACACAAAAACAAGAATAATTAAAAAACAAAACCACCCTCGTTTCCCCAACTGCCTCCAGCAAACGCTGGGTTCAGATGACATCACAGCGCTGGTGACACCCTTTGTGCAACACCTACACTCGGTTTTAGTTTTGTTTGCTTGCTCGTTTTGGACAGAAACATTCTGTTTTTCGGACAAGCTGCCATCTGTGGCTGGAGCAGAGGGGTCAGGCACCTGGGGATCGACGAGCCAGCCGTGATAGAGCGGGATGTCGAGCAGGTCAAAGACGATGCACTCCGGTGTGTACTCGAACACCCGTACACCCGTAAACTTCACGTTCACGTCCAAACCAGTCTGCAGCTTGTGCAGGACTGCCATCGCATCACTCATGTTCTAGAGAGAGAGAGAGGAGAGAGAGAGAGAGAGAGAGAGAGAGAGAGAGAGAGAGAGAGAGAGAGAGAGAGAGAGAGAGAGAGAGAGAGAGAGGGAGGGAGGCACTGTATAAGAGGGGGCTCAGAACAGGAAACAGCAGAACCAGTGTCGTCTCCCCCTTTCCTCTTTAAACTTATTGTATTTGAAATGGTTGGATGGTTACACATGTCTGTCTTTTTCTCCGTCTGTTTTCTCTTTAAAAACAGCTTTCTACCGGAAACTGACAAATAACTGCCGTTATTTTTGTCTCTTCAGTGGTACCCTCAGTCTAAACACGGTGCTGCCAGTAAGGCTCACTGAGCCCTATTCGGACGGAATTCGTTTTACGTGGGGAGGTGGGGTAATGTAGCCACGACTCCCTTTCCGCAGTGATTTTAGTGCCGCCCCGATATGCCATGTCAGTCGTTTGTACGGACTGTGAGTTCCTGCGTAGGTAAAAATTCAGGCGCCCTTTACCTACTATAAATGACCAGTAAAAAAAAAAAAAAAAAACAACCCAAAAAAACCCGGTTATTTTAATCCCATCCAAATCCATAGGTATTCTGTAATATGCTGTGGAAAATGAGTTTGTTCGCTTCTTCTGGTGCATGGAAGCGCTGGAGCCTCAGCGGAGCAGCGCGTCTGGTAGTGTTAGGTAGACTACATGTACGGTGCGTAGCTGTACCTGCGTATGATAAACCCGAGGTGTTGGTACAAACGCTTTTAGCAAATGACCAACGGATCGCACAGAATTTCATGCAGCAATATTTTGAGAGAAAAGTGGAAGAGTGAGAGAATGGGGCAGCATTTACAGTGAAGTCTAAATGCCTAAATAAACTACACAGCACATACACAGACCCACACACTCAACAGGAACGCAAACACACTAGAACATCGCCCAAGTGCAGAGGGGTGAGGAAAGTAACCACACGATAAGGAACAGCAAACAAGCTAATGTCAGGCAGACCGCTGCACCCCGTCAGTCCTCTCCGTGACCATCGTTTGCGCCAGCCCCATCAAACCAAGTGCACTTCCTGTCTCCAGCCCAGACACCACCAATCTTCCCCCCACACCTAGCCAACACAGTCTGTCCATCCAGCGACTGCAGCATCTGCCTCACGCCAGAAGCGTGGGCTCAAGTTCGGCTCGAGTCACGAAAGATTTGCGACTCTGGCAACATGCAAAACAGATCACCGAGTCGGACGCAACATCATCAAACTTTGACATATGAGACTGCATAACGACCGGAAAGGCTGTAACATATTACCTATGTTAGTTTACCTAAATAATTAGCTAGTTGGATTAAAAAAAAAAAAAAAAAAAAAAAAAAAGAGTTTGCCCCCTTCTTGGTATCTTATTTTTTTGCATGTTTGTCACACTTAATGTTTCGGATCATCAAACAAATGTAAATATTAGACAAAGATAATACAAATAAACACAAAATGCAAAACTTTGTATCTAATTTGTTCCTGAATTTCTTTGGCTTGCTGCATGCTGTCTAGCTTGTCTGGATCTTTTGGTCTACTTCACTGTATCAGGCAGGTCCTATTTAAATGATTTCTTGATTGAGAACAGTAGTAATCAGGCCTGGGTGTGGCTAGAGAAATTGAACTCAGCTTTCCAAAGATGTGATAAATTAACTGTGGTTTATGTTTTACAGTAGGTTTAGATTTTTTTCCCCTTAATAATAAAAACCTTCATTTAAAAACTGCATTTTCTGTTTACTTGTGTTATCTTTGTCTAATATTTAAAGTTGTTTGATGTTTTGAAACATTAAGTGTGAAACATGCAAAAAAATAAGATATCAGGAAGGGGGCAAACACTGTAATAACCAGCTAATAATGTGTGAAGGGAGCTCTCTCCCAACGCACCCTTTATATTGTTGATTGTTTTTGTCTAGCTGCTCTTGTCAAAAAATGTCTGGGTAGGTACAGTGAAGATCCGATGCACTTCATCGTTTAAAGCTCTTCTCAAACCGATCTCATCTCATTTGTAGGTCATTTCTGAGTTTCAATATATACGTGAAAAACAATTACTGATTTATGTCAATTTAATATACTACATTGGCTACTTTGTTGGTGTTAAATATTGAAAGAGCATTAAACTTGACAATTTGACTGTCTTGACTCAGGACTCGCACGTGTGGACTTGGTACTTCACTTGGAACGTGCAACTTGACCAAGGACTTTAGTCAGGTTACTTGTTCAAGCAACTTGTCCCGTCTTGTTCACACACACACACACACACACACACACACACACACACACACACACACACACACACACACACACACACACACACACACACACACACACACACACACACACACACACACACACACACACACGACAAAGAATTGACTGTATGTACCGCATGTGCATGTTCAGCTATCATGTAACAGCTTTAGACTGCACCATTTAAACTGTGTGTGCATAATGATTTGATGACGTGAATAATTTCACAATATCCTGTACTTCTTATCTATAATATATGAATTAGCATGCATATGGACAGCTCCAGGGAATTATAAATAATGAAATGAAACAAAATCACAGAAAAGATCCAGAAATAGAAGCACCATCAGATACCTCTACAAAAATCCTGCTTACTGCTGCTGTTGGGAAATTGGAGTCACTGGCCCGCTGGATGCCATGCCAGGCTGATTCAGCACGCACAGGCTGGGCACCCACCAGAGAGGCCGGAGGTGCAGCAGAGTCAACAGCTCAACCCCCACCACCCCCACCTGCCCCATTCAAGCCTGTTCCAGCAACCACCCACACTTGCTTGTGGGTGGCCCTCTTTGGGCCCAGTAACCCTGCCAGACCGGCTGCCCTTCCAACATTACGTCTCCCTCTCACCAGGGCACGAACTACAGTGTCCAACAAGTAGCTCCCAACCTGAACTGAACTCCAAGTGTGAATGTGTATGCTGAGTGCGCACGCACAAAAACAGGTTGTTTACATGGTAAAGGTCATGCACATGGACATTGTAAACGATCACATGGAAACTGCTGTGTACACGGTAAAAATCTTAGCTTTGTTCACTCTGGGTGCCAGAATACTAATGACATCTCTCACACACACACACACACACACACACACACACACACACACACACACACACACACACACACACACACACACACACACACACACACACACACACACACACACACACACACACACACACACACACACGGCCAAGGGGGAAGTGGCACTGACTGCTAAATCAAAATGTGATTTAAACACGCTGCAGCAGGGCCGTTCCTATCGATTCACATCTGCTATTAAACGCTGGTGTAACGTCTGGCCAGGTGGCTGCAGAACAGCCTGCTCTTTTCAATCCGTCACTCTTTCTAACTGAATCATATCAGACAGTTTGGTCAGTGTTCAGGGATAATCTGAAAACCACAAACACACACGCGCCTGATAGCATCTGACGGATGTCACACGTCTTACTTCCTATCCCTGCTGAGTGCTACCACAGTCCAAACAGACGCAACCACACCCAGCCACCATCCACTGTCACCAGTGATAAACAAACGTTGTCATTAATGCTCAAAGCTAAAAATAAGCCTACAGGAAAGAAAGTCTGAGCCTCTTAGAGATTAAAAAGAGCCCGTTGTGCGCGGAGACAGAGTGGCCCAGAGTAATGGCTTAGCACACGGCTGACAGCCACACCGTGCACTCCAGCGAGGGAGCTAACGAGGCATGAGGCAAAGGCGCAGAGCCAGGCCACCTCATGCAGCCCCCAAATAACTCCCGGCGCAGGAGAGGAACCAGCGCTCGCTGAGCAAGGCCGCCTCTGCCCCCGCACACGCCGATCTAAACACACACACACAGACACACACACAGACACACACACAGACACACACACAGACACACACAGACACACACAGACACACACAGACACACACAGACACACACAGACAGAAGCAGCGCCCCAACTGGCACCCTCTCCCAAGCAGCACAGCCTGGCAGATAACAAACAAACAGCAGACATCAACGGCTTTCCGGAGGGAAGGTCTCTCAAGTACTGACGGCTTCGCCCATAAAGCAAAGAAACACTGCATATGAGCGGAAACCCACAACCAGCCTCTGCTGCGCTGGATGGTCTCATTAGCATTTTGGCACACAGAGTGAACCAAACTAACATTTTTACTGTGTACACAACGTTCACCTTGTACACAATCGTTTCCATGTGAACCTCGAGAATGTCCATGTGCACTGCCATGTAAATGACCTTTACCATGTAAACAACTTTACAATGATCACAGATTGATCACACATTGATAACACCCCCCAAGGTACACAGGGGAACAGACTTCCACTGAACAGGAGGAATACGGAGAGGAGGATGAGCAGCTTAGAAGAGGGAACGCTCACCACCCACTCTGTCTCTCCCTCCCTCCCTGCCTCTAGTCATCAATTCAAGGATTTACTTACATGAATATGTAGTACAACAATGCAAAAGCATCTGAACTAGTTTGAAAAGCTAGCGTTGGATCATGTTTAGGAGCATCTGTAATCTCTCTCCCTCCCACCCTCTCACCTATTCTTCTGCTCTCTCACTGTACACTGCCACGCGTCCCTGCACAGTGCACACTCCCTCCAGGGCATTAAGAGACACACACCAAGTTACATTACACAACACCCTACAGGGTACAGACTAGCCCTTCCCCCCTCCCACGTCTCCACAACCTTCACGCCCTGCCGTTATCATCCTGCTTACTCGGAGGTATGGTTGGGCCACTCTGGGTAATTGCTATAGTTTGCAGAAGGGCAAAAAATGCTTCTTGAGTGAGTGTGTGTACGTGTCTGCTAATGTGCTACACACTGACTCATGTGCGCGTGCACGCACGCACACACGCACGCACACACGCACGCACACACGCACGCACACACGCACGCACACACGCACGCACACACGCACGCACGCACACACGCACGCACACACGCACGCACACACGCACGCACACACACACACACACACACACGCACAGGGCACTCGTGTTCCGAGTTGGCGCAGTGGCGCGCAGGCAGGCGTGTTCGCATGTCTCGGGTCTGTAAACACAGACTGGAGGGCTTTGCTGGAGGGCGTGTGCACATTTGAGCGACAGCGACAAGCCCCTCCCGCTCACCTGCTCATAATTCAGCCGCTGTGCCTCTGATATCTCTTTTGGCTTGGCGTCGAGGATGTAGTCTCCTGGTGTATGGGGAGGGAGGGAGAGAGAGAGAGAGAGACACAGAAAAGGATTGAGAGGCAGAGGGAGAGACATGGGATGGCAGAGACGTGGTCGAGAGAGAAAAGGAGATAGAGAAAGGAAAAGAGAGAGAGGTAGATGTGGGGGAGAACAACAAAGAGCGAGGATTTAGCATATCATTATTGCACCAATATAGACACATCACAGGAGAGGAAACAAAGACATCAGAGCCAAAGCGCTCAATCCCAAACACAGGCGCTTAGAGCTGGAACATCACCACGCCCCTCCCGACATCCTGTGCTTAATAAAACGGCCACGCGCAAGCAGCAGATCTTCACATGCTTATTCTGGTCACGTGCAGGACCTCGCCTACTCCTAGGGTGCGCGGGACCTCGCCTACTCCTAGGGCGCACGCGGGACCGCGCCTACTCCACAGCTGCTTCCCAGGAAAGGCTCCAAAAGGGGCCTTGCACAGACATGAGTCCTAAAACTCTAAAATGTCCACTGGCTGGATAACGAAAGCAGAGAGCAGTTAAGGCACTGAAGGCAGAGACGCAGACCGGTGGCAGCTAGGGGTCAACTAGGGGTCATGTAAACGGTCATGTGTGATTACAAGGCATGGAGGCTCCTCTGCGACGCATTTTCCTCTCCTGAGGCTAAGGCCTCAAGTCTGGCAGGCTGCTTCCGCTCCACCTGACCTCTGTCACTTGACCAAGCTCAGCCGCAAGGCATCCGATTAGTATTGTACTCACTCACACGTGCACCAAGACGCATGCACTCACACACATACTCGTGCACTCAAGCATGCATGCTCTCACCCAAACACACCCACGCACACCCTGTCCCCTGAATACAGGGCCACAGGAAGGTGGCATTGACTACTAAATCAAAATGTGAACACAGTGTAGCGAACCCTCTGCAGCAGGGCTTTTCCTATCGATTCACATTCGCTATTAAATGCTGGTGTAACGTCTGGCCAGGTAGCTGCACTACAGACTGCTGCTTTCCGTCAGTCACTCTTTCTCAAAATCATAATCAGACGATTTTTCTTGCTCTGGAAGCCACAAAAAGTCAGTGTCAGAGAAACCCAAAAAAAAAAAAAAAAAGGCTTCTGTCTTGAAAAACACACACACACACACAAACAAGCAATCTCTTGTATTGCTTTTTTTGTGGGTTGCTGCATTAACTTGTGTAATGCAAATGAATAATGCAATGCATATTCTGAAAACGGCAGCGAATGGAAAATCTTCGACCCTTTCAATTTTTCAAATTAAGCCAGAGACATTTGTTGCCATAAAGAGCACTAGTTGAGCAGCTGTGTACACGCGACACTATAAATCCAGACCCAAAACATCAACTCTGGTGCTGCACCCACCATGAGAAACGGGAAGACCATTACAGCAAACTCGTTAATCCTTAAACAGCTTCTTAAAAGCATTACACATAGCCTTCATTCTTATCCCGACATTCCACTGAACAGACAGAGAGGAACGTTCTGAGCCTTCCCGGGGTGAGGCAGACAAGTGCAGAGCTGGGGAACATTCTGCATGTTTCAGCTTCCTCTGCGCATGGTCAGGAATGAAGGCCTGGCCGAACCTCCCTGTTCAAAAAATCCAAACATTCCAAGCCACGCCCCTTCCACCTATGCCCTCCATCTCCCTCTCCTGCCAATCTCTCTGTCTTTCTGCATCTCTCTCTTTCCTGTCTCACCCCATCCATTCATCCTAAAGTGGACTGCTGCTGTTTTTTTTTTGAAAGCTACCACAAACAGGATATTCCTCCATGGCTTCCAGTAACAGCGGGTGAACTTCAGATGAGGCAGAATAGCATGGGGACATTCAAGCGACCGTAGAACGCACACGACAAGAGGTCGTCCTCCTCGGGCGGCCCTTGGTCATTATGAAGGGGACAGAGAATACACCTTCCTAAGCAAGCAGGGCGAGTACGATTGGACTCTCCATCTACTGTGACTAGCTTACTGGGGATTTCGGGACGACACCCCGTCCAGGGAAGGGGTTGGATGACCATGGAGACACCGGCCTCTTTATAACCTGTAATGCAACTTGGAGCGTGACTGCGAAATGTCAGCAGGCCACGTTCCCTTATGAAAACACCCGAGTCTGACCTTAAGGCTCCAGCAGGATGGTGATCCAGGTCCAGCAGTGTGACGCAGGCCTCCTAACCTCCTGACCCAAGGCTGGGCTGTTTAAGGCCTGATTCTGTTTAAGGGAGCCACGCGCATGCCTTGTGCTCTGTGGACCCTGACGTCATGGGCTCTGCAACGAGGTCATGTGGACTGCGAGTCTGAGCTTGGCTTCTGACACTGACACAATTATGGAGGTGCTAAGATCCTTTTCTTTTTCTGGGCCTCAGAGTGCAATTTCACAACACGAGTTACCGAGTTTCCAGTTCGCCATTTAATCGAACACAGCCTTGGTTTCTTGGCGACAGCATCACTTAGGGCGACAACACTGCTGGGACGACAGCATCGCCTGGGTGCAGCCTGTGTGGAACTAAAACCAGCCCTCGATGGAATGGCATTTTAAACGCAAGTCAGTGATTTCTATCTAGCAAATAAAACAGGCTGAGAGACATTAAGACGTGGGCTTACTGTTGGGGGTCAAGCATTCATTTGCTGTGCATGTTGTGGCAACCAACTGCATTCTTTGATCAACTTCAAACAGAAACTGAACCAAGTTAATCCATTATTGCAGAATGTATGAGTATTGTAACTAAAGCTTAGTCATAAAATAATCATAAAGCCATAAAGCCACGTCTTTAAAAAATGCATGCTATATTTCCTGGAATGACATTTCGTAATAAGATTAACAAAAAACAAAAAAACAAAACCCAAAGGCTTAAAATCTATATGATTCCACAGTATATGTTGACTGGTGACACACAGTGTGTTTAATAGTGTATTATGATGTCTGAGAATGGGGGCGTTGATGGTTTTTATTACTACACTGTTTCTGATTTTAGCTGTGCGCTGAATGCAAATCATTACTGCTTACTATTACATTCACCATCACAGAGCACTAGAACAAACATCTGATTATAATGAATACAAGTCTCTCTCTCCCTCTCTGACTCCAAACCAGCTCGGCATGACTAATCTGGACCCCTTTCAAGACTTCCAAGCCGTCACATAACTCAGCAGCTGGTGTACTTCATATTTCTCACTTGTAACAGCAACACCAACGGATTTTCATTACATGAATTCAAGCGTCCGTACGCTAAGTAACCTAAAGAGCCATGGGTTCCAGAGCAAACCACGCCACCAGGGTCAGATGTAAACCGGAGAGACCTTAAAAACCGTGACGCTGGCGTCCCTCCCTCTCTACGATGTATGTAACAAAACACCTTACTCCTCATCTCCCTGCCCCATGTTATGGCAAGGGCGCTGTCCCGGGGCCTGGGGGGTAAAGTGGGGTGGAAGATGCAAAAGGGTATTAGCTTTCCTCTGGCGTTAATGAAGGGGGTGGGCCCTTGGGTATTCCCCTGACTTGGCGTGGCGCATCAACACCTGACCACGAGCCACTTCAGTTCACACTGGGTTGAAGCTCCAGCACCTGTCTCGGGGAGATGATTGGGAGGCGACTGGGAGGTGCCGTCTCCCTCGGCTTGAGTAAATGAATACCGTCGCCCTGCCAGGAATCGTTACAGCTGGCACTGCAGCAAACTACAGCCTCTGAACAGTAACAACAATGGAGACTGAATCACAAACGCAAAACACTTTGGTTTCACCACAGCTCACCATATGTTGCTATACTCACAGCTACATCAGACTGAGATGCCGACGGGGCCATTTAAACCACTGGTAATTTTAACTGATGAGAAACTTTAAGCTTGTGCCATAGGGTGGAGAAGGGAGCGCAAAGCTACACTTTAAGGCTTCATGGTATTGTTTGTTAATCATTATTACTAGCCTTTGCAATCTCACAAATGACAGCAATTTGTATATAAATCATCTAATAAAAATCACACTTTTATCGATTCCTGTGAGTATCCTAACCTGAAACAATCCAAACTGGGTGCTCTGAGGAATTATGACATTTAAATGAGCCACTTAATGTAAATAATGTTAGTCAAAAGAATGTGATTTATTTCCCTTCAAATTATGCAGCTCTACTACACTTCATACATAAAGATTTGGATTCTTATGGTCACAAAACACCTCTTTTCATGTCACATGCAGTCCTACTGTGCTTTCAAGACACTATCCCATAATTCTGATAACCGCAGAGCCAAAATTAGGTCCCCAAGGACAAACTAGTGATTAGTGAAAGGAACCTCCAGACAATTTTGAGAGTTGGTTCAACATCTGTGCTACTCCCAATTCAATAGCAATGTCCTTATGGCAGTACATGTATACTTAAGACCTGTGACTATTGCTTTTAACCAATCATAAAAGTAGCATAAGGTAAAAATAAGAACTACAGACAGAATGACTACAATTTCACTAATATTTACCTAGATACTCCATTAGCTGCTCTGCTGTGATGATCTCCATCATTGGGGGAAGCTTGACCTGCAGATAAAAAGTGTGAAAACGCGTTAAAGGTGAGAAGCGGGTCTGCAAACAAGATCTCCCAATCCCGTGTTTGGCTTACGTTCTCAAAAGGTGCACCTGTACAGCTCACGGCAGCAAGTCAGAGCCCCAGGGAACAGCTGCATCCGCACTCACGGGCTACATGAAACAGACCAGCCCTTGTTCCGACCACACTACTCCACTCAAAATATGTCCTCAATGTGGCAATCATTTCCATAGACGGCGGTGGCTTTTCAAATGGAGTTTCAGGGCTGAGCGATGTGAAGTCTCGTTTTGAAGATTAAAAAATGAAGACTCAAACAGAGACTCTGGTGCCTGCCAGCGAGCTGTCAAACAGGGTAATTAAATGGTATCTTTATAATTCAAATGAGTTCAAGGCTGAAATCCAGGATGCGACCCCATTTATGACCGTGCACAGACTGCTTAGCATAGACACACAGGCGACAAGGTGCTAGCACAACAGAGAAAAGGCCTTTTAAAAAGCTAGAACACAAGCTGTCTGAAGCTGAGTGGAACACCACATTTTCATTTGTGCCACCAAACTCTGCCAATTTCTTTTTAAAAAATATTTAAAGAGATGAAGATGTTTTTTGGGTTAGAGCCTACAAAGAATGATAGAAGAACTTGTGGTTAGCCATATGAGGACAAGACAACAAAGACAGGACCATTGGGGGTAAGCCTCACTGTTCCAAGCTCCGTGTATTTAAAATAAACTTGTTCAGCCAGACCAATAGCTTAATTCTTCATTTCATATTTAATGATTTGCAGTGATGATATTTAATTAAAGCATAATCATAATAACTTTAATATTGTTATTATGAGTATCAACTAGTTAATGAAAGAAAAATGAAAGAAAAAAAATCCTCGCAGAATTATTTATTTACTTTGGCAATGATGTAAGAAGCTATTGCTTTTGTTCATTGTAGATTCTCCAATTATTATGACCAAAACAAACCTAACTTCCATGTTTGTTCAAAATAAAGAGGGGTATATAAAAGTTATTTCTGTTCAATACACTAGAAGTGTTACTAAGTGTTCAGGCATAATATTTTAACAATTTTCTGTTTTTGCAGGCAGACTAAGCAACACTACGTGACCATACCTGTGATTTCTAAAATGCAAGAGGATTTTTCTTCTTTCTAGGATGACTAGCTAACCGGCTGCACAAACAAAACTGCTTGGTTCATTTTTAGAAATTTCTAAGATGGACTTATTTGTATAGGAAACTGAACAGTAAGGTCGCCATAATTTACCTTCCAGGCCAACAGGAGGACATTCATGATGGCCAACAAAGGGCACGGGCCATTCTCGTTCTGGGTGATGATAGGCGTGTTCTCGTCCTTCCACTTTATCCACTTGATGTGGTATATGGACTGGCCAGCGCCTCGGTCTTTACCACACGGCATCTTTGCTCCGTCGGCGCCATACTCGCTGTGGAGGGCCAAGGTGAGAGCCTTATCCTCCAACCCTTCGCTGTTGAGGTCAGAACTTGGGCATGAGTTCAGGTTGGAGAAGGACTCCAGAGAGTCGGAGCTGCGCGACTCGGCCGCGATGCTCGGCTCACTCCCACTCGGGGGACCCTCGGAAATGGTGTTCTCGTTAGCATTACAAGTGCCCGATTTTGCGCTCGCCGTTTTACTGTCCGGGCACAAATGAGTCGGCTTTGACGGCTGCGCTGACTCTTGAACCACAGAATCCACAATATCCTTATGCACATTTGAACTCCCCACAGCGGGTGCCTGGATCAGGCCGGAGGGGTCCCCCTTCGCTTGGATGTTTACTAACTTTGAGGTGGCGTCTCCGTCATTCCCGGTAGCAGCAATCGACGCGCCGTGTCCCATCCCATTGCTCAGCTGATCCACACCAGACGGCACCGCCTGAGAAGAAATGTCCGAGTGCATGATCTTGTTTTCGGTCGAACGAGTGTCGATTATTTCAGAAACGTCTGACCTGCCTGCGCAGGAGATCGCGTTAGCATTAGCACTTTGAGTCCTGCTTGTTGTACAACTACCCAAAGTACTGACCGAAGGCTCTCTCTTACTGCACATCTCGGCCGCTACTCTGACTCCGCCAACTGCCCTGATATCCCCCGTTTCTCCAGAAACAACCGTGCACAGGGAGCTTCCGCCAGTGTCTCGACGAAGGTTGGCGTTTTCCTCCATTTTCGATGGCAGCTCGACGACAGCCTTTAACTAGACTGCAGCCCCAGCCTCAGCTCCGTCGACGCCATGACATCTCTGCCCCTGACGTCACCGGTTTAGAGGCGCCTGAGCTTTAAGCAGAACAGCTTTATTTGATACATGCGCAGGGTGTCTGTCCGGTACCATAACAGCTGAGAGAAATGAATAAGAAAAAATAATAAAGAAGGTTCAGTTCGATTTTTGACTACCTATTTAAAATAATCAAATTACACATGTTCATAAAAAATATGAACACGGCAAATTACTGGATCAAATTAAAATAATATTTGAAGGACGATATCTTTTTTTCAGGGGCATATCGGTGTGTTTATACTTTGATTTAACATCAATCATGACTATATGTAACTTTATTTTGAATAAGCAGTCCAAAATTGGACCAAAGCTGAACTTATTTTATTGATTATACACTATTCAGTTTCACCGGGGACAACTTTCAGCTTCTCTATTTAATCAGTTTAAAATATAATTCTAAACTCTGTGATGACTATCTTTGAGGTTCAGGCACTGAAGTAAACTGGTTAGTTCTTCGTATTGATTTTAATAGTTTTCCCTGTCTCTGACAGAAATAACGTACTTGTTCACCTGTGGTCGCATGTGGTGTGTGGGAATTAAATTTAGACGTAAATGTGGAGGCCTTTCCCTCATTTCTTTAATGCATTACTTATATTCGTCGCTCGATGGCGACATTTACTTGGGAAGCTGTTCTAGATTAAAAAAAAATATAACAAAAAACGTATTCAACGGAACCGCGTGATTTGGACCCAGGAGCGTTTTTGTCGTAGGTTCAGTGAACATCGTCAGTGTTGGTCATACCCTTCCATGTGGCTATATGCTGATACTGATACTATATGCTGATATATTCCTTCATACTCAGTCCTAACTCAAAGTATAAGACAAAACACCATATCATACCGGAATATGAATGCAGTGTTATTTTCTCTATATATATCATTTCAAGCTTCTGAATACAAATCATGCATAAAATATTCTTACAGATACGTCTACCAAAACGCTTAATTGATTACTTTAAAATAATAATAATAATAATAATGATAATAAATGCTATAAATCACAGAAGAAAACAATATGTAGTGGTTGTATAAAGGGGCGGGGCTTAACCCTCTGCCGAGTTTGACGTCAGGTCGGAGACAAGCGGCGCGAGGCCGCAGATAAGCCGCCGCTGTAAACACGAGCGACTGTGCCTTTACCGAAACAAAACCTTCGCGGTGGTAAATGTGGGAGCGATGAATTTATTCGCTATGGTTTTGATCAGACTCTTTGTGATATTTTACTTCTTAAGTGATACCAAAGGTAAGTCGCAGCTTTTAATACATTTTCACAGAAAGAGTCTGGTTGATAGAGAGCGAGTGAGTAACGTTAAGGGAGGGGTGACTAGCTAGATGGCTAGCCTAGGCTAGCTAGGGTTGGTGTTATGTGCGGAAGTGAATAACTTACTATGGGACATCTTCTACTAAAAGAAAGGTAGTTGCTTGATAACAGTTACATAAAGCGCACTGTCTTGAATAAAATATCTCGTGTTCTCACCTCCGAATTGGATTAGAGTAGTTTGGCAAAAGTAAAGAAGCTATTATGTGCCAGCTGTCAACTAAAACCAGCTAGCTGGCTACCCTAAGTTCGAGCGTAACATCTTACACGGCATTTCAACAAAGAAACTAACAAAAACATTATTATGCTGATTACCAAAACTTATTTGAAAGTCATTCAACCAGCTAATGACAAATTTCAGAAATGTGTCAAAAACCCGAAATGGTCACAAAGAAAGGTTATCAACGAAGAGGCTCGATGACGGCGTCAGAGAGAAAAATGCGTTCTCTCAGTCTGGAGTGAAGCAGGTTTTTGCCCTGGACTGATAGTGCGCTTGTTTGACCCTTGACTGGCTCCCGAACCACGGAAAGAACGAAAACAGACAGACTGCGTTTTTGAAATAACCGTTATAAACGTCTAGTTACTTCGTCTAGTTATATAGCTGGATAGCTATATAAGTAGTTAGCATTACAGTGTCGGACAGGGCAAGCCGAAACTTGACTTCAGGATAATGTGGGAGTGGGTTGTCATTAACTGGAGTCCGACTTCTTTCCGCGTTTTTTTTTTTTACCTCAGCGACCTACTAAGAGACTTGCAACTGTTGTCACTTTGCTGTGTCCTAATTTTCTTGCAGTCGTCCTTATAGCTTACGCATTTTCCTACAATGCAGGAAGTGTCGGCAATCACGTAGTCAGTATAAGTCAATAATGACTCTCCCCAAAAGGTTTCTCACCATCACGACGTTGTTGGTTTTGCTGTATTGCAACTCGTGCAAGTTGAAGCGAAAACGCGCAAGTCATATCAACATGAGGCAGGATGTAGAACAGGGCGAGTCGTTTTTTCCAGTGTTTCTCTTTCTTAATCAGCAGGCCTTATGATGTGTCAAAGTTCACTTCACTTTACCACCCCAAGTTTTACAAGGGTGCACTTTTTTTTAATCATAATTGCTGCTGGTGGTCTTGCATCTGACTGACTACATCTACACAGGTCTCATTTTTCCATTCTATTTAATCTTCTTTAAATTGGAGGATTTCTCTCAACTGTTGTTGTTATTTTAAAAAAGAGTAAAATGGCTGGGAATTGCCCACTTTGATTATATGGTGTTAGACAAAGTGATGTAAACTGTAAGCCTTTTTTTTTTTTTTCCATTTTAGGACGCCATATATTTCAAACCAAGTCTATGTGTCATATAACTGTTTAAAGAATGTAATAGGATGTTTTTGTAATAAGTTGGCTCATACTCCAGTATGGTGAAAATGGTCAACCACACTGTAAGAGCTCTGACCATTTAAGTGTTCAAAAGCTACCCTGCTTACAGCTCCCATCACATTGGGGACACACTTTGTTAGGTCATACTTCCCCCATGTCTGGATTGAACTGCATGTCTTGAGGGTTTTAGTCAAGAAATACAGGCTCTGCATATTGTTAGTGCTCTGGTAGAGCAGGTTTGTGGAGCTGGTGGCCATGCACGAGGCTGTCAGGAAACATGCTAGCCAGGGGAAGCTCAGGGATTGGAAACTTTTCAGCGACTTCAAGACTGCACAGGAGAGGACTGGGTTGTAGTGTACAATGGCAACTTTTCAGTACATTATGTTCAGTGAATTTCAAGGTGGGTTGCATATTATTTGTGCAGTGTAAGTGGAAAAACAGTGGCTGCATATTTTCTCTCTCTCTTTCTCTCAAACACGTGCACACAAAGCAGTCTCTATAAGTGTGTTTAACTTGCAGACATGGTAGAAGTGACTGGAGAGAGGATGTACAGACTCACAGGGAGGTCATTTCTGTCTGTGCATGCTTTCGAAAAGAGTATGGAAGCTAGACAGTGATGGGTTAAAGTCATGTGTTCAGTGATGAAATGCATCTCCCTCAGTGGCCTGTGACAAAGGTCTTTCGTAAATAAGGTGTTTAGTGGTCATGTGCTGAAATTGGAGCATTTTGAATCTTGCTTTTGTGAATTAGTTGTCGTTTAATTCATAACAGATAAAGAATGGTGATTCCTGAGATAGATTTGATATAAGGTGAAGATGTATTGTAAAATAAAAGATGTCGACAGTTTCTGTTTTCGCTGGGATGGTGGGTGTAAAATTCAGTGTTTTGAGAGACTGTTGATTTTGCACCTTCAACCAAAATACCTTCTCTCCTCCAGGGCTACATGTGAATAATTTATTGTATGGAGGCAATGCAAGGTGCTAATCCGCTCTGTCTGAGAGCAGTGCTAACAGCTGGCCCTCCCCAGAAACTGTTGGAAAATCCTTGAGGACAGCAAAGGACATGTTTCATAAAGCTGCCTGCCCATCCGGTGAATGCTCACGCACAGCTCTTGCAGAAGGCTTCATTTCTCACATGTTTTTTTCAGCTTTTATATTCCAGAGCTTTGTTTTCCACTGAGGAAGTGCATGAAGTGGGTGTGACTGGGCTTTGGATGTTGTATGGCAGGAAGTTGCTGCCTTCAACAGTGGAGGATGTCAGGGTGAGGCGGTCTTTGTGTCTGCACAGTTACTTTTGTTCGCGGCGGGCAAGACCTGAAGCAGAGTTAGGCAGTGCTTGTGTCCTAAAAGCACCATGACCTGCCATCAGAGTGAGGGTATGGGAACACTGCCTGGGAGAGTGCAAGCTTGTTTAAAGATACGTAATCCTTGATTAATGCCTTGTCCGGTAGCTAAAGATTAGGCCACTATTCAATGAGTCCTGCTAAGGTGTGTCAGCAAAATGAGAAGTGACATTCTATTTTGACACCATAGTGCTAAAAGAATAAATAGAATTGTAAAAAAAAAAAAAAAAACCTGAAACTGACACAACATCTAGTGTTGAATTAAGCATACAGTGTTCATTTATGTTCAGGTGGAATTGGACAGGTATTAATTCAGCACTGGGAAATTGGTATAAACTCTTGAGTCAGTGTACACAGTAGCTTCACATATTTTGACTGTAGTAACATTGTTCATTCCAGTTAACTTCAACAGGCAGTGCGTATGCCACAATTAACCTGGAACTGCACCATGCTGGAACGGTGGACGAGCCGGTCACTAGTTAGGGTTATCAGTGCTGACCTGCTGTTACCGGCTTCTCTGTGGGTGCTCCTGCCATAACGGTTGTCCCTCTCTGTGAACAGAGCAGTGTTAAAAACAGGCTATCTGATAACAAATAAAAACTTCTGCGTGTTTTCTCAATACCGACTTCCTTTGGAAGAGGAAGCACATGCTCATCGACACACCCTTCGAAGTGCCATTTTCTGAATTCTGCGATAAGCACGCGCAGAATGTGCTGCAGGTTATAAGTTCCTCACTGAATATCAATAGGATGTCGGTAGTATGGTGAGGTTAAAATCAACATTAAACGGCCATGACAAGTGTGAATGTGCAGAAAGAGCAGACTGACGAAGCAGCTGTCGGAGCGATAAGATGCAGGTTCCATGGCTTTTTTTTTTTTTTTTTTTTTTTTTTTTTTTTTTTTTTTTTTTTTTTTTTTTTTTTTTTTAAAGGCCCATCCCAGCAGAAGCTGGAACTCCAGGCTTGGCCAGAGGAGCCAGACGTGTGCACAGCTCTCATTAAGAGCAGCCTCCCGCTGCCGTCAGGAGTTGACCGTAGCCCTACTGCTGAAAACCACTCACCGGAGAGCTGACAGCAGACCCAGACACAGTGCGGCGCCGAGTGCAATGGATCTTCCCCTTTGCTCTGTTCTTGCTCTGCACTTTTCAGATGGTGGCAGCTGAAGTTTCCTATAGGAAACAAAACAGGAGTAAACAAACTTGGCGACCTGGGCCAGAGCAGGAGCATCTGAAAGGCTTTTAATGGCCTGTCCCCAGGACAAATGGCCAATCCACTCTGCTTGGTGATGCTTTCAGTAGGGAACAACAGTCCATGCCTTTTCTTCCTTGCTACAGTTTAGATTTATCTCTATCCTGTAGATTAGATTTACCTTTGTCCTACAGATTAGAATTTTTGGCTGCATCCATCTGTTGTTCAGTTGCTGTCTTTTCTTTTCTCCAAATGCCTGACCAGGCTAGTCTGCATGACGTGCATCATGTCACATATGTGTGTTCTTGGGTGTTAGATCATTGTTGTTAAAATATAATTTTGTGGACAAAAAAGTTTGTAATGCCTCTAATTACAAAAATGTAATAGCCTTAAAATGAGCTTTCAGTAATCCGGTTGTCCCCTAGTCTAGGTTTATCAGGCTGACCAGCTCACTGTAAATTGGCTCAGTCCTCTCCAAAGCACACTGGAATGTAGTAGATGGTGGTATGAGGCAGTAACAGTGCCACACCTCATGACTGTCTGTGTCTGAATACCCCTTCCCCAACAATTTGCCACGGAAGACCAGCCCTGCTCTCACACACCACCACAAAAGCTCATTTGTCTGAAAACATCTGCCATGCCTGTCAGAGTAGTAGCTCTGCTCCGGCTTGGGTCTCATTTGGACCCCACATGGCAGCGCTGACAGCTAGATCACATAAAAGGGCCCTTCTGTTGACATCTGCTTTGTTCCATTTTTATTTAATGCAGTAGCATTGTTTACCTCTGTGAGAGCATGCATGCGAACATGGCCTACTTGGGCATTCAAATGTTCACCCAGAGGTTGAGGTTCTTAGCCGTACAACCGTGGACCTGGCGACCACCTTGCTGCATGCCCACGAGCAGCAAGGCACAGTCAGCTTGGCGGATCTCCTGGCGAAGGATCAGTTTAACTTTCCTGTCATGCATGGTCTGAGTCCTCTCTGCTGGACCTGTTGTTCCTGAGCTGTCCATCCATGTAACTGATATTATCTGCTTTCTCAACTACACCCTTGCAGGGAAGCAGGCAGTGAGCTAAAGGCCATTCACTAGTCATCCTGGGCGTGTGAAGCAAGCAGGTGCTGCTGGACCAAGCAGCTCCTGTCACGACTACATCGCACTTCCTCGTCATGGTTTTGGCACCGACGTCATGACCTCTGACTGTGTAGAGAGCTGTTCCAGAGAAATGCCATCATCATGTATGCGGACTGAAGTGGGTTGGTTGGGGTTTTTTTTTTTTTTTTGGTGGGTTTTTTAGTGGGGTTTTCAGACACTTTTTTGATAAGCTGCTAAGCTTGTTCATTTTTCCAGCTCATAGGCCGTTCACTTCTCTCTGCATGAGCAGCTGGCAGGGTCCATATAGGCAAAAATGTTTCCATGTCATGCATTTGTGTAGTTTGAAGGGAAGAACCGTAGGCGTGCAAAAACGATGATGTCTGTCGGTCGACATGCAGAGCCCCTTTGTTGGTGTGTGAATGCGACAAGAAGTGCTGCTTCCCTCAGTGCTTTGTTTAAGAACACTTGGTTTGACTGGAATAAAAAAGTTGCACGTCTCCTGGTAAACCTGGAAGAAAACATGCAGTTGTGCCTCCCCTGTTCAACAGGACTGATGCTGAACGATCCCAACTGTTGATGAGAAGACCTTAATGTTGATCACGCTGAGTTTCCTAGAATGCACTAAAGTGCTTCGGTTTTGCCTTAGGATGGTGTGAGAGTTACGTTGAGTTTGTGATGCTGCCTTTGTTTTTGTTTTTTTCGAATAAGTAACATGTTATTGCGTTGTTATTAAACTACCTGGTCTCTCCTTCTCAGCCGCTTCAGATTGATAATTTTGATCCCCTTTCCAAGAATAGAAGCGTCTGCCGCACACAGCACTTGAAAGGCTAAACAAATTAAATAAATTTGGCTTCAGTCTGAGACTGATGAACTGCCCTTTCCACAGGTCCCCTAATTAACTGCATGGTTAAGAGCACTGTGCTTTCCTGCCAAATGAGTCTCTGAGAGTGGTCCATCATTTTTTTACGTATAATATGTTTATCCCCTTCTACTGTTGTTTTAGCTAATTAGTGGTGGAGCATCGGAGAAGTCTGATTCTTGTTCGGCTTTATAGGCTGGAACAAGTTTTAGTTCTTTAGCTCTCATATATTGTCCAGTCATCATTCTCGTGAGTGACCTCTGATATAATTGTTCCAGTAACAGAAGTTTCTTTCTGAATCTATAAGTCCTCTTTGTGTGTGCTCCTTGGTCCTGAGGCGTGGCGTGATTATGTGCAGTATAACCATTCACTTTTCTCTCTCCTACAATGCAGCGCTTCATATCTCAACCCCTTTCTGTTTGTCTGTAAAGCAGAACCCGGACCGCTCCTGCAAACCTCTGTGCTTTGGCCTGGGCTATCTGTGGATGTCTGCAGTATATTTTGCACATATTGGCACATACAGAGAATAGCTCGAATGCATTTTGCATATATGTACAGTTGCGTATATGTATAACGGCAATAAAATTGAACTGAACTGAAATGTGCCCGTCACGAGCTGTGCTTTGGAGTGGCTTTGTAAAGAATGCACATCAGACATGTATGGGCCCATCTTAGGTGTGTGCGCGTTTTCAACAATGCAACTCCTCCACTGGCAAACATCCTATGGTTTACCTGAAAACATGCATGCTTGCAAGCTTTGGTGCAGCTCTGCTTCCCTTATGCGCTGTGGTATTGCCCACCACCATTGCTCACCGCCATATCCCATAACAATTTATGATCAGATCAATCAGCATGTTTTCAGGAGCAACAAGGCTGATAACAGCTGAACAATATCATTGGTCAGTGGTTACTGTGATATTGCCCTTTGCAATACTGATGGCCCCAAAGGCTGCAGTGTTATACAGTGTTGTAGTATGCGCTGTGAGCGTTCAGTCCGATCACACATTGCGTGATGTTGCGTGGGTGTTTCGATGACCCCTTCTACTCGCATGATTCAGCAAAATGGTGCAGGCCAATCTGTAACTGTCAGTGGCTCAGCAGTTTGCACATTTCAAGGCTTCCAGCAATATGAAGCAGCATTATCACAATAAAACACTGAGTGCTCATGTAATCCTACTGCAGGATCCTGCCCTCACACTCTCTGAGTTATGTCTCTCAGTGTCTCAAATCGTTCCACTCTGAGGACATTGTCCCTACCCCTCTGTAGTGATGACCTACACTCACCCACCTGCCGCAGGAAACGGGGCAGCTGTTAGTGCTTTTAAACCAAGTCCATTCTCCCTGCTGCTACGCACATCTCAGCCAGAGAAAGCACGAGCCCAACTCTCATGGCTCTCACTGAGCAAATTGCCCTGCTTTTTGAAGCGACAAATGTTGGGTTGCTATAGAAACGGAGAGTTAAGCATCTGATGGTTGTCGTTGGTCTATAAAATTATATGTCCTGCTCTTACTGGGCTGTGTGCTGGAAGATTGCAGTAGTCCTAAAAAGTCTGACACATTTATGACGAACTCATCCCCAAAGTGGATGTTGTAATCCCCTGTTGTGGTCTGTTTCATTAGGTCAGCATGTATTGCGCTGATTATAAAATGGGCCTGAGTACTGCTGGGTTTGAAAATGCCTTGCAAATCGTGTAGCCTTTCTGAGTTTTCAGAAAGGCATTCTCTTTTTAGAATCAGATGACTTGCAGGTGTATTGAGTGACAGGTAGAGCTTGAGGTTCTATTACCTGGCTAAGTACAGGCTGTAATGCATGTATTGATGACTTTAAATCTACTAGCAAATAATATGGCTTCACCACACTATAATGTTTTTGTTAAAATTACATGCTGCCCAAGCTTTGCTGTGTAAGTGTAGAGAGGGAGAGCTGAGCTTGATGAGATGTTTGATCTTACGAAGCCTTGCTGGAAAATGTTTGGATTTGACAGATGAATGGAAGCAAGTTGCTAGTGGCACCGTAGTCCTGAGGCCTTCTCTCTCTCTCACACTGTCCTCTCTCTCTATCTCTTTGTGTTTGCATGCATGTTTGAGCATGTGAAGAAGGGGCACAAGTTTGCAGTCTTGCACATGTATATTAGTAAATCTGGTGTGTGTGTGTGTGTGTGTGTGTGTGTGTGTGTGTGTGTGTGTGTGTGTGTGTGTGTGTGTGTGTGTGTGTGTGTGTGTGTGTGTGTGTGTGTGTATTTTTTAATAACAATAGTACCACTGGGGCAGGATGCCAGAGCATAATTTCTCTTTAATGTGTCAGAGAATCTCCAGTGTGGCTGTGCTTTAATTGAATTGATAGGCCCGCATGTGAGAAATCCATGATGACATGCTCACACTCATCTTTCCCTCTGCCCTTCCTTTCCGCACACTCCTCCTCTGCGTGAAAGCACTGCTGGGTACTTAGACAGCGCTTTGATTTCGGGTTTGGGTGCCTGAGTGTTCGAGAGCACCGGGTTTTTTGGGGGGACGGGGTTGTATCTCCAGTCCTTTGCAATATACACTGGTAATAAATCCCAGCAGAAAGAGGGCCTGTTAAGGAACACCATTTCATCAACGAGTCCATCACCTCTCCCTGAATATCGCCTGCTCTGTTTAAAGTGTGCATCATTTTTCAGACTTTCTCCATCTTTCTCCTCTGCTTCCCTGAAACTGTGCTATCTGCATTTTCTGTTGTCTGTTGTTCTTGTTGACTCTTTGGTTTTCCAGTAGAGACTGTTGGACTTTCTGCTCTGTTTCCTCAGTAGTACTTTGGTGTAAAATATGTCTGGCTCTGCAGCTCCAAGAGGTGCCTACAGGGGGCACCTCTTATGCCTGCCCTCTCATGGCCTTCAATCTGGCTGCTCCTGCCCATAGGGTTCATTCTAATTGTGTTATACCACCACCAACGAATGGAGCCTCTTCAAATTCCGCCCTGCATCTACATAGAGGCACATGGAGGTGTTTAGCAACTTTTGTTTACATTTTGTGATTAGCTAATGGCAGATTTTATGGGCAGAGGAGGTGACATCAGTTTGCTTGCTCTGACATGCTGGATGATGGATGTGGACTGCAGCCTGTGACAGTATACCGACCATGAGTGATTTCGTGAGGTACTGTTTCCTAGACGTAGGTCCTTAAAGCAATTTTACCACAAGACCTCTGCAATGTTTAGAATCGATTCCCACAGGATAGGAAATCTTGGTATAAATTACAGAGATGAGAGTGGCTGCTTGATTTACGCATTGCTGTCAAAAATAATCCATTTGTAATGCCTATCTTTTGCTGGTCACTACTACAAAACATTATTGCTGCAGGAAACATTTAATTAAGCATTATCTGTCTAGGGATATTATGAACCAGGAGACTTGGGGTGTGTTCAGACCTAGTAACTTTGGTTCAGTTAAAACATTAGAGAAAGTGTGAAAGTTTCCTTTGGAACTCTGGTGTGCAACAAATAAGCGGACCGAGACCGCCTGGGCAGGTGGGTCCGTTTCTAAACAAATTCTGGTGTGGTTTATTTGAAGTCTGAACACAATATAAACCAAAGGCATCTAAATGAACCAAGCACATGTCAAAAGTTGCAACACTATATGTGCTGCAACAAAACAGAATGCATTGAAAACAAAAAATGTTTTTCACTACAGGCATGGTACAGGCATCGGAAGCGTACATCGTCTTCTCTTTGCAGCGTACCTTCTTTGGTATGTGCACCGGAGGAATTCTGGAGTTGTTTTGACTCTATCCATTTTTCTACCTCTTGCTGTGTTTCCTGATGGTAAAAATACCACCAGGTATACACAACGACGATAAGTGGTTAATCCCATACTTACACACATATATGTGCGTCATACGTCAATTGTTTAGACCGTAAATGAATCAAGCTCCAAGTCAGAACACTCCCTTAGCTCTGGTCTAGTGGTATCTCACAGTGAGGTTGCAGATTGCAACCGATACCCCTGAATACCTCTTTTAAATGCATTTAGAAAAACAGGCTACTTCAGTATCACTGTGATTTTAATTTGTCTCTCTGCGATTTTTGAAAGGCCACACCAGTGTATAAATATATTGTTTTCTGTCATCTCCTGTACTGAATTTGCCTTATTTCAATTTGCCTTGTTTTCTCACTTCTTTCATGATGAGGATTCACCCTCCCTTGCTTTTTCTTGTGCTAAATAATAAAAATGATCCTCCATTTGTCAAAATTTGGCTTCTCAAACTTCTCATAACACAAAACACCGATTCTTCTTTCCACATCTTCCAACCACTGCTGTAGCGCCCTGTAGCTTTAAGTTTAATGTAGAAGTTTTAAGTCAAATCACAATTGCAATTTTTAGGACTTTGGCAGGTAAATGCCAAACAAGTAAATTAAACCTCCAGCACTTCCATGCTTGAGAAAAAGTGCGAAAATTATTTTCCCACAGTATATGACAGAATGGCATGGCAAGTTGCACAAGTACACCGTAACCTCAGCTTACTTCTGTTGGTTATTTTATAGTATGTAGAAGGCATCGGAAAACTTTACTGACACAGGAAGGTGCAGTTCATAAAAATGACTACTATGGCAGATTTAGACAGGACTAAAATCACTCAGGAACGCTTGTAATAATTGTTACCTCACTAACACTACATGTTGCCTCATGTAACACTAATCCGTTTAGCCCTTTAGATGATGAATTATCTTCAGCCTGGATCCTTCCCTTAACCATGGTGGGTAAAAGTGGCTGAACAGGTTGCACATCAGACAGCTCTTTACCGATCATGTAATGTGGGGTGGTTGTGTTTAGTGCCTACAAAGTTTTGAGCATTTTTGTGTATGTATGGTGTTGGTGGTGGTGGGGGTGGCTGCTGTAACTTGTATTTGCTTGTAACAGAACTTGGCTCTATTCCAGCTGTGGTAAAAATTGTTCTCAGTGAGAAAGAATTGGAGAGAAGTGACAGGGATGGAGACAAGTGATGGGGATGACAACGAGAGTAATGAAGAGGCACATAAGTGCTACCCCATCCAGGGTGGAGTTTTAAATCCAAGCACCTTATGTCCCTGACCCCACCTCCAGAGTTCTGGAAAAGGGCTTTAGCACCTTTGTATAATCCACTTCACATGTCTCCAGTAATGCAGGGACTACCCGTTCCTAGAGAGAGAGAAGATGGAGAGAGCGAGAGAGACTCTGTGTGTGTGTGTGTGTGTGTGTGTGTGTGTGTGTGTGTGTGTGTGTGAGAGAGAGTAATGTGTTTGGAATTCAAATGCATGTCAGTGGCTTGCGTTCCTCACAACCAGAGTCTGAGCTGTTCTACTCCTTTTCTCTCTCCAGTTGAGTGGAGGGGTTTATCACTGTCACACAGGTGGAGAGTCCTCCGTCCTCAGAGGACTCTGGCAGACTGCACCCAGCACACATCCTTCTCTCTGTGCTGCTTCTCTTTGGTCCTCTCCTATCTAACTGGTTTTCTCTTTCTCTTCCTTTCTTGTGTGTGTGTGTGTGTGTGTGTGTGTGTGTGTGTGCCTTTGTTCTTTTACCAGCATTCTCTGTGCTGACTCTGGAAGTTGTATATATATTTTTTTTAACTCATTGGGTTTCCCACTCTCTCTTTCAGATCATGAAACTTCAATTTGTGTGTGTGTGAGAGAGAGAGAGAGAAAAAGAGAAAAATGAAACCATACCACTTGTTCTTGGATTTCTTCCTTTCCTGCTGGACTGAGAGCTGGAGCTGTCCCACTGCCTGTTTCTCTTCCAGCGGTCTAAAGCGAAGGGCCCGTCTTTCTCTCTCGCATATGTTTTCTTCTGTTCAGCTGGGAAACTGCAGTGCAATTGCCCCCTCGCACCTGCAGTTTGTCCCCCCTGACAAACCCATGCTTTGTGAAAATGCATTACTATCTTCTTGCCAGTACTTTCTCTATGTGTACAAGTTGCTCTGACTGCCTGATAACTTTGCTTCCCTCGAGTCTCTGACATGAGCCAGTCTGATGTTGTGGACATTCCGCATGTCAGGCGCTTTGCGTCTCACTGGGCTATTGGGGATGCATGGCCACCACACTCGAGTCATAACCTTGAAGCTAAAATAGCCTCCCTTATGCCGTTGGCATATAAGTCGAACATCTATGTGACTCATTGCAGAAGTGCTGAATTGCGGTGTGTCCGTGTCATTGACCGTCCTTTATGGTGCTGGATCATCTAGTTACTCGCTAAGCAGAAACAGTCCACAGCAGTTGGGCTCTGATTCAGAAGTTTCCTTTGCGTTGTTAGGAAAGTCTCTGCTGCAAGCGTGCGTGAGGGCATGCTCATGCCTGCGTGCGCACATCTGTACGTGTGTGTGCAGAGCAGATCAGAGTGAGTCTGATTTTTGCATCAAGCTAGAGTGCTCAAAGTGGCAGCAGAAGGCGGAGTTTGTCTGAAAACAGGTGGCGCTTGAACTGCAGGGGGCGAAGGGCAGTGCAGGCGGAACCTGCTGGGCTGTGCTCCAAACCCCACCCCGCCCCAGTCCTTGTGGGCCAGAGGAAGTCACCACACCCGCCTTCCCCTCAGATTATTTGCATATTTTAAATAATCCTTCGCCGTGGGCACTCAACAGGAAGAGTAGCGCATCATGTGCGAGAGTCGAGTGGCAAGCTGCGATCGTTCTTGCTGTTGTCATTCGTACAGAAACAAGGGGGTTGGAGTGTGAGGGGGTGGGTATTACGGTTTCAGTAAAGCTTTCTTCTGCAGTCAGGCTGTTATTAGTTCAGTGCAATCCTGTGCCGGGAAACCAGCTTTTTTTGTGTTGTTTTTAAAGCCAAGAAAGAATGGATGGCAAAAACACGTGCGCATGCACGCAAGTGTCTGTACTGTACTGGTACACAGTAGGCTTCATGTAAGCGCACTGTGGAGTTAAATTCTGTATTCGTTGGCTTTGCCCTTCCTCTCTTCTGCCTCCCTCACCCCTCCTCAAACTCCCTCGAGTCTGGGGTCTGGCCTCCTTCCTGCAGTCACGCACACTGCCTGTTTCCTCCTTCGGGGAGGCTGATGCTTAAGTAACCGTCTACAGTCCCATCAGGGAGATGAGCAACTTGAAATTGTGAGGCAAATGTCTCATAGCGATGAGTGGTGTCCCTGATGCAGAGCCAGCGAGGCAAACGGCAGAAGCCTAGTGGACCAGGGCTAACTCTCGCTGGAGCCAACATCCTCCTGCCTGACCGGGCTTGCTCACTCACCTGAAGCCCCCAACGTTTGTGATCTAACATTTATCTGCCTTTTTTTCTATTTTTCTTTTACTCTTTGTTCTTTCTTCATTTCTTTTACTCACTCACTCTCTCACTCCCTCTCTACCTCTCCCTCTCTGCAGGTCAGTATGAGACTCGCCTGAATAAGTACATCCGCCACTACGAAGGCTTGTCCTACGACACGGGCAACCTGCATAACAAGCACCAGAGAGCCAAGCGAGCACTCTCACACGAGGACAAGCACCTCCACCTCCAGTTCCACGCCCACGGCAGGTCAGTGCGTGCCCCCGCTTCGCTGAGCTCATACAGCGGGGTTTGGCTGACGTTTGGCCATTCATCACCCCATATCTTCACTGAGTGTTAAAACAATTGTACTTACGAAAAGGCAGCAGAAACAGCTCTGGCTGTAAGGTTGAGGGTTATTACTCTTGTTTCTTGAGATATGGTCAGAACTCGGAAGATGGGTGTGTTTTCGAATTCGGTTTGTTTTTAAGTGGTTTAGTAAGATATGGTTTGCAGTAGTTTTTTTTTTTCGTAACTTCAGATAAGGTTTCTGAAAAATTTTAACTCGGAGTGGGAGAGACAGAAGTTGGAAAGAAGCAATATCCCCTAAAGAGCAGTAAACTTAGAGATTATCTTGTTGCTTATTTGGTGTTGGCGTGTATATGCAGTTCAGCACGTGTGTGGTTGCGTGTGCGCATGTTTGCATGTGTACAAATGTGGTGGGGAGATGGTGTGGGTGTGTGTGTTTGCATTTGCCCAACAGGGCAGTGCTGGCCCAGTGACCTTCGCACTAGCAGCCTGTGATCAGGCCTGAAGCTATCCAGACACAGGCGCTGTTGGCAACAGCACACCTTCCAATTTTTTGCTTTCAACTCGTGCCATTTCCGTTCCCTCCTGAGGGCTTTTTTTCATTCACTTCATTGGAACAATTGGCACAGAGTTTCACACCTACTTTTAAGGCAGCAGTTTGGTTCATTTATGGTCTAAACGTTTTGACAGCTAGATACCAGCTGGCGTTTATTCAGTTATGGCATTCTGTTTTTCAGGTGGTAATTATTTTTATAGATATGGTCAGGCTTTTGTTTGTTTTGTAAGAAGACACTGTAGTTTCCCCTGCTTTGTTCCAGAACATGGTACTGCATTTCGGTCTTGTCCACTATTGTCTCTGATGTGGCTGATTTGCTGCTCTTCTGACCCGTGTGTGTGTGTGTGTGTATGTGTATGTGTGTATGTGTATATGTGTATATGTGTATGTGTATGTATGTGTATGTATGTGTATGTATGTGTATGTGTGTGTATGTGTGTGTGTGTGTGTGTATGTGTGTGTATGTGTGTGTATGTGTGTGTATGTGTATGTGCGTGCGTGTTGCTGGGGAATGGCTCCTAACAGTAACAGCCCACCCTTCAGAAAGCCAGGCCAGATAGTCACAGTCCTCTGCCTCTCTGGACAGTCAGGGGTAGAGCATGGTTCCAGTGTCTTTTGGAGACAATACTTTGGGTGTGTGTGCGCGTTTGTGTATACATGTACGTGTGTAGGTGCATAAAATAAATACTACTGCAGAGAGGGTTTCATTAACGGTAACCTGAGTCAGAGTATGTTCTTTGGCAGTTTTCCTGAGCAGGCTAGTCATGCAGCACAGTGCTCACCTCCTGCTCTACTGACTCGCCTGTAGACCAGGATTCCCCCAGGTCCTTCTGTCCCTCTCCTGTCACTGTTAGACCCTTGGAGCACAATCCCATATGGAGTCTTTAATTAGCCATTAACATGAGGAGTTAGCAACATTACCTGCTGATATAAATGTTCTTTCAGGTAAACAGAAGAGCATTACTGACCAGTAGCATAGCCGTTTTTGGCTGTGTTGTGAAGGAGGTGGTCATTTAGCAGCAGAATCCAAAATGTAAGCTTTTTGTTTTTGCAGTTTTACAAAGTGTGAAATTTTTCCACACAATAATAGATGTAGTAGGTTTTAAATCTGCCTACTGATTTTCTAAGAAGATTCTGAGTAATTATCATTAAATAAATAAATAAATAAATAGACTAATGAATAATATGATTACTAGGGCAAAAACAATTTAGCTAGCAACTAAATGTCTTTTAGTGGAACTGAACGTTTGAACCAATATTGTAAAAATATATAAATACACTATTATACTAGTCAGGCTGGTTGGAGTGGCAGCAGAATGGAAGAACAAGAAGCATTGAAAGAAGGAAAACAATAGTTCTGGAAATTGCCTCTCCGCTCCCTCTTTCTCCTCCTAACCCCCCTCCTCTGTCCGTCTGTGAAAAAGTTTCCAGCATGCGCAAAATAAGCTTGTGCAGGAAGGTGTCCATTCGTCCTCTCACTCCAGTGACTTTGTGGGGAGAAGAGGCTGTGGCTTCAGTAGTAAGTAACTGCACTTACGCTGCAGAAGGTTATGAAAAATGATATGATTCATAGACATGACTGCATGCAAAATGAATGAAGTGTGAATATTCCCATGAAAGCCCATCGTTAAGATGCTGGTTCACTTCCAGAGCACAGGAGGGTTCAAGTTGCACATGTTAATCTGAAGCACAGCCCTTAATGTCCCCATTAGATCCTTTCTAATATAGATTACGTTATCCATGGAATGGACATTCCAGTGGTATTTGTGTGACTGGCTGACGGCAGTAATTCCCTGATGCCGTGATGTAGAGAAAAACAAATGCAGCATGCAAGCACACACGTGCACACATATGAACGCACATACACGTGTGCACACACGTCATACCCTAATGTGAGTCAGATTTTGGTAATGCCAGAGAGTGAATATGCCACCACTGTAAGTGTGTGTTGTGTTTGTGAAGGAGGCCCAGCTCCCACTGCAGCACCAGAACTCTGTAGGTTGCTGCGTTGTGTGTTAGCACCGGAGGCTCCTTCTGAAGGGATTGTGCTCAGCAGTGACAGCTCAGTACCATGTATGTGTTTTTTTTGTTGTTTTTTTTTATGTGTGTGTGTAACAGTGACTTTCTCTTTAAAGTTAACTGGCGAAGTTACTTGACGCGGACATGAAATGATGTGTTCACTTGTCCTCCTGCATTATTCATGGTTTCCCTCATTACTGTTTTATGCAGAATTTAATTGACAGTGTGATCAGGTTTGTGTGTTGTCTTTTTAAAAAAAAAAAAGTAATTATTTTTTTTAAAATTATTATTTTTATTTATTTATTTTTTTTAAAGAAAAAATACCTTAGACACTGCTCTCTCTGTCTCTGTCTGTCTGTCTGTCTGTCTGTCTGTCTGTCTGTCTGTCTCTCTGTGTGTGCGCGTGTGTGAGTGTGCGCGTGCGTGCGTGTGCGCGTGCGTGCGTGTGCGCGTGTGTGCATGCGTGTGTGCACGTGCTTGTGTGCTTTTTGGGGTGAGTGCTGCTTCTTATTCAAACCCCTAGGGGCTCTGACCCCACGTGACCTCGCGTTTGGTCTTCGGCCCACAACTATCAGCCGTGCTTCAGAGGTCCAAATTTAACCGGCGAGCAGACTGTACAGAAAGAACCTTTAACTGGATAGCAGTCACACGCACGCACACACA
Source organism: Electrophorus electricus (assembly GCF_041902795.1). Classification (NCBI taxonomy): domain Eukaryota; kingdom Metazoa; phylum Chordata; class Actinopteri; order Gymnotiformes; family Gymnotidae; genus Electrophorus; species Electrophorus electricus. The sequence goes on from NC_137519.1 coordinate 8,545,971, forward strand.
CTCATACACACGCTTCTCCAAACTACTAAATTGCACTGTCTACTCATTTTGTATTTTGTATTTGTCCTGTCCTGTATTTATTATTGTTTATTTATTGTTTATTTAATGACATTTTGCACTATATTGGACTGTTTGCACTTGTGTAGCATGTTGTCTGTTGCAATGTTGTTTTTATGTTGCACCATGGTCCTGGAGGAACATTTGTCTCGTTTTTGTTGTGTACTTGTATATAGCTGAAATGACAATAAAACCTCTTGAACTTGAACTTGAACTGTTCTGAAACGTGAGTAATCATGTGAAGTATGTGATGCAGTTTCAATCGGAAAAAAATATTTTCTCTGGTTGTTTACTGTGTTCAGTAGGAAAACCCCTGATTTTAGCTCCCAGGCTGTAACTTGGCCATATACGCACCCAAAATAAAATTTTGTTTCTCTGTGTCTTTATATGTTTCTGTGTGTCTTTGAGAGGCAGAGAGGAAGAAATGTTAGCATGGCAGTTGGGTGTGTGTGTGTGTGTGTGTGTGTGTGTGTGTGTGTGTGTGTGTGTGTGTGTGTGTGTGTGTGTGTGTGTGTGTGTGTGTGTGTGTGTGTGTGTGTGTGTGTGTGTGTGTGTGTGTAAGGGGGAAGAAGCAGGCTAAAATGAGCACGTGTGTGTGTGTGTGTGTGTGTGTGTGTGTGTGTGTGTGTGTGGTTGGTTTCTGGACGTCTGTGCCAGGCTGTGGCTGTTGTGGTCAGATACAGTGTCTGGTCTCACCAGGCCGGGCAAACCTGCGCGGGAGGAAGTGCCATGCGATTAAAAGCAGATGAATGTACAGCTCTCCATTCTGACCTTTTTGCTGTCCTTGCTCCAGCCCAGGAATACGAAGTTGCATGCAAGACCCAGCAGGGGAGCCTCGATCTGGGCAGACTAGCCGCGTGTGGCATAGGGCTGAGCTCTGGGCTCCAGGAGCTCTGAGACTGAGTGTGCGGACTACCCACAAGACCGACCTTATTCATTTAGAAAATGCAGAACTTACTCGACTTCCTGCACGCTATGCCCCACATACATTGTGTGTACGATCGTGTGTGTGTTTGTACATGCGCGTATGTTCAGATGTTTGAGCTTTGTATAGCTGTATAAGATGCAGGGAGATGGGCACAGAGAGCGCGCTAGATGCAGCTCCGTCTGCCTCTGTCCGCTGAAGCTGTGGAGCTTTGTTGTGGTGTTGTGTGGCCTAAACTTCTCTATGTCCTTGCGTTGCTCTCCACATGCTCCACTCATGATGTTATAGCGGCTGCCAGTGCTGGAAGGCCAACCACATTGCAGTACGTTCCTCCCAGCAGGGCGACATTGAATGACAGGAGCATTGCGTTGTAGCATGACTCAACAGTCAGGTCTGGAGGACGGTGTGATGTTTCTTCTTCTCTAGTGAAACTTGTTTCCTCTTATTGGTTTCTGTTCTTGATGGCTTTATTCATTAAGGTGAGTGTAGTTGCTCCATGGTGAGAGGTCATTGCTGTGTACAGGGCCACATCGCTGTGTACAGCACAAAGCAAGATCTGCAATTCACATTTTGTTTATGCGGAGTGTAATTTTTCCATGCTCCCTCTCACAGCAGGACATCCTACAGAACAGGAAGGGGCAGTGGCTCATTAGATTGGAGTTCTGGGGGAGTCTGGCAGTTAGTTAGTGTCAATACTAATACAGATGAAAGTGTGGGTAAGGAAAAACAGCTCAGCTTTAAATACTAAGTGTGGTAAATATACACCATGTTTAAAATACATCTGGGGGGGGATTTAATTGGCAAGGTGTAGTTGGAACTCTGTTCCCCCATCATCCTTGGCTTTTGTTGCAGGCTCCTTGCAAAGAGAGCCGTCTTTTGAGTGCAGTGGTGTTCCCCAAGCACTCATCCCCACTGCAGTTTGTGAGCAGTATAGTGGTGTTCCCCGGATCTGATCCCCAGTGCGGTTTGTGAGGGGTGTAGTGGTGTTCCCCTGGCACTGATCACCAGTTCTGTTAGAATCCAGCCCTCCTGGGCTGCGTCAGCTCTCTGGCCAAACACTGTCCTCCTCCATCTCTGCCATACTGACACTGCCTCCCACATGTCACTGCTGGGTTAATTAGCGTCCGTGTGTCTGTGTTTGTGTATGCAATGATACAAAAGTTGGCCCATTTTAGCTTGTTTCTTCTTTCTGTTCTTCTTTTACTCACATTTTGCTTTCATGCTCTGCATTTTTCTCTTTTTTTTCTTGCGGTTGTAAGCTCACCCCTACCGCCCTGGTGATGCTGTTTGACTGGTTTATGGTGCAGTGACATGGCCCCTGATGTGAACTGAGCTTCTCGTCTGCTCTTGGGGCCAGCCTGCGCAGTGCCACTCAGAGCAAAGGCTGTGTCAGGTTAACCTCAGGAGTGTGGTGGTGGAGAGACCTGCATCTGCCTGACACATGGGCTATGTCTCCTGGTCTAGTGAGCAAAAGCTGGCAGCTGCCATGAAGTATTGATGAAGATAAGGATGATGATGATGATGATGATGATGGCGATGCATTACTATGACCAAGATTGCAATTTAAGGAAGCAACAGTCAATATGGGAAAAGCTGAGCAAGTCGTTTTCTCTCTCTTGCGCTCTATTTTTCTGTTTTTTCTTTGTCTGTCTGTCTGTCTCTCTCTCTCTCTCTCTCTCTCTCTCTCTCTCTCTCTCTCTCTCTCCTCTCTTTCTCTTCCTCCCTGTCTCTGTGTTATTAATAGTCCTGCAAGTCTCTGAGAGGCTCAGGGAGAATGATCTCTCTCATCCTTTTCCCCATTAGTTGGGCTGTCCGCCCTGCTTCACCCTCCCCCCCTCCCCCGTACTTGCTCTCTGTAATGTCACGTCATACGAACACAAGTTAAGCAAATCCTCATTGGCTACTGAAATAGATGGGCTGGCTCAGGCCTGGCCCTATGGGGTGTGATGCGTCAGAAGCAAACCCAATCGCTGATGAGTTCATTTCCCGCAACCCAGACCTCATTTTGGTTAGCAGCACAAATGGTTTCTGCAAGGGCTGTTTAGAACTAACCACGGAGAGAGATCACTGGAGCAAAGGACGGACAGCTCATTATAAAATAAAATATCTTTCTTTACCTCTGTTCAGCATGAGATATCAGTTAAACTTGATGGGGGGGGGGCCCCCTGGGAGCCAAGCAGGCCCTTGCAACCTCTCTCTGCTCTCTGCCTCCTCCTGGACTCTCACCAGGGTGGTGCCTGCGTGCCTGCCTGCCTGCCTGCCTGCCTGCCTCTGGGACCGCCCCAGGGAGAGAAGGGGTGAAGTGGATGGGTCAATCCTGCCAGTGCTGAAGAGGGGGGGGAAAAAAAAAGAAAAAAAATGCTCCTATGGACTGCAGTCTTATTATGCTGACAGCTTGCTCTCTCTCTCTCTCTCTCTCTCTCTCTCTCTCTCTCTCTCTCTCTCTCTCTCTCTCTTCTCTCTCCCCCCTCTCTCTCTCCTCTCTCTCTCTCTCTCTCTCTTTCTCTTTCTCTTTCTCTTTCTCTCTCTCTCTCATTTTTAAACATAAGAACATTGAAAGTAAAGAAAGAAAGGGCCTCTGTTTCGAGGAGCAGAGGGGGTCCTGGGTGTGGACTAGGGCCTCCTCCCCATCAGGGAACAGGGGGTGAGTGAACAGCCCTAATGTCATTGTGAGGCAGAATTCACTGCTTTCATGTGTGTGATTCACCACACCGATCAGTACTTGGCTTTCCTCTCCTGCAAAACTGCATCAAACCCAGTTGTCCTTTCAGAATTCACTGCACTACAGACTTGCCAGTTAGTTAAAGCACACAGGTGATTGCTGCACTATAGATTGTTCAGGAAAGGAATATTGGGGTTGATAATGCAGCCTACCAACCCAGGTGCTTGTACCTAATGTTCCTCACAGTTTATGTTGACCCTGACAATAGAGAGGGCTGAATGGGAGCTGGGAGAGAGAGGGAGTGGGAGGGAGAGAGAGAAGGTGGAAGAGAGAGTAAGGGAGGGAAAGTGGAGAATGTCATTGCCTCAGTACACTTGGTTAAGTGACAGCTTTTTTAGCCAGTGCTGGGCCCTTCTCCCAGTGGCCAGGTGACATTTCAGACATTTCAGCTGTTACTGAATGTGTGTGTGTGTGTGTGTGTGTGTGTGTGTGTGTGTGTGTGTGTGTGTGTGTGTGTGTGTGTGTGTGTGTGTGTGTGTGTGTGTGTGTGTGTGTGTGTGTGTGTGTGTGTGTGAGATATCAGAGGCCTTCCTCCTGAATGTCACTGTTTGTTTTGGTACCTGTACTCTCTGTGCTAATCTCTCTCCTGCTGATATTAGTGACATCGACCCTGTAGGGGATTATGGGAGGGACAACTCAGCGGAATGCTTTGGAAACGAGGTATTTGTAATCAGGGCGGTGGTTTGAGTTCTTGTTCAGTTGGATTAAAAATAAAAACATCTGGTGACTCAAAAACATACCAGTCAAAAATTCTTAATTAGATTATAGTTTACACCCAAATGAATGTTATTTGTTTAGGGTGGGGCCTCTTCCTGTATTGGGCCACATAGTTTGATAAAAATTGTTTGAATGGAGTTGTTTCGCTCCATCAAGTACAGTAAAGGAAACAAAATACCAGTCGTCGTCTTTATTTCCAGAGAAATGTTGAAATTGGCAAAATGTTCGAGTGGTATTCTGAAACACTTCATGTTTCTTGGATTTGCTATTTTCTCAGCATGGTGCGTAACAGTATGAAGGTGGGAGGGTGCTGCAGGGACTGGGTGAGGTCATGCACACTGACTTCATGCTGCTCTGGGAAACATGGTGGGGTAGCACCACACGCATCTCATGTGATGAACCCCCTCCCCCCTTTTCATTCTTTAATAAGCGCAAAGAAAATCGGGATTACAGGAATGCACACACACACACACACACACACACACACAGATACGCGCGCACGCACATGCACACACTACACACAAATAGCCACCCTTGTTACATTTTATCTTTTCATAATGAAAAATAAGTGTGTGTAGCAGGGCTGGATTTCATTTGGTCTCTGTGTAGCCATAAGGCTGCAGGTGGTGTCTGTTATTAGAGAATATCTTAATAGAGAACTCTCTTGCCCACTCACACACTCTCTCACACATGCAGACAGTCTCTCTCTCTCTCTCTCTCTCTCTCTCTCTCCTCTCTCTCTCTCTCTCACTCACACTCACACACAGACACACACACACACAAAAGCTTGCTTGCTCTCCGTTCACAAGGTATTCTGCTCTTTGTTACTACAGAGTGGGAGTTATTGCAAGGTGATGCTCACTGTGGACTCCAAAACATCTCCTCCATCAGACCGCATGCTCTCAGTAGAGCAGCATGCACCGAAAAGCCATATACAAGAACAGCTTCACATAACCTTGCGTCTGTGTTTTTAAATCTTGTGTTTTTTGATCTACAATCATTTTCAGTTTTTTCCTCATCTTTCCTGCCTTCTCTAAACTTGTACAGCTTTGCCCAGTTGCCAGTCCCAGGGAAGAGGGAACTGAAAATGCGAGGGCCAGTCAAGAGAGTCTCTGAGACAAACACCCCCCCCCCCCCCCCCCCGAACCTTCTCCAAGTCTTTTAAACTCCCAGAACTCCTCAAACTTTTTATACCATTATTATTTCATCTTAAGTGGAGGCCATTCTGCACCAGTATGGTGGATGTGGATCCATGTGCCCAGGGAGTAATGCAGCATTTGTTGCCATGGCTCCCAGGCTTTGTTGATGATGTAGGAAGGTGTTTGGTTTGTCTCAGATACAGTCTACCACACTGTGTGTAACTAATGAACAGTGAGCAGATGCCAAATCTCAGTTTTTCCTTTGTTGCATGCAGAGGATGGAAAGAAAGCTTTAGGGCAGGGCAGAAAGGTGCTTCACCTTTGGCTGCTTTTCCTCATAGTGTGGGAGATGTTGGCATGCTCTTTGAACACAAGCACGGGGGGGTGTCTTCTCCCATATCTTCGTTCCTTGCCCACTGTGATCCGTCTTCATGAATGCTTAACAGGCTACTCTCTCCAGTGACCTCAGCAGACGGACTTCACCTTCCCACACAGTAAAGTTCTAAATGATCTAAATAATGCAGTGTGTGTGTGTGTGTGTGTGTGTGTCTGTGTGTGTGTGTGCTGGATGAGTCTAGCTCTTGAGAGTTGGGTACAGGTGGGGCACAGTTCAGCCATGCCATGAAGGTTCTGCTGATGCTTAATGACTGTTTAATGGCAGTGGCCCACAGACACAACTTACAGGTTGGTAAAATGTCTGTTGGGTTAAAAATGTCTTTATTTTGAGTTTCTTTATCCAGAACTTTGCCTGTAACAATGTTTTTATTTCTCTCGCTTTCTGCACCCCCCCCCCCCCTTGTCATTCTTGTGTTTATTTTGCATTTATGGCATGGTCCCCAACAAACTAAAGACCTTCTGACCCTGTTCAGGAGAGAGTGTGCCTATCCATAACTGTGTGTGTGTGCATGTGTTTGGGTTTTTTGTGTGCGCTCAATAACTATGGAGATGCAGGAATGTGGAATATGTAAGCACCTGTTTTGTTTAGATGTACATGAGGAGACGACTGTCCTTCAAGCAGAGCTACAGCACAGTTTACTACAGACAATAGCATAAAGACTACTGGCTTTCAGGCCCGCTTGACATTTACAAGCCTGCAGGGATTTATACATCAGTTTCTGTTCTTTGTTGTGATAATTCATATTATAGTGTTGATATTGCTCATCTCCAATGTAGGTTTGCTGAGCTGTAATTTAGGGGGTCCTGTGCCATGGGGAGGGACTGTGTTATGTGGACAGTGCAAGGGTCAGTGTGCTCAGCACCTCCTGCGGGCCAATGACTGTCAGCTTTACTCAGCACCCAGCATGTGGGTGTGGGTGTTTCTGTTCATTTTTTCCGTGTTTGTGTTTTGTGTATGGTTGAGCAGTTGAGCTGTGGCCATATTTATTGTTGGTGTCTGTGGTGTTGTCTCAGGTGTACAGTTATGAATTATGGCGTGTGGGGGTATGCGCGTGTGTGCGCGCGTGCGTGTGCGCTTGTGCGTGTGCGTACGCTCGTGTGTGCTTGCGTGTTTGCGTGTGTGCTTACGTGTGTGTGTGAGACATAAGTTGAGTAATGACTCTAGATCAGGGGGAATAGAATGAGCCTAGAGAGTCTTGCACGTATGCGGTCCTGTGTGCATGTGTATGACTAAGAGCAGCGTTTCACTGGCACAATGTACTCTCTCTTCCTCTCTCTCTCTCTCTCGTGCTTTCCTTCTTTTTGTCTCTCTCCCTTTCTTTTCCTATCTCATCCCTCTATTTAACAGACTGTATTAAGGAATCTATTTCTATTTTCCCTCTTATTCCTCTCCTCCCTCTAGTTCAGAGAATTTCCCCCCCTTCTTTATTTTTCTGTATTTTTCACAATCTTTCTATCTCTTCCTCTCTCTCCTCCCCTCTTTCTCTGTCTTCCACAAAACATCATCTCTCTTTCTCTACACCCCCCACCTCCCTCTTTCCCTGGTAATCACAAGCTTTGACTGTCTGCTGGTGTTAGTAACATCCTTGCTCTATGCTATGCTATGCCAGTGATCTGCCTTTTGTATCCTAAACCCCGCCCATGTGACCCCACACTCAGAGAGGCGGGGCTACAGGAGGCGGGTCCATCCCAGGTGAGGTGTAAAAGAAGAAGGTTCTTTTCTTCAGAGCTCACCTGCTGTCCCCTGACCTACTTTAGCTGCCATTTCAATGAGTCTGCTTTCCACATCTCTCCCTCACGCTTTCTCACTCACACTCTGACTTTTTCAGGACACAGTGTACTCTCACTCATACTCCCTCTTTCTTTCTCTTTCTTTTTTCTTCCTGTCCCCCCGCCCTCTCTCTCTCTCTCTCTCTCTCTCTCTCTCTCTCTCTCTCTCTCTCTCTCTCTTTCTGTCACTGAAATAAATATACACACACACACACACACACCCTTACACTACCTACTATCCAGATTTCCTTGCAGCCTCTTTTGTTACATTCTTGTATGCCTGTCAATAGTGTCTTCCATCATGTTTCTTTCTTCCTGTCCTTAATTAAAACATATCACTCCCCACCTAAAGCCATTAGGCAGCTCTCTGACTATAACTGACATCAGCTAAAGTTCTGTCCCTTTCAGAGGATGCCTTTAATTACAGTGTTAAAGGGGAGTTTGGCTGTGCTGAGTGCTCAGTAATTGGATTTTGAGTGTTGGGGGCTTTAAGTGGAGGCAGTTTGGGGCAGGGCATAAGGGGCGGGGCAGAGGGCTGGGCTCCAGGTCCCCACGCAATCACCAAGGAGCCACTCAGTCTGCTGAAACCTGAACTGCTCAGAGACTAGAGTCTGGGAATGCAAGCCCAGCCAGAGTTGAGATCTGCTCGCATAATGGAGTGTGCTGGTAACTCCTATAATACACACACACACACACACACACACACACACACACACACACAGTTACAGCCTCTGGATACTATATTCTATAATTGATATATGGATATATGGATCTTCCACAGAAGTAGATTTCATTGGTGAATTACATTTTGTTGTTATCTACAATTATTTACTGTTTTCTGTGTTTTGTATCATATTCTCTGCCTTCCATGGTAACTAATGAAGGCCCAACACTTGACTGTTCTGGTGAGAGGGAGCAGGAGGTTGGATTGGCTGAAGCCTCTTTCACTCTCCTCATCAGTCCAGAATGAACCTGCTGTCAAACTCTCAGTACTCGCAATCTCAGTCACTCACTCACTCACTCTCATCTTTCTCTCATCTGATAATGTCTTCCTATTTACACAAGCTGTTTATATTATATATATATATATATGTATATATATATATATATATATATACATATATAATATATACATATATAATATATACATATATAAAACCAATTCAGTTCAGTAAGCTTTATTGGCATGACCATATTAAGCTACAGTAAATGCATGATCAATCAAGAAGAACAAACAATTGACAATAATAATTATTGTGAAAATAACTATAACCAGCAGAAAGGAATTCATAAGTATACTAAATAGAATTTAAGTTGCAGGTTTGCAGGTCTGGCCCACACTGCCATTTATGGTTTAGTGCTCTATTCACAGTGCTCCAGGTTTGCCAGCTGTCTCGCAGCTGACACAGTGCTGAATATACCCCTATGCTTTTAGTAATGAATCCCAGAACCCCCATAATTTCATACGGTAAGGAGCAGCAGCCAGTGCAAAATGACAGTCGTCTATAATCATTGATTGTGTGTGTGTGTGAGAGAGAAAGGGAGAGAGAGAGAGATGGAATAGTGTGAAGTACTGGGAGGCAAGCATTAAATGAATGACCTAATAATTCTCCAGAACAGAAGGGGAGTCATGTCTCCTGGGCTCACCCAGGGCTTCCCGACCCTTCTACTGCCACACCACTGTGATGATGTAAAGGGGATCGCACCAGTCTACCCCCTCACTGTGACAAGTTTGGATCAACTCACCGTTTATCATCTTCCAGGGGCTGTGTGAACTCTATATCAGTCTGGTTCAGGGACCAGTGCTTTCAGACCCCACAGGAAACATGATTTCTCCCATAGCTTCATCATAACATGGCATTAAACAGTGCCTGCATAGTACTTGTCACACTGCAGTTAAATGTTCTCAGCCAATTAAGTGCTACAAATCTTCTCATCCTTGTTTAAACTCTGGTGCTGTTTATTTATTTAGCTCAAACTTTGTTTGATATGCAGCATGGTATGCATTAATTTGCTTGTGAAGCCAGTGGAAGCCCTATTGGTGCTGGGCTTCAATGAGATGTTTTATGACAGATTCAGATGTATGTATTTATTTATTTATTTATTTATTTATTTATTTATTTATTTATTTATTTATTTATTTATTTAATTTTATTTTATTTTATTTTATTTATTTATTTATTTATTTATTTTATTGGAGCAAAGATCAGCATTTACTGGACAACAGGCGGCTCAGATGCCACTGCTTCTGTGTGGGTATCATGAATGCTGTTTGCACTCTGCAAGGGTATTGTGAGTGCTATTTACATATGCAAAAATATCTCTGCATTTATTGAACTGATTGCAAACTTTTAAATAGTGAAACAATGACTAAAGGGCTCAGTGATGCAGAGAAGTTGATAGAAAGCTAGAATTTGCATTGCTGCCTAGATACATGAAAAAAACTCTTAATTTCTTCTTATTTTCTGGCCTTTTGTAATCACCATTTGTATATATTGTGAATAAATTTCAATCTTTTTCTTTTATTTGCTAACAGTAAAACATCTGGTAACTTTTGTGAGCGTACGTTTTTTTTGTTGTGTCTTTCCATTATTGCCAGCTCTGCTTGCCCTGTCAGAGAACATCAGCTGCCAGTCATCAGGGTGGTACCTTTCAGAGGGCAGCCTGCATGTTGTTGTGGAGGCAAGCGCGAAGCCCGGCATGTGGGGTTATTCCCTTACTGTCACTGTCACTTCACTGAGTGACATGCAGAGCCCATGCGTGGTGAAGTGTGTTGACAGAGACCGTCACCCCCCCCTGAAGGAGAGAGGGTGGGGTGATGGGGATTGTCACTTCAGGCAGGTGAAATGGATGCTCCGGCTGCTGTGCCAGAAAGATGGCTCTTTGGTTCGGCACGTGTTTTATTGCCTGTTAGACCAGAGTTCAAGATCTGGGTTCACCACATGGTGTATTAGAATTGACCATGAAGGGCATTGGATGCACACTCCCCACCTCCTGGTATGGTATTAAAAACTGAAACTCAGGTGTGTGCTCCCCGAAGGGGAAAGCAGTGTGGTGACAGAGACCATCACCCCCTGAAGGAGAGAGGGTTATGTGATGGGTATTGGCACTTCAGGCAGGTGAAATGGGTTCTGTGGCAACTTTGGTCTGGTGGGGCATTTGTTTATCGCCTGTAGTGCCTTTGTTAAAGAGCTCAAATGTGGACTCTGGGAGATCCTGAGGACTCGGTTGAGAAACACTGACATAGAAGATAAATTGTTAAATAGATATATATAGTTAAATAAATAGTAATATTATAGAACCGATGTGTTTGATGTTGTAAGCATATTAGATGCAGAGGGCGTTAAGGTGTTGGAAATTGCTTCTGAGGGGTTTATATTAACCATAAAGGAAGGAGCCATGCTGTCTTTTCTGTTTGAGTGGTGCAGATACACACATCTAGAGAGCAGCAGGCAGGTGTTTGATGGTGAGATGACTGAAGTCCAGTTCTGAGTCAAATGTGGCCTCAACTGTGTTTGTGGCCTAAGATTTTCAGGATTAAAGAACAAATCTTAAACTGTTTTTTAAAAAAAATTTAATTGGCTTTTTTTTTCTTTGTCAAGGGGTGGGGGGAGAGAGACTGGCATGCCTTTACTCTGGTTTCTGAGTCTACACTTAAAACGGTGTTTGTCAAAACTCCAAATATTTATGTATGTCCTCCAAATATGTATTTATAAAATATATAACATGCTTTCCCATCCTATCCTTCTGTTCTGCATGATTTCGATTGCAATATGCCTTTTTATGAGACAGACAGATAGAGAGATAAATATTATGGCAGGTGGAACAAGTGTGTAGCTTGTGTTTGTGTTTTGGAGTTAGGATGTGCTTTCAGGGGTATGATACTAATTGAGTGCTCTCTCTGCAGGGGCTCTGAGGGATGGAGCACACTAATGAGGCTCTGAGTCATGATCTAACAGGCATAATTAAGGGGCCTCCACTGAGGTCTATGGACAAGGCCATGAAGTCGCCTGTTGCAGGGCAGAAAAAAAGTGTGTATGTGTGTTTTCACATGTTTGAGTGAGTGATGGTCTGTGTTAAAAGCACATGTTTATATTTGTGAGGGGTAAAGAATCCTTGTTTTTTTATGTTAAAAAAAAAAATCTTTTCACACCTTATATCTTCTTTAACCTTGATTAGTATGTGCTTGTGGTAAGTGGAGGTTTTCAGGTGACAAGCTTGGATGAAAGTAAGCAAACATTCTCTACCATGTTTTCCACAAGCCACTTCTGAATCTGTCAGGTGGTTGTGCAGTAAATCTCCCTGCTATAGACACTTGGAGGGTCCCTTGACCAGATCCCACTACCATACTCCCTTTCTTACAGCTCAGTCTGCTTTATCATCCTCTTTCTCCCCTTACCTTCCTGGATCTTATACAGCACACAGCTGTGTAGTTTTATTACCTGAAAGACTGATTGGCAGGTGTGTGTGTGTGTGTGTGTGTGTGTGTGAGAGGGTGAGGGGGGTGAAGAGAGAGAGAAGGCTGTGCTAAGTTCTTTTGTAGGTCTGATCGAAGTGTGTTCGCGCAACCTGCAGAGTCTTTCTGCCTCACCGGTGCTATCAGCCTGACTCTCAGTTACTATTTTTGGTTGTTTTTCTTTTTGTTTTGTATCTCTGCTTTCAGAGACCACCAGTGCTCCTGATTGCTGCAGGCCAGGAAAGGTATTGTTGACTCCACAGATCTACACTGACCGAGAGTATAAATAGATCTGTTTACAGTCCCTCTATATGGGGAGAAGTATGAGCTGATATTCTTATGTTTCTTGTGACCAGTCTCAGTGTTTATCATCATGTCCGTGTTTATCATGCCCAGGCCTGTGGTTTAGGGTCCAGGATTGTCAGGTGACTTGGCTGACTTTCGCCTCTCTTCTTGTGGTTTTTGATTAGGGAAGACTTTCTGCTGTTCTGTCTTTTTAAATTGGCTGCTGTGTGTGTCTGGTCTGGCTTCTTCAACCTGTCCATTTGGCCCTATAGGACTCTGTCCTTCTCTCATTCTGCCACTCTCTCACCCTCCTCTTCTCATTCTTTTCTCTGCAAGTCTTAATTTGGGTGCAGGTGCGGGTGTGTGATCTTTCTTTAATGGGTCTGATAGTATCCCAACGGACTGACCATGGTGTTTCAGCCTGCATTGAATGTGCCTGTATTAGGATTCCTCAATGTATTGTTTGCTGTTCATTATTTGCAATGTCACTCTGATATAACAAGATGCTGCAATATACAAATGAGTTGTCAAACAAATTCCCAAGTTTATTATTGTGTGCTGTGATCATTTTGACCAAACAGAGATGCTCCAGTTGATCTGAGAGATGTTCCAATGAATGACAGCATTTACACGACAAAACAAACATGTCAGAATAATGCGGGAAAGTATCTAAATATGTCATATCAGGTGTTCACCAGTGTATTTATAATATCAAGATCAAGATATATTTGAAAGGCAACGTGCAGCAGTGTAATCGCAGTGCGATGCATATCCATATCCTGTGGCTCTGCCACAGAATATCTAAGACAAGATGTCCAGGGAAGATGATAATATTGTCATCACTTTGGTATCAGCATGTGTCTGTTTAAAACCATAACACTATCAGACTGATTTGAGAAATATGTCAGCTCAGATATTGAATCCATCTTCCCACCACAGCGATTTGCCAGTATGACTTCTGTTCTGAACAGTGGACTTCAATTTTAAAGGAGTGTTATTCTACCACTACTTAAACACTTTCTCACAGCAGGCCATTATTCACCCATCAATTTGTTCTATAATTAATCCTGTTATCATGTTTTACTTTTATTGTCTAAGCAATATGGAACTGTTAGGTGTTGGTGTTCATTTCTACTGAGAGGGATGTGGAAATATGAATATTCAATGCACATATTTGTCAGTATGTTCAGATGTGTCTGTCCTGATTAAAGCAAAATGTAGTAGCTTATACTTGAGATGATTTCTTTCTCTCTCTCTCTGTGTCTTTCATTTTCTCCCTCTTACAAATAATGACATTTTAATTAAGACATTAATTCTCTAGCTCTCCTGGGATTTTATTTAATGAGCCATCTCCTAAAATAATTCAGCTATTCTCTTATTTCAAGTTTAATTTTTTTTTCATGGTGTATTAAACGGGTGTACACTGGTTTTTCTCTCTCTGAGTGTGTGTGCACATGTGTTTCTTTGTTTGTGTCTGTGTATGGCTGAATTAGAGGTGTGTGTGTGCGCGCGCGCGCATCTTCACTTTCTAAACCCCGGGTGTGTGTTTTATAGACACACCCT
>NC_137519.1:8567500-8742500 GCF_041902795.1 Electrophorus electricus
CAGGCAAACAGATCCAACAGGGAGTAAACAAAGGAGCCACTACGAGGGAATCAAACATGAAGTCCAAAACCATAGAAACAGATACATACAAAGAAACTGCTTAGAAACGCTAGACAAATGCAGAGCGAGACTGCAATGAACCACAAGAGTAGCTGTAAATAGACATAAACATCAGGTAAGACTAGACACAGGTGAAATGAATACACTGGGGATTGGGAACAGGCAGGAGGATTCTGGGGAGTGTAGTCCACACGAGGCAAGCTGGAAGCTGTCTCTTTCCCTTTCAGTAGTTTTGCTTCTCTGTATTCTGAAGTGATCATCATCACTGAAGCTGCAGGGTTCCTGTCTGCTTTACTGTGCTACTTTAGAATAGTGCAGAGGGAGTGTGAGTGAGACAGACATAGGAGCCTCTGTCTATGGCAGTCCAGGGTCACTGGGGGAGGCCAAGGGTCATTTTCGAAAACTCTCCTGGCCAAAATGGTGTTTGTGGCTGCATGTTGCTGCCGTTCACCTGCACAGTGCTGAAGAGGAGGAGCGAAAAAGAAGAGGAGCGACTGAGGGAGAGGAGGAAGGGGAGCTGAGGTTGGTATGCTGCTCACCCTGGTGCTGGCTGTATGAAGGACAGAAAACTCCATCAGTTACTTCCAGACTCCTCCCTTTCTGCAGATAACACCCTCACCCCACCTGTGTTCTTGGACATATTCATTGTGTGACCCCCATTGCAAATGCAATCCTGACAGGTTATGACAGCTGTGGACCACTAAATAGCATTTCTCCTGCCCAGCCCTGGTGCCTTTGGGGATCACTTGTGGCAGGGTAGGCCGGTGCTCAGGATTGCCCTCCCCCAGGGGTAGGTCTCCCCTGGGCATGCCCCAGCTGGGAGGCAGAGCAGAGGGCAGATAATGCTACTGGTACCCCAAGCTGTACGTGAGGGCGCTTGCGTTCCTGCCAGCAGAGCTTACACCACAGAGCGCTAGTGTCAGCCTCGCTGGATGCTTCACCTTTATCATTTGAAGTTTTAAAATCCATGCGTCTGCTGCTGACTGCTGGGAAGGTTTGGACAGAGACAGAGAGACAGAGAGAGTGTGAATGAATGAATGAGAAACAAGAGTGAATGATTCTTTTATTCTTTTTAATAAGCCACTCTGCTTTGACTAACAGTGACAGTGTCTGGGTTTGTGGGTGTATCATAACCTTCGTTATGAGACATACATGAAGGTCAGTGATGAAGTGTGTGTGTGTTATAATGCCATGACATTCTGACATTCTTTCATTTAACATGAACCTTTGTAGATATGTTCCTGTCAGCCAATCGGATGGACTGATTGAGAGAGAGTGCATGCATTATGTGCATCTTTAATTATATGCTCTTTAAATAAAGTGTTGCTCACATGTGCATCACTTCCTGAGCTTTCTGAACTGTGTGTATGTATCTGTGTGTGTATGTTTGTGGGTATCTGCGTATGTGTGTTCCTCAGGTGAGAAGGGCAGTCTGACCCACGGCTCCATTGTGGATGGGAAGTTTGAGGGCTTCATCCAGAGTCATCGTGGCACATTCTACGTTGAACCTGCTGAAAGATACCTGAAAGATCAGAGCGTGCCCTACCATTCTGTCATCTATCATGAGGATGACATTGGTGAGTGCGTGAGTGCGTGCGTGCATGAGTGAGTGAGTGAGTGCGTGCGTGCGTGAGTGAGTATTTCAGATGTCATAGGCCGAACAGAACGTAGTTTTGGGAGATTTACTTCACTGTTGACTTGTCTTTATTTAGCACATTTTTGTATTTCATGCAAAGAACCGATGCCATTTTATGAACCACAGGGCAGTTTATTGTCATTTTAATCAACCAAAGAGCCAGTAGAGATTCCACACCTGAAATTACAGAAAAGAATTGGTTTGATCCAGAGGGACTCTTGGAAATTGGCCTTAAAATGGCACCATTTAGTGATTTTATTTCTTTGTCTCTCTCAAGCTCTGTGTTGCTGTTTGTGTGCTCCACATCTCTTCACACACACACGCACACACAAGTTCTGGAACGCAGGGTGTGTAGATGTTTTGAGATTAAAATGTTTTGGAAACTTGGCAGGCACGACAGCTTTCTTGAGTGGTTGTTTGTGCGTGCGTGCGTGAGCATGTGCATGCGCATACACGTGTGTTTGTGTCAGGTATTCACCTTATGCACCAACCAAACAAGGGCTCTGCTATCTTGTTAATTTTGTCTTTAGTGATGATGATGATTGTTTATAGTCAAGAGTTGTGGAGTGTTGTGGTGCACTTGAATGTTTTCAGATGTGGCTTAAAGCACTAAGCTTGAAAACAAAGATACCCAGTGTCATTGATCTGAAGCATCAAAGCTGTTTTAGTGGTAACAGTGACCTCTATAAACACACAAACTGATTTTGCATTTAGCTGGCTAATATTAAACATTAATTCTGTTTACTGTAAATGTATCTGAATATTGACTGTTAAATATGAAATGTTCTAAACGTATGTCTATTAGCAAACTGATAGTATTTTAATCATTATTAGGTAAACTACATTAGGTGGTTGACAATGCAGAAAAGCTGAATCCTTAAAATGGGCGGGGTCTGAATAAGGTGAATAGGTTGGGTCATGAGGAGAATGTAGGCAGGGCATAGCGCAGGTCATAGGATGGGTGTGCCCAGGGCAGCGGTAGAGTTGGCCTGTTGGGGCTCTGGAAGACAGGGAACCAGTGTACAGCTCTGCATGGAAATGATCAACACACACGCACGCCAGGGAGAGAGGGTGGTGAGCCAGAACTCTGCTTGTGTGCATGTGCTATTGTGCATGCTTGCATGCGTCATAGTCTGGCTTGATGATAGCACACCCTGCAAAGGAAGGGTGGTGGAAGCCTAACTGTGTGTTTGTGTGTGTGTGTGTGTGTGTGTGTGTGTGTGTGTGTGTGTGAGAATTCTCTTCCTTAGCTGTGCCTATTTCTCCAAAACAAGATAGTTAGCAGTGACTGGTTAATTGATGATTTTCCTTAAGGTCTGTAAATATCCTCTCTTCTCCCAGCTTATCTGCTGTGTGCTTCAGCTCCGTGTTTCCTTGGCTGTTTTCATCTTGCTTATGCAGCCACTGCTCGTTCATCTTTCCTCTTTTTCCTACCTCAGATGAGGCTTAATAAGGCGCCCTTTCTCTTTAGCACGCTTCCCTGAAGATAGCGATGGGCTTGAAGCCTGACTCCAGAATAATCTCTCATCTTACTGGGGAAATCATTTTTAAACAAAAGTTTTATTTTTGGTTGTGTTGAAAACTACTGTCCCCACAATATCAGGATCAAGGGAGCCTAATTTCAGTTCTGGAAATCTACTGGCAGGCTTTAGAGTTTAGATACAAAAACCCTTAGCTAATACACCTGATCTAGTTAATCAAGGCCATCAGTAAGCTCTGAATGTCAGAGCCAGTGTGTTGTAACTAAACTCTCACATTTGAATAATGATGTATTATTTAGCCCCATGCAGCATTAGTCTGTAGGTCACAAACCCCCTGCAGCTCTTCTTACTGCCCCCTTGTGGCAAAGCAGAGCATCCTATTTGTAATGCCCTGGTTTGCAGGAGTTCACCTCTTCACATTTCTTTCTTAGATTTTAAGAAATTTTAGATTTTAGATAATTACGCACTAGAGCCAACACACACTGTGTCATTAAAGTACTCTTGTTCTTGGTGTGTTTTTTTTTTTTCTTGAGCAGGGAAAGAATTTTAAATCAAGGGATAAAAGTAATTAGATATAAAGCAGTGGAGGAGCTTTTCAGCATGATGTGAGACAGACATTGTCCTTAAAATGCCAGAGTGCCAAAGCTGAAATTGCTTTAGCAACAGAGACATTCTCTCCTCGAACTGCAACACCGAACATGCAAAAATCGCAATTCGCACAGCACCGTTCTGGCTGGCCTTGATTAGTGTCTGAGAGGAGCAGCGTGAAACTGCACACACTGTGGGGGGCAGACTGGCGAGGGCAGGATCGGTGCAGGACGTGCTCGTTCGCACGCTCTCTCTCTCTGGGACAGGTGCGACAGATGAAATGGGTCTCCAGCTTTTGTGTGCTCTCTCTGTTTACCTCAGTGATTCCTTCCTCTCCATCTCTTCTTCCTCTCCTCTTCCTCTCCATCTCTCCTTTTGCTCCTTCACCCATACTTTCATCTCTCTACGCTCTTTTCTCCTCTATTCCTCTTCTTGGCATATAAAGGATGCTCACAGTGGTGATTCACTATGTCCAGTATTTAAGCGATCTGCTTTCTCTGGAAGTATTGTACTGACTTATGTGATGATAACCTACTATTGTGTCCTTCACTGCCAAATCTGATAGAGACTGTGTGTGTGAAAGGAGAAGGGCAGAGAATAAACAGCAGTACCAAGGGGATTTAGTGAAAATGTTGTTAAAACGTGTCTTTCCCCTAAAGAAACTTCCAAGAGGGAAGAGGCTTAAAGGCAGAGCGAGCAGAGAGATTTCAAATTGCATGCTCAATTGCAGGATGTGTGCACGTGTGTGTGTGTGTGCGCGCATGTGCGCATCCTGTGTGTGTGTGTGTGTGTGTGTGTGCGTGTGTACACGTATCTGAGGGAGAGGGAGAGAGAGGGGGAGGGGGAGGTGAATAGTATAAGTGCTACACGCAGTCATACATACAGATATTGCAGTTCAGGTGTGCTCACAGAGGTGGAAAAACCTGCCAAGCAGTCGCTTGCCCTCTCACTGCAGGAGCCAGTGATACAAAGCTCACCCTTACTGATGCCAAGATCTGGACAAACGTGTGCCTTTGTGTGCATGTGTGCACACGCATAAACCATTCTCCCTTAAAAAAAAAAGCTCTTTAGCAACTAACCACCAGCATGACTGTGGCAGAGAAGATGCAGTGAGCAGAGAACATATACCCTGCCCTGTAGAGCCCTGCAGAACATTCACCACCCTGCAGCGCATCATGCACCTGAGCTGCTCTTCTGTCCGCTTAACTTCACTGTAGTAAACAGTGAGCCAGCGCCAGGTGGAACCGCAGCTACGCGTTATCGTGCCTGCTCTGTGAGCAGCTCACTGGACGAGCCTCCTTCCTGTGCCCCACCCACTGCCATCATCCCTGCCTAGCTCTGGGTAATTACAACTGCCCCCCACGCAACACCACCTTCTGTTGCCATATTTGTTTTTTGTTCGGCGTGTCACGCTCTGCCGCCTTTAAATGCGTCACTCCATCCTAAAATAGCCACTTGTCTTTCTCTCCTGGCCTGCACGGGCGAGGATGTATTGTTCAGGTAAAGGTGCAGAAGAGCCAGGTATCCGCGTAGCTGATTCCAGGCTCTGATTCGGCCGCGGCACCGTGTGAGCTCATCACTGGGGCCGGGGGGCTGGCCTAGCGAACTCTGATGGGAGGGGCTAAAGGTGCTGCAACTCCAGAGGCTGAGCCAAAGGAGCTTAGCCCAAGAGGAAGAGAGAGAAACAGAGAGTCTGGGAGAGGCACACAAAAAGAGAATAGTTTGTGTAATTCCCTTGGATCTCATTAGTTCTCCAGCAACTCCATTTGCATGGTCCCACACCTCAGCCAGACAGTGGCAGGCACACCAGGATGCCAATGAAGCCACTTCACAGTCTTGTGCGTGCACACACACACACACACACACACACACACACACACACACACACACACACACACACACACACACACACACACAATTAATCCTGCAACAACACAGACGTTGTGGTTCTTCCATTACAGTGTAACCTTGAAACAGGTGGCAGACTTCAACAGATTTTGGAAATATCACGTGTTGATTTGCAATTCCAAAATGAAACTGCTAAACTCAGTATGAACTCTACGGTCTCTATACAGCGATGCTCTCATACTGAGCTAGGCAGTGAACGAAGTCTCCAGGCTCCTCCTCCTCCTCCTCCTCCCTCATGTCTGTGCTCATCTTCCCTCTGCACCCAGACTACCCTCATAAGTACGGGAGGGAGGGCGGCTGTGCCGACCACTCTGTCTTCGAGAGGATGAAGAAGTACCAGAGGTCTGCTGTCGAGGCCGCTGCAGAGGTCAGTCCCTACCTGCAGCATGGCAACCCCATACCGAGGCCTTTCAAGTGCAGGCCAAAACGTCCCCACACCACTCAAATACATGCCCCCACCATGCAATAGACGGCTAGGTTCACAATTTACAGATAATTAAGTAGTGGCTGAAATATGAAATAGTTTATGACAAATGTCTTTTTTCCTTCTTCTTCTGAAATTCAAATGATTATTTATGCTGGAGTATGTCTTTCCTGTGTCAAAAGTGGTGTTTCCTTCAGCCGCCTCAGATATATGACTTGAGAAAAAGCACAGGGAGATGATTAAGTTATATTGTGAAATCCAGGAGGAATATGAAGAAAACAGATCGTGAGCTTTTTGACACACTTCTCCCAGCTATCCGTGTGGGAGCTTCTCCCTCAGGAGTAACTGGAACTGGGTGTAGTGGCAGATTACAGAAACATCTCAGTGTTCTGTAAACTCTCGTTTCAATTCTGACATCCAAGAGCTCAAACTCTGCCTCTCCCAGCTCTTTGCCAGGGCGGGGGGGACGGGCGTTTCCTGCCTCAAACCAGTGCTGTAACACCAGAATATGTATGCCTGGAAGCACAGGTTTGTGCAAAGCCTAAATTTGATCCAGGAAACCTAAACACAGGATCATTCTGCTGTTTCCTGTACGTAGGAGTGTCTAGAATGTTCACCTCTGACAGTCAAGAGATAAATGTTGTGTCTGAAGCATGAAATGGTTTTAAGACATATAGAAGTCTTCAGAAAGTCCTCCCCTGATTCACACCAGTTTATTTGACTCAACAGTTATTTTCCAGAACATTCTAAGGCCAGCCGGTTGGGACTTTGCGCTCAGTGCTTGATCGTGGCATGCTCTGTCATGCGCCCCCTGCAGGAGAGTAGCAGACAGCACCAGGAAGAGGAAGAAGAAGGTCCCTACCAGCCAGTGATCCTGAGGAAGAGGCGCGCCGCACAAGCCGAGAAGAACACCTGCCAGCTCTTAATCCAGACCGACCACCTGTTCCTCAGATACTATGGCACCAAGGAGGCGGTCATAGCGCAGGTACATCAGCACACTCACTCGCTCCGAAACAAACCGCCACATGGTGCCATAGTGCCAGATCTGAAGTTATGCCGAACAGCTGGACGTGTCATGGTAAAATTCGGTAGGGCTGTATCAATAAAATATCTCTGAGAGGAAGTGAGGAGGCACCCGTTATTTTTCTGGTCATTTTGGGTCAGTTTCCAAGACCTAGGCCTGTGGTGGAAAGAACCTCCCAACAGTGACTTACCATTGGCACTGCAATGTTGTCCAAGACTCGCTTCAAGAAACCAGCTTTAAGTGTGTATGCATCATGAAAGGGTGAAATGACCACATTTACAATGCTGTTCCTTCTGTAGTTTATTATGTACATGCACCAAAAAATTCTTATTCTATTCCCGTTTATTTAATTTTATTTGTTATACTGTTATAATATCAGCTACTGCCATGGATTCCTTAGCGACCTCTTACTTGGCCAGTAATGATTCTGGTTCTAATTTCAACAAATGCCTCGGTGCCCTCCAGCAAATCTCCTGCCTTTGGAGTTCAGTCTTACATCACTGGGAGTTTCTCTCGTAGCGTCAAATAAACTGAGCAAAAAAAAAAAAATCACATTTTTTTTATTCACAGCTTCGGAATTCACGCTGTTTTTATGTGCCTTATGTAATGCCCTGCTGGAAGCATACAAATCTTCTGGATGCTCCCTATAGGTTACGTTCCCCGTCAGTGGTTGACAGAGTTATGATGGGTTTACTGCACAGGATCCAGATTCTCTCTCTTTCTCTCTCTTTCTCTCTCTGGTGTGACTAGCTTCTACACTAAATGGTAAAATTATCACAGGCCTCAGACAGTATACTTATCAATGCTCAAATCAGAGCATACTTGTTCTGGAACAAAAGTGCTATTAGTGACAAAAACGCCATTAGTGCATGCCTACTGTTGATATGTGCAGTCCTAAACTAGTGAGCCCCATGTGCAGTCCTAAACATACTCAGGTATGAAAGATTTACTAAGCTGGTCATTGTTAGTTTGGAAGCAAAAAGCAATGAACATGAACATGAACATCGTTCCCCATAGATGCATTAAATGTTGTTAAAAATGTTGTTAAATCCAACATTTGCAATGTCTATTGGAGCACACCATCCCAGCGTCCTCCTGCAAATACAAACAGGTTGTGTGTGAGTGTGTGTGAGTGTGTGTGAGTGTGTGTGAGTGTGTGTGAGTGTGTGTGAGTGTTTGTGAGTGTGAGTGAGTGTGTGTGACTGTGTGTGACTGTGTGTGTGTGTGTGTTGGCAGAATTGTAGAATGTTCCGTCACTTTCACACTGGTTAATATGGCTTGTCAGTTTGTTTTTTTCTGGAATATTCTAAAGCCAAGCATCAACAACAGAATGTTCTTGTTTGTGGGATCAGTGTGCTTTGGGAATTTTACTGTGGAGATGAGATCTGTTCTGCTGTTTCTAGAGTTCTAGAGTACTGTACAGACCTGTGTGTTGGTCCTGACAGATATCCAGTCATGTGAAGGCCATTGACTCCATCTATCAGAGCACAGACTTTCAGGGCATCCGTAACATCAGTTTCATGGTGAAGAGGATCAAGGTAAGAGTATGTCTGTCTGCGTGTCTGTCTGCGTGTGTGTGTGTGCGTGCAAGAGATGAAAGAAGGTGAGTTTCCTGCCAAAATCTGTTTCTGAGATGTGCTGCAGGTCACATGATCCTTTCAATTAGATAATATATGCTTTCTGCACCACTCATTTGGCAGCTTGGCATTACTAATATAAACATGGATGGCACTTCTTATTAATGTGCTGTCACACAGAGGGAGTCTTGAGTAGACACGTCTGTCTGTAGCCAGGCCTCTGTCTTCTGCTCCTCTGTCTCACAATGTTTGTTTGGTTGCTGGTTAGGAGGATCCTGCTCTTAAAGGAATACTTGGTTACCCTGCTCTGTAAGTGCAGGGCTGCTGGAAACTGGATTTCTTTTTCTTTCTTTTTATTTATTTCCTTTATGTTTTCACTGTTTCTCTCTCTCTCTCTCTGTCTCTCAGATCAATGGCACGAAGGAAGAGAAGGACAGTTCAAATCCATTTCGCTTTGCTAATATCGGTGTGGAGAAGTTTCTAGAGCTGAATTCTGAGCAGAACCACGATGACTACTGCTTGGCTTACGTCTTCACTGACAGAGACTTTGATGACGGGGTCCTGGGACTGGCCTGGGTCGGAGCCCCCTCAGGTACACGTACACACACACACACACACCTCATCTTTTGAGATTGTGCCTAGCTGTTTTTACCAGACACGTCTGTGTTTCATTTATAATGCATTGCCTGTTTATCGGTAATGAGATCCTTGTGTACATTGGAGAGGGAGGAAGAGGAGGCTGTGATGAAGGTGCTGCTGATGAGTATCAGCTGTTCTGAACAGAGCAGAAACACTCTCCATTAACCTCCAGGCACACTGATAAGACTATCCTGCTGCTTTCTCTGTGTGTGTGTGTGTGTGTGGGGGGGGGGGGGAGTATGGGTTGCTAATTTTTTTTTTTATGTATCTTTTACCTTACACCCCCTCATACATTTTAATTTAAATGCATTCAGACTTAATTATATAAGAATTTAATTATTATAAGACTTAATTATATAATAATTTTGTTTTTTAGCTTGTTAATTAGTAAGTAATAAGGGTGTTGATCAAATTGGCATTAGTCTTACAGCAGAAAGAGAAAAAGATATGTTCGCTCAAGGATACTTAGAGTTATACCTTTGTATGGGCTACACAATTGTTAGCATCTCTCAGAGCCAGATCTCGGAGTTCTCTCAGCAGTACTGCACACCGAGCACAACGCGCACACAGTTCATACAGCGTTCACACATATAGGCGGGTGTGTGTGAGAGTCTCTCTCACTATGCAGCATGTATTTTAAATGCCTGTCCTGTGCTGATGAGTGGAAGCCCTGAGGAAGCCCGTTCTGCAGAGTGCAGCTAGTCTGCTGACTCACTCTATACATCCACACTGACTGCTGTAACAGTGGGGAGTGCAAATTATGTATGGCATGTATGGGTGTTTACGCATGTAACTGTGTGTGTGTTTGTGGTGATGGTGGGGATATATGCACTTGCTGAACGTGGAATTTTAAACACTGCATCTAGTCGGCTCCCACCCTCGCTCTCCTGCGTCATGCACCGTGTTCGGTCACAGTAATGTAGGCGTGTCTTGCTCTGCTCACAGGCTCCAGGCTTTGCTCTGTCTAATTGAGTTCTGACACTCTGCTCTAGATACAATAAATATCCTGCCAAGCAAACACGTATGCACACACACATCCATCTCAGTCAATATGGGCTCATTAGTAATGTTCCCGTCCACCTGAGCACCTCCCAGATGAGGCTTGCCTCACTGGGGAGAAAGACAGAGAAACTGCCCTCCACCCGCTTTGAGCTCTGGAGCACAGTGTAGTGCAACCAGCCACACATCAAAGAACTCTGGCTGCTCAGTCACTAATGGGCTTCCCAAAGCACCAGATCAATAGGCTGCTACCCAGGGAAGGGTCTGGCCTGCAAAGAGAGCTGTTGTCTACATACACAGAGTGTAGAGTGCTAAAATCAATCAAACACAGACAGGTGTCTTTGTAATGGAGTATGTCCACTGTGCATTGATCAACAGCCATCTAGTGACTGGGAGGTAATTGGGTGTATGTTAATGCTGATTGGCTGTTCCAGTTTGCAGTAGTAACTGAAGGGATACGTTTTAAAATGGTGTTGAATGGCTGGAAGCATTCAAAGGCATGTGTCTGTGTCTGTGTGTGTGTGTGATCCCTGCTGTAAGCCATGGGTTAACTTAGCCACGTTGTCCATTTCAGAGGTTGAGAAATACATCACTGTGAGGTGATCAGGTTGATTTACGGTAGTTTAGGGGAAAAAAGGAAAAAGAAAAGGAGGGAACTAAAGAGAAAACCCGAGGGGGAGCGAGAAAGAACGAATGAGGAGGAGAGAGAGTGAGATGGGAGAGTAAGTGAGCGGTAGGAGTAGAGAGTGAGACGGGAGAGTATGTGAGTGGTAGGCGTAGCGAGAGTGAGACGGGAGAGTGAGCAGTAGGAGTAGAGAGAGTGAGACGGGAGAGTGAGCAGTACGAGTAGAGAGAGTGAGACGGGAGAGTGAGTGGTAGGAGTAGAGAGTGAGACGGGAGAGTGAGCAGTAGGAGTAGAGAGTGAGACGGGAGAGTATGTGTGGTAGGCATAGAGAGAGTGAGACGGGAGAGTGAGCAGTAGGAGTAGGGAGAGTGAGACGGGAGAGTGAGCAGTACGAGTAGAGAGAGTGAGACGGGAGAGTATGTGAGTGGTAGGCATAGAGAGAGTGAGACGGGAGAGTGAGCAGTAGGAGTAGGGAGAGTGAGACGGGAGAGTGAGCAGTACGAGTAGAGAGAGTGAGACGGGAGAGTGAGCAGTAGGAGTAGAGAGTGAGACGGGAGAGTATGTGAGCGGTAGGCATAGAGAGAGTGAGACGGGAGAGTGAGCAGTAGGAGTAGGGAGAGTGAGACGGGAGAGTGAGCAGTAGGAGTAGGGAGAGTGAGACGGGAGAGTGAGCAGTAGGAGTAGAGAGAGTGAGACGGGAGAGTGAGTGGTAGAGAGTGAGACGGGAGAGTGAGCAGTAGGAGTAGAGAGTGAGACGGGAGAGTATGTGAGCGGTAGGCATAGAGAGAGTGAGACGGGAGAGTGAGCAGTAGGAGTAGGGAGAGCGAGACAGGAGAGTGAGCAGTAGGAGTAGAGAGAGTGAGACGGGAGAGTATGTGAGCGGTAGGCATAGAGAGAGTGAGACGGGAGAGTATGTGAGCGGTAGGCATAGAGAGAGTGAGACGGGAGAGTGAGCAGTAGGAGTAGGGAGAGTGAGACGGGAGAGTGAGCAGTAGGAGTAGAGAGAGTGAGACGGGAGAGTGAGCGGTAGGAGTAGAGAGTGAGACGGGAGAGTGAGCGATAGGAGTAGAGAGTGAGACGGGAGAGTGAGCGATAGGAGTAGAGAGTGAGACGGGAGAGTGAGCAGTAGGAGTAGAGAGTGAAACGGGAGAGTGAGTGAGCGGTAGGAGTAGAGAGAGTGAGACAGGAGAGTAAATGAGCGGTAGGCGTAGAGAGTGAGACGGGAGAGTAAGTGAGCGGTAGGAGTAGAGTGAGACGGGAGAGTGAGTGAGCGGTAGGAGTAGAGAGTGAGACGGGAGTAAGTTAGCGGGAAGAGTAGAGAGAGTAAGACGATAGAGTCAGTGAGCGGTAGGAGTGGAGAGTGAGTGAGCGGTAGGAGTAGAGAGTGAGACAGGAGAGTGAGCGGTAGGAGTAGAGAGTGAGATGGGAGAGTGAGTGAGCGGTAGGAGTAGAGAGTGAGACGAGAGTGTGTTAACAGGAAGAGTAAAGAGAGTGAGACGGGAGTAAGTTAGCTGGAAGAGTAGAGAGTGAGACGGGAATAAGTTCGCTGGAAGAGTAGAGTGAGACGGGAGAGTAAGTGAACAGTAGGAGTAGAGAGTGAGACGGGAGAGTATGTGAGCAGTAGGAGTAGAGAGTGAGACGGGAGAGTATGAGCAGTAGGAGTAGAGAGTGAGACGGGAGAGTATGTGAGAGGTAGGCGTAGAGAGAGTGAGACGGGAGAGTAAGTGAGCGGTAGGCATAGAGAGAGTGAGATGAGAGAGTAAGTGAGCGGTAGCAGTAGAGAGTGAGACGGGAGAGTAAGTGAGCGGTAGGAGTAGAGAGTGAGACGGGAGTAAGTTGGCGGGAAGAGTAGAGAGAGTGAGACGGGAGAGTGAGTGAGTGGTAGGAGTAGAGAGAGTGAGACGGGAGAGTGAGTGAGTGAGGGGACAGGATGGGGATATATCTCCTCTTTTTGTTACTAACTGTGTGAGGGGCAGAAAATGACCCCCTCTCCCTGCTTGTGTGGCTGGAACTTTGGCACTACTGGTGTTTCTCTGTCTCTCTCTCAAATAATTCTTCTCTGCCTCAGGGAGCTCCGGGGGGATCTGTGAGAAGAGCAAACTCTACTCAGACGGCAAGAAGAAGTCTCTCAACACAGGCATCATTACAGTGCAGAACTACGCTTCCCACGTGCCCCCCAAGGTCTCCCACATCACCTTTGCCCATGAGGTCGGGCACAACTTCGGCTCCCCAGTGAGTAGGCAGCACATCTGCCCATCTTCTGTCACACACAAAGGTCTTAATGGCAGGCCCAGAAACACAGCCTGGATGGGGATAGTAAACGAGAACAAGGTTAAAAGTGGATTATACCAGTTTATGGAAAGAAGGTTTGCAAATGTTTAAGTTTCCATCCTCTCTGTTTTTCTCTTTCCATGTCTGTCTCTCTCTCTCTCCCCTCTTTTTATGGTGATGATTGATTTGTTTGGGGGGGTGTTTTGTTTTTGTTTTGTTTTGTTTTGTTTTGTTTTTTTTGATTATATGTTTTTTGGGGGAGTTGCATTGACACATCTCTCTCTTCTTTTTCCTCCCTCCCTCTCTACTGCCTCTCTCTCTCTTTCTCTTTCTCCCCATTTCCAGCATGACTCGGGGAGTGACTGCACTCCTGGTGAGTCAAAGGTCCAGGATAAGAAGGAGAAAGGCAACTACATCATGTATGCCAGGGCCACATCCGGAGACAAGTTCAACAACAACAAGTTCTCCATCTGCAGCATTCGCAACATTAGCCAGGTGCTGGATAGGAAGAGGAATTCTTGCTTCGTGGGTAAGGGCTCTCCTCGCTCTCATACAGGCTGTCACAGCCTCTCGCAGGATTAGGAATAAGTGGGAGATAATGAGGGTCTTAAATCATTATGATTTTCATTTATGCATAGCTCTCACTACTTGTGTGCTCTCTCTCTCTCTCTGTGTTCATCCCCATTTCTCTTCCTTTCATGCTTTCCGCTCTCTCTCTCCCCCACATCCACCCACTCCAACCTGGCAGAGTCTGGCCAGCCCATCTGTGGGAATGGCTTGGTGGAGTCTGGAGAGCAGTGTGACTGTGGCTACGCTGAGCAGTGTTCGGATAAATGCTGCTTCAGTGCCAGCGAGCCAGAGGGCACGAAGTGCAAGCTGAAGCCAGGGAACCAGTGCAGGTATGCGCCCAAGCTGGAGTGCCCTCTATTGCCGCTCATGAGCTCTGCAGGTCACACAATCCTCCAACTCCATTCACTGCTCAAGACACAATGGGTTGTTTTTCCATTCACACAGAATTCAGTTTAGTTACTAAACCAGGGCTGAATATATTTGTTTTGTAACTGGTATTGCAGTACTGACCTTTGATGTACTGATATTGGGTAGGAGTGCAATGTAAAGCATTTGTTTTCTCATGTTTATGAGCACCTTGACCAGTCAGACATTCTATTTGAGTGTTTCTGGTGTGTTGAATCCAACAAACATAAGTAACGGATCAAAATAATGGAGGCTAAGTGTTAACTATGCCACAGTAAGGGCTGTGGTGTGGTATAGGGCATAGTTTCATTCCCAATATGTACTAGTATAATAATATATTTTTATCCATATTGTGCAGCCCTATGGCCAACATGGAGAACTGTAGAAAATAACTGGTGCATCTCCTTTTCCTTCCTCCTCTTTCTCTGACACTCTCTCCCAGTCCTAGCCAGGGACCGTGCTGTACTTCTGAGTGTAATTTTAAGGAACCTAAAGAGAAGTGCCGTGAGGAGTCAGAGTGTGCCCTCCAGGGCTTGTGTAATGGAGTCTCAGCGCTGTGCCCCACCTCCACGCCCAAGGAGAATTTCACCGCCTGCCACAGAGAGACGCAAGTCTGCATCAACGGGGTACGAGTTGGGGTGCTGTAGACCATTACGGATTTATAGAAAGTAGTGGATGTGTGAGTGGAAGAATAATTGTAATATGTCAAATTTGATGTGTGCAATCTCTCTCCCTCTGTCTTTTTTCTTTCGCTCCTTTTTCACTCTATGTCAGGGCTGTACGGGCTCAATCTGTGAGCGCTATAGTTTGGAGATCTGTACGTGTGCCAGTGAAGATGGGAAGGACGACACAGAGCTCTGTCACGTCTGCTGCATGGAGAAGAGTGAGTGCCCCCTGCAGGCTGCTCACTGCAACAGCTCGTGCTGCATGCCACCTGGTTAAAAACATACACGCAGACAAGATTTAAACAAACCTAAACCTAGAACACACAAAATGAACTCTCCCGCTTCACTTCCTGCGTGTTCACGTCTCTGTGTGTGTGTGCACGCAGATATTGTTTATGAAAACACTGTTTTGTGTGTGTCCATGTGTGCAGTGAAGCCCAACACTTGCAGGAGCACAGGCTCTAATGAATGGGCCCGTTACTTTAACAAGACTGTGAAGACCCTGCAGCCTGGCTCACCCTGCAACGACTTCCGCGGCTACTGTGATGTGTTCATGAAGTGCCGTCTGGTGGATGCAGACGGGCCACTCGCCCGTCTCAAGAAGGCCATCTTCAACCCAAAGCTGTACCAGAATATCGCAGAATGGATAGTGGTGAGGTCCTCTATCTTTCCTTCTCAAGAAGGAAAGTACTTTTTTGATCGAGATGATGTTCCACTGTAAATGTGCAGAGCCGTTAGTCATGTGTGTGTTTCTGTATGTGTGTGCATGTGTTTTACAGGGTTACTGGTGGGCAGTGCTGTTGATGGGCATTGCGCTCATCATGCTGATGGCTGGATTCATCAAGATCTGCAGTGTGCACACACCAAGCAGCAACCCTAAACTACCCCCTCCTAAACCACTGCCAGGTAATACCCCCAACTAACCAAAACTACCCCCTCCTAAACCACTGCCTGGTAATACCCCCAACTAACCAAAACTACCCCCTCTTAGACCGCTGCCAGGTAATACCCCCAACTAACCAAAACTACCCCCTCCTAGACCACTGCCAGGTAATACCCCCACCCACTAGCCAGTTTGTCCTGCTCAGTCAGCGTCAGTACTAATGCAGCCCTTACAATGGACTTGATGCTCTGCGAAGGAGAGAAACCTGTATGGGTCCGAAACTGAATTTTTTTATTTTACACCTGCACTCTAACATGATGGTTACCAAGACCACAATAGCACTACTTTTTATTCTCTTATTTCTTTTACTCATTTTCTTTGCTTTTCTTCTGTCTCCCTCTGTTTCTCTCTTCATATCCTTTCTCTCCCCTCATTGGTTTTGTATGTTTTTTTTCTCTCTTCTGTTTTTATTGTCCCCCTTCGTCTGTTTGTCACCGTCTCACTTTCTTTACTTCCCCCACATCTTTCTACCTCTCCATCTCTCTTGCCCTCCCTCTCTTCTGTCCCCTCACTCCTCCTCTTCCCCCTGCACTCTGCCCCTCTCTTTCTCTCTCTCTCTCTCTCTCTCTCTCTCTCCTCCTTCTCCCTCTCACAGGCACACTGAAGAGAAGGAGAGCACAGAACCCAAACTCACAGCCCCAACCTCAGCGCCACCGCCAGCCCAGAGACACCTACCAGATGGGCCAGATGCGTCATTGAGCCCAGCTCTTGCCTTGGTTCTTCCTAGTGCCTACAGCGGGAAACACTTCACTCCAAAGAGTTACCTGAACCAGTCGATGAACCCCATCCACAAACTTAGGAACCGGCAAAAAGCAAAACATATCCCACCGTGGACTTCAGACTCTGCTCATGAGAATGGCAGTTCGGAGGAGATGGAAGAAACCACTGCTCTTTCAGGCAGCCATCACAGCTGCCATCACAGCTCAGAGAAAAAGACGCAAGCTGTCGTTGAGGAGAGAATCACTGCTTTCTGTTCTTGGCTTGTTTTGATCTTTTTTTGTTTGTTTGCTTTCACCCCCTACCTGCCGTGGGCGCCTCCCTTTAAGCCGAGTGGTTCCCAGCGCTCCTCTTTCACTTCTTTTTTCCTCCTCATTTATTTTGGTTTTCTGAAGCATTGCCCTCCTGGGCACAAGAGCATGATGGGAAGTCATATGGATTATGCTGCCAGCACAGGCAAAGGCAGGCAGGCGAAAGACCTTTCCACAGACTCATTTGCCAATGTGTGATTTAAGGATGTTCTGAATGAAAAGCAAACATTATAAACAATGCAAGTTTTTCTAAGTTCACTTAACTCTCTCTCTCATGCTAAGTTCAGTTATTCATTTATCACAAAATAGTGTTTCTTCTTCTCCTTCTCCTTATGTGGTTCATTTTTACCTGTTGTTGGATAAACATTATTTGCTTTTTTGATTGACACTCAGGACAAATTTTAATGCCTAGCGGGTCAGAAGGAAAAGTTGAAAATTCCTGATGACTTCTTGGTGATGTGCTTTTTTTTTTTAACAAAATAAATTTTTATTTTTATTTTTATTTTTTTCTCATGGGCTGCGAGCGAGATCCTACTCTGTTCTATGACTGATAGTGCATTGACTATGGAACAGGTCCCTAGGTTTCTGCTTGTGCTGGCATGGATTTGGTGTGGTGGTGGGTTATTAAGATCAAGTGAGATCTAAGATCCTGAGTTCTTTTGAGAGAGAAAAAAAAGAGAGAGAGAGAGAGGGAGGGACCAAGGGAAAAGTAGGGAAGACAGGTTGGGAGAGAGTAAGAGGAAAGTAAGCAGTCAATGTGATAGGAAAACAGACAAAAATTAGACTTAAGATATTGTTACTTAGATGAGCTAGTGTGGTGTCATTGTAGATGATGAAAAACCATATTTTGGTACACACTAATTTGAGCAAAGTAAACCCTGTCTTCTCACTTCCCACGTATTCTCACTGCACCTTTTAAAAAAATATTTTATATAGTTTTTGCAGACTTTCGTGGTTTTGTCATCTGTCAGATCTTAGACGAGACACAAGCAGCAGAAGAACAGACCTGTTTGTCATTCCAGCTGGAAGAGGAGAAGAAGAAACGGAAGAAGCAGACATACTCCAGAGCTTCTTTAGTCACGCTTTCAATTCTTGTGGCTGATGTTCTGGAGCGGTGACTGCAATTGGATGCTCTGACGCTCTCTTGCTCCAATGGGACAGGCGGTGGGTTCAGAGGGCAGAAGCTGGACCCAGACAGCAACATGAAAGACTCTGTGGTTGCTTCACCAGTATCTCATAACAAATAAAGCCTGTAAGGAAATGAGGCAAAGCACCTCCAGCACCAGCTCACCATCCCTGTCCTTGACAAAGCCACTCCAGATTTCCAGGTTGTCGTCTCTTATGTCTTGCAGGTGCACACCACCAGTTTTTATTCTTGGGCATCACAACACCCACAAGCGCTCTCATGCAGGCGATTAAGTGCTCATCACACACTGAAACGCCCAACGCTGCACCCGAACAGAGGCTGGACAGGTTTCTGCATGTGTACCTGTTCTGCAGTGGTCCTTGGGAAGTGGTTATTGGAGGACAGATCCAAGGCAGCAAGTGCAGCCCGGTGTCTTTTAGTAGCTCTGGCCATCCGCAACTCTGACTCACACGGACTTCTCTCTCCCGTATCTCTCTCTCAGTTTGTTGCCAAGACCTTACAATAACATCAGATATATTCATATCCTCACTGAAATAAGTTGAGCCTTTTCAGCATAGCGAGCATAAAAGGGATCAAGATGTTTCATGCAGATTTGTTGGATGTTCAGTCTTCTTTTTTTCACATTTTTGAGTGCTCAACCACTTTCAGTTGAATACATTACATTTCTCCCAAACGTGCCACAATGGATGCAGGGTTTAGAAGGTTCTCTCAAACATTGACAGCCTGCAATATATACATGGTCTCTCCCACATCCAGTGCTGGCCAGCAGGATCCTTCAAGATGGCACAGAGCCAATTCATATTCATTTCATCACAGGACCTACTATCAAACACCAACCCACCCCCTGAAAAAATGTATAAACTCTCTTTTTTTCCTTTCTTTTTTTATGCATTGTGTAAAATGAGGTTTGTGGTGGTGTTGGAATTGAGGTTAACTGATTAAGCCTTGAATAACATAATTATTCTCTGTTTTTTCTGTGGTGGGGTGGGGTACATGGAGTATAGTGGAGAGAACTTTTAATTTGAATAAGTGTCCCTTGGATTCCCCCCCCCCCCATGTCTTGCTTTAAGCATATGAGGAATGTGCACTGATATATACACAATGCGTTGTGTGGAGAGAATTTAAAATTCAAGATGGAGAAAAATGTCTAATACTACTGTTTGATCTTAATGGCCGCTGTGTTTTATACAGTAAATTTGCTTGTTTTTTCTGGTTGTTTTCCTTTTTCTTTTCTTTTTTTATTTACTTTTGCCCGTTCTTCCGTTTATGCTCACTTTGAAAGATTTTTACTAAAACTGCAAAAAGTATTGTGCAAAGATACATCTTTTTTTTTTTGAAGTACTTGAAAATGCATTAATAAAAAAAAATAGACTTGATCAAAAACACCTCAATGTACAACTTATTAACACAGCTGTACACACTAAAGAACTGCAGGCTAGTTCTAGAAATTCCCGTTGAAAGTCCATGCATTCTGGATGCCACTCATCTGGTTTCCAGTGTATGAGCGCAAGGCAGCAATAACTCCTATTATCCCCCCTATTATCCACTACAGTTTGGGCAAGGGACTCCATTTGACTTATATTGTACCATTTACT
This sequence comes from Electrophorus electricus, assembly GCF_041902795.1. Classification (NCBI taxonomy): domain Eukaryota; kingdom Metazoa; phylum Chordata; class Actinopteri; order Gymnotiformes; family Gymnotidae; genus Electrophorus; species Electrophorus electricus. The sequence continues at coordinate 8,587,086 of NC_137519.1, forward strand.
TAAAAGAGTCACAGATTCTTAGTGATCAGTATTAATTACCTTATTTATTAAGGGGCACACGTACTATAAGGGTGTTGAAGCTCTAAAGATGAATTTTGGCTAATGAATTTATTTATTTGAATAGCGTCTTATTACCCCCCCGCCCCCCCAAACCTCCGTTCCCACTCCGACTTTGTCATCCCTGTTCTGAGTCAGCCTCCGTTCCTCAGTGAATATGACAGCATTCCCATGGTTTAGTGCTAACTGGCATGTCTTGTTTGCCAGCTGTCCTTTATGGTGTCCTTTGAAAATTGCTACAACACTGGACCATTCAAGTATCCCCAAGTCTCTATATCTACTTAAATGATCAAGTATCTCATTAACAGTAATTTTTGTTTATGCCACCTATCTACCACATAGGCCTCATTTGTACGTGCAGAGTTCTCAAAAGGTGATTTGGATTAATTTGTTTAATCAATCCAGTTAAATCTTTGTGAGATAATAATCTTTTATAATTGAAACCTATTAGGTGGACATAAGCTACTCTTTATAGTTGTGAAAAATAGTCACGAGAAATTGTACTTGTTGAATTATTTGCTGGTTATTGGAATGCACATCACACTAGTCTACTATTTAATGTCTTTATTAATTACACGTAAAAATTTGCAAACAATTAAGCCTAACGTATAAACAAACCATCAAGCATATCCCCTATAACGAGGCAACCATCCTTCCTCCACGCTCCCTCGTCACTTTTCGCGTCGTACACTCTCAAGGTAACGGCAGCCACGCTTCAACACCCTCTAGAGTGCACAGTCTCGTCAGCTGTGTGTCCTTTTCTCACAGCGAACAAACACCTCTTCCTCAGATGGCCGAATATACACCACATCCGCTGTCTGTGAACAAAATGTTGTTCTGGAGAGAACAGGAAAAACAATTTATAACAGCTTTTGTAATTCAGTACTTTAGATTACCACTAGGTGGGGCCAACTGCAAAGATCTGGAAGAAAAAAAACTGCATTGTGTAAAATTTGTATTATTTTACACAAAGATGTTGTTCTGTCTTAATTTATAATGTTTTAATGATTCACAGAGTATAATAAATCTAGAAATATCTCAATCCTTTCATATGGGCCTATATTAGAAATGTGTTAACAAAAATGATTTTATAAAATCACTGATTCTAGCCTTTAAATTAAATTGGCCAAGTTGATTTTGCCAAGAGGTACTGCTGGAAACCACAATGTGTCCTTACGGAAACTGAAATGACAAGATAACACCTGCATTTCTGAACAAGCAGACTGGCATTTCTCTGTCTTATCCCTGCAAAGCTCCAAGTGGATGTCAGAAACTACTCAATGGCCAGTTAGTGGGAAAAGACCACTTCAGTTTCACAATAGGTTTACTTAACACTGTTAAAACATGCAGACTGGCCTAGCTGCATCTTGTGATGGGTCTGTTTAGTCTGGTTGTGCAACCATGGCAGCAATACACCCTAGAAGCATCAGCATTACATCACACTGGCACCACATCTGACACCCATCCAGCAACTGTAATATTAAGGCCAAGATGGCCAAAATCATGGACCTAAACTTAAGCAGGGGACTCATTTCAGATCTTGGTTTAAGATCTGCCCTTTCAACACTGAAAACTGAATGCAACCACTCATCTAATACACTTGGAAAAAGGCAGAAACATTCAAGGAACTGCACCCTCCACCCTGGCTCCTCTGCCCTGGCCCTGACAATGGTTGCTAGGTCTGAACGGTCACCTCATTTCCACTCTTCCTCTTCCATTTTCTCGCTTAAGCTCCCATCTCTGCAGTATTCCTCGACCATTTTTTAACGAATTAAAAAATGCCAAATTTTTAGATGTGATTTATGTGACATGCGGGATGTCAAAACATTGCTTGTTTAATTATATATAATTAATATACATAATTATATATTATAATATATAATAATCAATTAATTAATTTGTTTGTTTGTTTCTTTGTTATTGTCAATAAAATGTTTTGATGTCCCACACTTATGGGAGTTTGTGGATTCATTTGTCTCAGGAAAAAGCAACCCAAGGGTGTGTACAAACAGGAAATCTATGCACTTCCTGCACCTGATTCTCCCCCACGAGCATTTTCATTTAGCAGATGCTCTTATCCAAAGTGATTTACATAATCCTAAGTGACAGTACAAGCATTCCCTGGGAGTCAAACCCATGACCTCCACCAGGTGAGCAGTAGGAGCACTTACCTCTGCTGAGTTTCCCCTGCTTTGGCTCGGATCTTGCCAATGGCAAGCTGAGGCCCCTCCTCGCTACTGCCCCAGTGCATTATGGTCTTTACTTTGCTCCACATGCTAGACAGTGGGCCCACATCCCAGCTAACATACACCATCATCAGATCCCCAATATCCGTGTCCAGGGTGATCAGGAAAGTGTAGGTCTTATTGCCTGAGATTTCCTCTACTCTAAAGGACAGAGACAGGAAAAGAGGACCCACATAGTGAGCAACATGTTACACTCTGATTTATATTTATATTCAAATTTCACTGATGTAAGATCTTCGGAAATCAGTTACCAAGGCTATATGAACATCATTAGAAAACATTTGTTGGTTTGTGTTGTTTTGTTGTTCCTAATCTGATTAATTCACCCTTTTTTGTTCCAGATTGCAACAAATGTGCTATAGTGTGATTTGTGGCCAATGTCACAAACATAAGCAAAATGAATCATGGAACATGAAAGGTGCAGGTCACTGTCTGAAAGCAAAGCTCTCAAATGCTTGTTTATCCTGAATAATTTGTATAATTCTGTACTGTTGTATAATACAGTACTGTACCAGCTCATTGTAATGATTGTGCTATTTTAAAAACTTACTCTTATTTTCACTTCACCCCACCCCACCCCAGTTATAACTGCTTTATATGGCCACATGAAATGTACGGGTGCGTGATGATTGTAAACTGAGCAGACTCCATTGTTCATACTTATATGTATCTAAAACATTTATGCTCATGCATATAATACAATCATGTTATTATTTTTCTTTTAATACTACTATTGCCGGCTTATAGTAAATAATTCCCAGAGCCTTCATGTAAACTGGGAGACAATTCAAGTCTGACCACTGATGACATTAATGAGATATAATCGCAATAGCCTCAGTCTAATATGCTGGGCTTGGAACCAAACCGTGTCGTCTGTTCCTGATTCACGGTACAATCAAGGTGTGATGCAAACATTGTTCATGTTTGTTACGAGGGATACCGACTTGTTCTCAGAAAACGTGGCCTGCGTGGAACCAAAGGCATCTCTTGATGCAGGTTAATGCGAGCAGACGTGTCAGCTTGGCTGTAAGTGAGGCGTGTTTGGCTGACACCGATTTTGCAGGCAGTAAATAAAAGAACTTACAGGGAGATTGGCAGGGTTTCACTCTCTCCCAGAGTGCCAGTGAGACTGATGCTCAGAGAAGTATCCGCCTTTTCAGTCTGCGTGAAAAGCTGAATCCTGAACTGAAAGTGGTACACTGCAGACGAAGGGAAAGAACGCCATTAGGAGGAATCCTCATACTCACCGAGCAAGCTGTCGTCTGAGAACATCATTCCTTTCGGCGCATACAGAAGATTCTCTAGTCTAAACAATTTTCATCAAAATAGGATCAAGCCGTCGGCAAAACCGATAGACGGATCTCAGAAAGACAAAATACAGGAAAGGTTCAAACACAACTAAACCGTCTGTGTGCTGTGTACATAAAGTACCACGGGCTTAACATCCTTCCCCACAGCTTCCCATTAGTTTGTAAATGGATTTTCTCCCGTGGACTGGAGCTTGAATTAATGTTTCAAAACTTATGCAGAGGCAGCAGCTGTTTTAAACATTTGTCTCTTATGTTATGTTGTAAACACTGTATATTGTATAGTGACGTCTTACTTTTATAGGGCATTAGCGAGCGGGTTTTGAGGTACAGCCTCTTGCTGGTGCTTGTGCGCACTTTCCTGATGTCGTAGCCCAGAGTGTTGCAGCGGTTCCTCCTGCAGTCCAGACAGACGCCCTTGTCGAACGCGACGTGGTCGCTGCACCTGTAGGCCGTTATCTGCTTGTCTGGGTGCAGGAGCGAGTCGATGAAAAGGTGCACGGCGCGCTCGTGGGCACATTTCACTGTCTGCCCGAAACCTGCAGACACGCGAACAGAAACGGAGGCTAGTTTTCACTGATTCTTTTTTTTTTTTTTCTCTCTCTTGCAGAGGTTGTTTCTATCGTTATCAACACATTTATTCTCCGGCCGCGTAACCATCACTCACAACTCTCTTGTGTTCGAGGCCTTAAAAAAACAAAAACAAAAACAAACAAACAAAAAAAAACCTGGAGACAGAAATGAGTGATGAGACAGGTGGTGTTGGAAAACATAGCAGCTCCTTCTTTAGGGGGAAAAGTCGGTAGCATTTAATCAGTGACTCCCCTGCCCTGCCTGTCCCTCTCCATAAAAAGTCTGTCAGTCACAAGACCCATTACATTGCTATTAGAGTAGGTATCTTAAATCCGTCGCCGTTCTCATGAATGCCTTGGCCTCAGTAGTACAGGTGGCCCAGTGATAAATTCAGGCTGATTAAGATGTGCGGACGATAGCTTCTTTTATACCCATGTTCTTTTTATCTGCGAGATCGTTTTGAGGGAGTTACATCTTTCTACTTTATCACCAGCTGCACACATTTTGAATTTGTAGCGTGCTCCACCTTTATTTTATTAATTAATCTTTAATTAATCATTAATCTTTAATTGCCATTTCCATATTTGTTTATGCATTCCATCTCCCTACCCATATCCCTTCCTCTGTGTACGACTCACCCATAAGGCCGTGCTCTGCCAGGTGGGCATACAGGTTCTGAACGTGCAGTTGGCATCCAGGCTGGAACGCCCCTCCGTTGGGGTAGAAGTCATAGTGGGCGACAGGCTGCCTGATGCCCACACTGAGCCCCATGTGCTGCTGCGTGAACGTGTGGATGGCATCCACGAACCTGGCATCGTGTGGGGACAGGCGCGCAGCGTGTGACATGCCCTCGAATAGGGGGCCAGCAGGGTCCAGACCTGCACACGCCAACCCAACACATCAGTGGCTTACTCTGTCAAAGTGCTTAGTAGACAATAGGTGGACATTTATTTGCTTTTTAAATCTGTTTGCTTATACAATGAGGGCAATTTGATGCAGAAACAAGGCCATGATTTTATTTTTTAAAAATTGCCAAATAGAAATTGTCAAATTAATCCATTGTAGACACAATTGTTGTCCTTACACTATATAGACTATTTTTGCATTGAACTGCTATTTATTAACACTTGTTAACATTACATTGAAATGTTTTAATAGATATTTATAAAACTGATTTGTCTAACCTGTAATTCTCCCCAGGGTTCTCCCTGACATAGCCAGGGTCCTGCCCGCAAAGCCTGCTATGTGAGCTCCCAGGCTGTATCCAATCAGATGTACCCTACCAACAGGAACCTGGATGAAATCCTAGTGGAGGGAGATGGACCAATAAAAAGGTTCTGACTTTACACCTTCATTTATGTCCAGCTGGACTTCATAAACCACTGGAGGAGCTTAACAACATACATTTTATTCTCTGTATGCTATAGTCATATTTGATTTTTTTTTACATAGATGTCTCAGCGTGTCTCGAGATCTGCCAGTGCATGGTTTCATTGTACACTCTGTACCCTGATAAGGCATTGTCCATTAAATATTAAGAGTATGGGATTGAGACTCCCTCATAAATTCACCTCCAGCCATATGAGTAGCTGGGCAATGTCCTGCCCCACAATACGTGTGTTTTGAGCAGCGATTGGGTAGTGTTGCTGTGCTAGCTCCAGCCAATCAGTGACCAGAACATTGATATCTTTTTGTGTACTCTTGAGCGCAGCAGCCAGCCTGGTAATCCACTTCTCCAAAACTGCATCCATCTAAAGCCACACAGAAAAAATTGGAGTAAGTTTAAATTCTAAATTTTTAATTAGTCATTTTTTTCCCTACTGTATTCTGTTGTTATACATTACATTATATGATTGACTAATATAATAGCATCAGTGATACTTAAATGGATATTCTATTTGATCTGTTTTGAGAAACCGAGATTAGATTAAACCTAAAGCAGACGAGTGCCTTTTCACCGAACACTGCCTTTAATCCATCATTGACTAGTTGGCTGCAGGTCTAGCCAGTTGCTTATGCTTTTATACTTTCGAATTCAGTTTAAGGTATGCCTCCCTCTGATTACTGAAGCTCCCCTACCGCCCAGCCGTGGGTAATGATGACCAGCGGGTGGCTGTGGTTGAAGCCACACGCCTGCAGTGTGTCAGCCCGGAACAGCTCCACCACGCAAGAGTCCTCTATGTCCTCCCCACCCATGTACAACCTGAACACAGACTTGGGTGCATAGGGCATTTTCATCCTGGCCGTGAGCTTGCCATCTGCAAGACGGACAAACAAAAGCTCTGAGCTTCCCTGCTCTGTTTGCCTAATCCTGGTTTCATAAGAGAATAACAATATCTGTTCATTTTTTGTCTCTCAGTTGTCTCTAAAATGTTATCTACAATCCAAGGATCTGTGAGGTTTCACAATGTACAGGTGAAAACCAGATTTAAAAAAACATGTTTAGAGCTTGTGAAACATTTTTTAGTAATGAAAATGAAGAGTAAACAACTCAATTACTCTTGAGAAGTCAAAGCCATGCGGCACACGTATCCACAGTTTTTATTTTTACCTTTATTACCTTCAAAAATATTTATAATTTCGTCTTGTTACAGACACCTTTTCTACAGTCCTCACTGTGTTTGCTAAGATGTTGCTATCGTGGTGATCAGTGTCGGCCAGGGGAGGACGGGCCCCCCTTGAGTCTTGGTTCCTCTCAAGCTTTCTTCCTCGTGCTCTAGGAAGTTTTCCTTTGCCACTGTCACCCTTGGCTTGCTCACTTTGGGTTTGGACATTTGTAAAGATGCTTTGTGACAACATCTGTTGTAAAAAGCACTATATAAATAAATTTGATATGTATCCAGGCCTTATGTCGTGCATTGCTAGTCCAGACCAGTGTCTTCCAGCACCAGTCCTGTGGGTCCACAGACACTTAACTCAACTCATTAGAATAAACAATCCTTCATCAATTTTAAAAAGTGTGTCAGAGCAGGGAAGTCACTGTACTGTACAGTGCAGGGATACTCTAACACCAGAACTAGGAAACACTGCTTTAAGTGAGCACATGTGAGTACGTGTACACGTTCTCATGGATACGGATATTCCATAATTTCTACAAACTCATCTTAACCTCAGGCTTGTGTATTGTGTGTGCGAGTGTTCAGAATAAGTCTGTGGAGTGAAGAGATTCCTTCCAGTAAAGAGATTTAAATGGCACACAGAGTTGGGTTACTCTATGCAAGAAGTATGTACACTTTTTACAGGTGTGTCTTCTGCATTCACACAGATTGCGTTTACTTTTGCTGCATTTTGGCCAAAACAGCTTTGGCATTGCTAAACACATTTGGCATTAAAACAGATCTGCTGACGTCCCTCTCTGTTATCAAAGGAGCGTTGACCGACCTGACAGAGACTGAAAATGAGCATCAAAGCCTAGCGCATGGCACGAGAGAATGCTGGCTTACGTTTCCTGTCCAGAAGCATCTTGGCGGCTAATAAAACGGGTCTTTTTCAAAAAGCCAAAGTGCTTTCCGTGTGTTTAAAAAAAAAAGCCCCCACCTGCTGGCTCTGCTTGTCCTCTCTTCCCGTCACACAGGTGTAAGGTGATTAGAAGGAAAGACAGCACTTTAACGATGGCCATGGTGCTTCCGTAGAGCCAACTAGTCCAACAGCTTCCCACAGCTTCCCACAGCTCTCTTTCTCTCCCTCTCTCCCCCTGTCCTCTCTCTCAGGAAGGGGAAAGGAACAGAGGAGGGTAGGTGATATTTGTCGGTACCTTTTAAGGGGGAGGGGGCCACTATTATTGGAATGAGCCCACGGGGAAGGTGGTGCATGGTGTGTGGGGGGGAGGAGAGCGCACTGTGAGCAAACATGGTTCGAGAGGATGGCCCCAGAGTCCCATGGCGGGTTGTGAAAGAGGGCGGAGGGTGCGGGTTTGGGGAGGGTTGGGGGGCTTACCTCGCAGCCTGACTGAGCAATACCACAGACAACACTCAAACCTCAAGTGCATTCTTTTTGTAATGCTTTCTCTTCTGATTTGTCAGCTCTTTTTTGCAAAATTTTGCCCTCTGCAAAATAATCCTTCTAATGTTGATTTGCCACGGACTGCAGATCTCAAAAACAAGCAGCGTTCCAGGCCTGCTTCTTTGGCAGCACCTGAATAATAGCAATGAGATCAATGCTTTAGTGCCATCCACAAAATATTTGTTTGGCCAGGTAATAAACAGACTCTGTAATATATTCTGCATAGTAGCATGCAAAACAGAGCATGCACTGAAATAACGGTGTCCTACAGTGCTAAGAGAACTAAGGTCAACTTAAGCCATCATTTGTCATTCTTTGTGCTCATCACTGTGCTCCATTTTCATGTATTTGTCTTTTTTTTGTACTTTTTACATTCTTTTTTTGTTTATATTATTATTGTTGTTGTTTTATTTCTTATTAGGACAAGACCATGTGACTGAGACTGAACAGATGTCGTGTGTTCTGGTCTGAATGACCGCTGTAGTAGTTGTTAGAGACAGATCAGGCACCTGGTTTACTTACCAGGGTCATGTGCATTTCCCACACCGAACACAAGAATATGTGTCTATCACTGTGCAGTGTGCGAATCACCATCGACTCCTCCATACAAACAAACATGCTTTGCTTCATTTATAACGTTACACAATTTCCAGCATTCATTTAATGTGGGAATATGGATAGTTGGGATTGACTGTTATCTAGATTCTTAGTAAACAGATCAGGCGACCTTTGCTTTTCCAAACACATGATGCACCTGTGTACCTTTCAGACTCCTCCGGCAGAGTCATCTAACTCAGCACTCAGTGCCATAATTATTCAGAGCATAAAAGCAAAACGGTGTAATACTGAAGCCCAACATTGCATGCTTCATTGGGGGTGGGGGGGGTGGGGGGTCTTGCGGGGATGTTGATTGGTTTCATCGCTTGTTCCGTGACACAGGTACTGCAGGGAACAGGATTTGGCTGCTGTCCCCTCCTTTTCAGAGCCCAGCCTATCACGTTGTCTGGAACCATCAGGCCATAGATGCTGTATGTCACAGTTGGTACACAAACCTGAACTCCAGCTGCAGGGTGTAAACATTTACTACTAACCTGCCCACTCTGAGTGAGTATGGTTGCACGGGCCTACACAGTCTGCCTTCATTAAACGGACAAATAACGAATGCAAACGGGTTTGAAAGCTTCGGCTAGCGGGTGACCTCAGGAGAAAGGGTCGTATGACCCAGATTGATGTGCAGATTGAACTATGTCCCTGAATCAGGTTGAATTGAGCGTCAGGCTGGTCAGAACAGTTTCCACTCTCGACTGCTACAGAGGATTTCTTCATAAGCTCATTGTCGTTGAGTCTGCTACCAATGATGTATCTATTAAGAAAGGTTTGTTTTCACATTAGATATCTTAATCTGTACAAAGTAAACAGCCATTAATCAATTAATTTATTGTTTATGGTTACAGTTCATTTGGTAATGTCAAATTTACATTAATAGCATCACGAAATTGTTTTTAACCAGAAAGGGTGATTTATGTCAGAGAAAAAAAAAGATGCCACATTCGTTATAGAGCAAACTAAATGGTTACAAAGTGACAAAATATATGATTCATATTGTATTTCTTTGACTAGTCAAACAATAGTTACATCAAGATCAAAAATAAGGTTGAAACTAACCAATCACGCACTCCATATGGCCATCCACATTTTACACTGTAACAAAGTACTCATTTTTTTCTTGCTTTAACCCTCAGGTCTGAGGTAAAGTTTGTGTGTATTTTCAGATTAATTTTCAGTTAGTCTACCACAAGTTATTGGCTTTTTCAGTTCCAAGTTGATGGCACTGAAGTTCACCGGCAGCTCTTAGCCCACGTGCTGCCCTTGGATCAGTGCCACTTGGCCCAGTCCAGAAAAGGTCAATTCTGTTCCTTCACTCCATATGAAAATGTTCTCATCTGACCTGAGAAGCCAAAGGGCGGAGGAGGACAGCACATGTGGAGTTTGTACATTCTTGTCTGAGTGGAAGTGAGGAGTATTATGGCTTTAAATTATGAATGATTCAAAGACAGAGAGGATGGTTCACCCTGTCCAAACAGTGCCATGAACTTATACAGCAATATACATCACATATCGTCCTGCAGTGAGAACCAAACATTTTCTCATGTTGTGGCCTTGGAGAATGAACAGTTGTGCCTGGGCTTAATGACAGGAGTTATTTATACCTGAGCTGGTTTTGAAAAAATGTTCAGCGTCTTCTCAAATACCAATAAAAATGCTTGAAATACTGCCATTTTATAGACTTTATAAAAAATACTGCTATTTTCTAGATTTTATGTAAATACTGTCTGTTCCAGAGTTTTCTGAAGGCCTGTATATGATTTCTTCCCCGCTTTTGTCTCGTTTGTTTTCAAACAATAGAGAAACCAGGTCTTGGAAGAAAAGGTAAGAAGTGGGAATTCTTAAATTACCTCTTTGGTGCAAACTTAATAACAGCTCGTAGAATCAACCATGCTTTTACATACTATGCATGCATGGTGTCATTGCAAGATTACTGGTAAAAGCAGCGCTTTGTGCAAAAGGCAGATGTTTTATTTCAAAGTGTAATGTCTATAAAAGCACCCGCATATGGTGCCCATTTGCATTCTATCTAAAGACACACGGGCATAAGGAGAAAGGAGACCAGCAGGAGGCTGTTCTCTACTGTCTGGATGAGGTCAACAGGGAAGTGCAACAGTTCGATTTCTCCCCTTCCTGTTTAGCTCATGGTGATCATCTCGTACTTGTCCTTGATGTTGTTCTCCTCCGCACCCTGTTTCCCCAGCTCCGGGTGGTGTAGCTCAATAAGCAGGAGATAGATCATAGCACCCAGCACGCCCCCAACCATTGGCCCGGCAACCGGGATCCACCACCAGTAGCCCCCAGCTCTGAGGACGCAGTACATTACACTGTCACAAATTCACTCTGATTATGAATACACACTGCCACAGGCTTAGCACTGATTACTAGGGCCACACAATGTATCATTTGTTAATTGATATTGACCTGAAACTGTACTATAGGATATATGCAAATTTTCACTGTGTGCTCTGTGCACCCTGTATAATTTCATACATTTCGATTAGTGTTCTTTGGATAATTTCATGAATTATGGCATGTGCACAATCCCACACAACATAGACATGAACATACGCGCCCACTGTTCACCCAGCTCACAGCATAGTAGATGTCGCTCCTTTCTGCTTGTTACATGTTGCATTGAGGCCTGTTTGGGTTCTGAGGCTGTGGACCAGCTCTTAGTGGATGGTGACTATGTTGTTTGTACTCTGTCGTTAGTACAAACGAGTCTTTGTATCTTATTGCTCTGCTTATGGTTGTGGCTAATTTGACTATGCAGCACTTTGGTCAACTGTTGTTGTTTGTACTAGTGGCAGATCCATTCTCAGCAATCCTTTGCTTCCAGATTCTATTTTCAACTACCTTTATCACCACTACTTCACTACTGCTGGTCATGTTTTGCTTTTCAGTAGCTGGCTTCTCTTTGGGAGAAGAGCGTGTGTGTGTGTGTGTGTGTGTGTGTGTGTGTGTGTGTGTGTGTGTGTTGCAGAATAAAAGCAGGTTGCATTAGGAGCTCTAATCTACTCTCAAGACTGCAGGTTGCACACATGCTCTCATGCATGCAGTCTCTCCTGCTACACACACACGTATGCTGCCACACACACGTATGCTGCCACACATCCCCACTGCTGATCCCCACTTCCATTTCTACTTCAGTATGGATTCAGCTTGATGTGGGGGAGCTCTACTGCTCTTCTCATTGCACACGTCACTCCTTCTGCCCACACTGCACACACTCCCACTGGGCTTTAGTGAGCAGTTACTGTCACCCCTAGCATACTACACCCCATCTCCATTTCAATTTCAGCTGACAGTATGGTAATTTTTGTGCTACAAATAAAAACATCCATGTCCTTCCTGTAAATGCGCCCCAGATTTCCTTTAGTCTGGACACTGACGGTTCATACAGTTCTCTGGACATGTGACCTCCGAGGTTTATCTTGAACAAATAAAAGTATGTAGTTCAGACAGCTGCTTTGAAAAAATAGAGGAGAGACATTTTTGTTTCAACAGTAAAAAAGACTACATGAATTAAACAGCGCTTCAGTTACGCCTTTCAGAGTATTCATGTGTGGAATGTTCAACATCCCAATCCTTTCTCCTTGTGCTTTGAGTCCTTTTCCAGTGTGAATGAATTACACTCAAGTACTGCAAATTCTATTAGCCCTTTCACAGAGGCATACTGGGTGTTTGAAGAGGAGAAAACCTGCCTCTGCTGTCTCAAGGCTGCTGTTAGCTCTGCCACAGCAGGCACAGTCCAGAAGATTACATTTCCCGTGGAGCAGAGGCACACTGCACTGTGAGTATTACAAACTAGCAGTCTAGCAGGTGGAATTTTCACTTTAATCTCATTCGGACGGCATCAACCTTTGGCTGTGCAATGAGTGTGTTTATTTTTAAGCATCGTGATCATGCTGTTTAATAGTTCTCCTATTAAAAACGACACTGTAATGCTTTTCTGCCCCACTTCTGCTGACAGGTTAACTCTGCAAGTTAATATCGCAAAGGTCAGAGTGACGTAGATTGTGACGTAAGAAGCAGGTTAGGGTCAGAGTAGGTAAAAGTTGGAATACGAAGTTGCACAAGGGTGTTTACCGTACCTGAACACCTCCACCCCCCACCCTGCCACAGCGGTGAAGAGCCTGGGACCCAGGTCTCGAGCTGGGTTGATGGGATAGCCGCAGTTCAAGCCCATGGACACGCCAATGGCCAGGATGGTCAGGCTGATGACCAGAGGCTCCATCCCCTTAGGTGCACCCATGTTCTTCTTGTCCATTATAGCCAGAACACACATCACCAGTGCCCCTGTGCCAATTACCTGTGTAAATAAGCAGGAGCGATTATGAAAGCATTGCCTTTCTCCCTCTGCGTTTGTGGACATTTAGGGTAGACCGGCACAATTTTAGACAATATAAATGCTACTGACATGCTTATATCCACAGTAAAATGTTAAAATGCTGAATTTAGACTGAATCTTTGCTTATTAGAGATATTTAATTTCACACATATGGATAAATCTTTAGAATTCTATTTTATTGTTTGAGCTTTTGAATCCTGATATATGTCCAAGTGGCAAGGATAGTTATATATGATCACAGATGGCTATATGATCACAGATATCTATATATGATCACACATAGCTATATATGATCACAGATATCTATATATGATCACACATATCTATATATGATCACAGATACCTATATATGATCACAGATGGCTATATGATCACACATAGCTGTATGATCAGAGATACCTATATATGATCACAAATGGCTATATGATCACACATAGCCATGATATGATCACAGATGCATATATATGATCACACATAGTTGTATGATCACAGATACCTATATATGATCACAAATGGCTATATGATCACACATAGCTGTATGATCACAGATGGCTATATGATCACACATAGTTATATATGATCACAGATACCTATATATGATCACAGAAGATGTTTTCCATTTTTGTCTGCTTCTGTAAGGCTTTACTGTTGTATCGCCTTTCTACTGGTAGAGAGACGCAGGACAGGAATGTTTGTAATTTGTACACATGACCATTTACAAATATGACTAATGTCTAGCAAACGTTTCTCTCTATGGTAGTCATTAACACAAACTTGAAAGTCAGATAGCAATTCATACAATTTGGAAATTTAGATATTGGAATGGGTTGTACTGTCCAAAAACCAATTAAAGGTCTAAAATGGCCCATACTGATATAAATGTTTAACAAATGCTACCCTGAGGGGCCCCATACCATTACTAATAAAGGTTAAACTAAAAAAAAAGCCCACGGGTCAGGTTACTCCCCTCTAGCACTTCTCAAAATGAAGGTTTTGAAAGTAATGATTAATCAAGAAATGCCTTTTGTCTCATCTTTTGTCTTAAATAGATTAGGAAATTTAAGAGTGACTTTAAAAGAAAATACATTGTTAATTCATGTAGCGTCAAGAGACAAGAGAATCAAGAAAACACTAGAGTGTTTTGTATAATACAATTCCATCAGCTCCAGACCTTGTTCAGTTAAATGAATTTACTTGTCTTCTAAAATGACCTGTAGGATTTAGACGAATAGGAACTCTGTGATATATTGATGTGAAGTGACTTAATATTTGCTCATTAGTCAATGATTACTGATTTCTTTTATACCCACTGAGGCCTCAAAAGCAGCCAATACAATAGAGATAGAGAGGCTTCCTTGTATTTCAAGTTTGGACAAACGAGTGCCATACAGTAGACAAGTTACTCTATTTAGCTCCAGCCTGTTATACGTTGTTCTGAAACGCATACACTGAATTATTCAGAGGAGATAAATATTTTGATAACTATACATGTATAAAGGAAACATTAGCTACAACAATATGACATATTGTCAACCACAGAGTACATACTGTGTATTTAAATGGATTATGATTATACTGGGGACAGACTATACAATTCCAGTTACCAGAGTTCTACAGGATCAACATGTGTTCTCACCTGATCAGCAAATCCATTGAGGACTGAGAGGTGCTTTGCTGGATAGGAAGCAAAAATGTTTGCTGTGGCATTTTCACCTGTTACCATCAACACTCCATTGCTATAGTCCATGAAGGCATCTACAAAGATTACAATGTTTTCTATTAGGATGCACGGCAGCCTGTCCAGGTTTGGTTCATGCCTTGCACCCTGCGCTTCCAGGATTAAGCTATTTACAACATGAATGAATTAATGCACATATTGGTATTCTTTTTTTTTTCTTTTTTTTTAGCTCTGACAAATAGCGCAGATACGGTATAATGTAGTGTAAGCCGTACATCAACTGGATCTGTAGATTCACCTCCCTGGAGAGTTTAGCTCCAAACCTAATTTAACAAACCTGGTCCAGTTAATCAAGACCTAAAGTATGATCTGAATATGACAGCCAGGTGTGTTGCAGCTAATCTCTGTAGGGTAGTAGATCTGCTCCAGATGTATGTCCAGGCCAGTGATGTAGAGAGAGGTCAGAATGTCTCTGTTGGCATGTGTAAATATATAAATATTACTTACAATATATAAATATGTAAATATAACCTACATTATGACCTACAGTAAGTATATGTTAAACACTATGTTATACTTCCATGTAGCTCAAAGGTTTAGCCCACCAGTGAGCCCATCAGTGACTAATCCCGTGAGTGTGCTGCAGCAGTGACTCACCATAGTACAGGCCGAAGACAGCACAGGAGCCCACGAAAGCCCCACTGAACTGTGCAGCCACATACACCGGGAATTTTTTAACAGGAAGCTTCCCCAGGATGACCATAGCCAGCGATACAGCTGGGTTCACGTGCCCGCCTACAAAGCCAAGACAAGGGTATGAGCAGATACCCAGGCCCTGATGCCAACTCCCACAACCAACTGCTCCAACCCTTTAACCCACAGGAACTATTGATTTGGTAATGGGTTCAAACTGCTGATCAATTTCCTCTGCCATTTTAATTGTTTCACTTCAGGCTAGGGTTTCTCCTGAGGTGTGGTTAAATGCATGATGACAGCCTGCATGTGTTAGTTTAAAGAGGCGTTATCGTCACCTGTTAGGATCAATGGGGCCTAAACCCGACACCTAAGGTTATCAGTCTGATGGCATCGACCTGCTGTGTTCTCCACGCTCCCACTTGCTTCCTCTTTATCCCTAATTCACACTGTAGTTCACAAATACTGTCTACAACAGCCAGCTGAAAGGTCAATGGGAATTGAGTCTGACATAATCTGTCCAAGTTGTTTAAGGCCACTGTGCAGCACATGAATGAATCTGAAATTTTCCACAGCGTACTTCAAGGAACTCAGCCAAACTCCTGGCCTCCTTATCTCAGCTCCCCCCCTCTAAAGCCCGGGGAAAAACAAATGGAAATACATGACCCCTCCCTTCCCTCACGCGTCCTTCTGGATGTGGCAGGAGCCGGCCCCCACCCTGCCTGCTGCCACGCCCACTGCTTGTGGCCCATGCCACTGAAAGTTCATTGGCACAATACTACATTTGTTGTTTCGGATGCCACTCTGTACGATGAAGGCCTCCACAGGTCATGTGAGATGATGGGCTAATGCAGGTAATGGGGACGCATGGCTAACCACTGGCCACCAGCTCGGGAAGGACTGCTCAGCCTCCGTCTACCCCCTCTGGGGTTTCTGCTCCATTTCTCCTTAATGGAGTCCATAATGAAGACCCACTAGTCTACACACAAATATCAGTAGACACGCCTAAAGATAAGTGTATCATTTTATAAGGTTCTGGTGGCCTTAAATAATTTCACACTGAGCTGTTAAAAAAAAATTAAAAATGTAAATATATTTTTTTGAAACCCTCATTATGTTTCAGTTGCTTTCCTATTTTTCTTGGTTTTCCAGATTGGTTTGTATGAACGTTGTGATGTTTGTCAAGATTACACATTGCACTGATAAACCGCTGTTTGGGGTGGGCCAAAGGGAATGTTATTGCAGAGAGGTATCCAGGGATAACATCACTCCCCACCCACTGTTTTTGTGATCACAAGAGTTGGGCAACCATAAAAAGTTCAGTAACAATTTTTGAAAGGCCCTACTTGAGGACCTTATCAAGCATTCACAACACGAACATAACATGCATAAAAATGCTACATAGACGTTTGTGAGTTCTCTGTAGTTTCTGCAGAGATAACTGCAGGTATGTACCTAAAACCTAACGCGACACCAAGAGCTACTACTACTAGTAGTACATCGCTTGATTACATCGTTTGATGAGCGCCAAATCGAAGTGAATCTCTGGGTTAGACAGAACTGATCTTACATCATGACATTTAAAACAGATCAGCACCACTTTTAGTTTCTCACTGTCTGGACAACTGTATGGTCATCCTGACTGCACAGAACATTTGTTTTTTAATTTATTTCTTTAATTTATTTCATTCTTTACTTATATAGAAAACAATTTTGGTTGTTTAATAATATAAATGATATTATGTATACTTCAGTATTTGTGTGGCTGCCTGCTTTATGGTGTATCATGAATAAACAAATTAACAAAACAAATTAAGTCTTGGTCTGGATAAGTGTATGTGTTTGAATAAGTGTATGTGGTTGAATAAATGTGTTTGTTGGTTACCCGACACCCCTCCGGCCACGTAAATGGCCAACATCACTCCCATGGTGAAGCCAATGTGGATGGTGAATGGCTCCCCCAAGGTTCCTCTGCTCAGGACAGCCTGGGCGACAGAGCCACAGCCAAAGAGCTGCCAGAAGACAGGAGTCAGGGACAGATATAACTATTTAACACAGAGCTCAAATTAGTTGGATCAGAGAATAGACAAGAGTTAGACAACAGAGAAAACCAAAAAATATGCATAGGGCAATAATGTCCTCCTTTATAATTATCACTAACAGAGTTCAACAGGACACTATGTCCTGAAACCAACTCTCTGCACTGCTCAGGAGCTCTCAAGCTACTATTTTAAGTCATGAGGTGTCTGCAACCTAGATCCAGACATCTGCAAATGAGATGACCCAACAATTTGAAAAATGGTCTATAACATCACTAAGATCACTGTGAAGGGAAAGCAAATTCCCTGCAAATCGCTTCTGTTCCATCACATATATTAGAAATGATCTGTTCCTACCTCTAAAATATGCAGATACAGTGCTGAAGAAGGTTACCTGATACTTCTAACATCAATAAAATATAAATTACATTATGTATGTATCTTTGCTCAGTTTGTTATCAACTGCATTATTAATAAATCAGTGTATGTTATTTTTTACCATATTATGCCATATTTTGTTATGCTACATATAGACATATGCAGCCAAGAAGCAACACATGCTAAATAAAATAGAAATAACATATCTAAATATCATGGTGCCAGTTGGCCATCTTATGACATGTGATTAATTAAATGCTTCACAAATATCTAAGACACTGGCAATTAAATCACAGTCCTCAAGGTCCAGGTCCACATCTAGGAGTCAGGTATGATGACAAACGGGTACATTAATCATGTAATTAACCACAAGGAATTACAAAGTCCAGGACCAAAGCTGGATTTGATATAAATCCAAGTAACATTATATACAAATCTAAGTAACATTTGGCATCAACAAACCCATTAACAGAATGTGTCACGTAATACTTGTGCTTGTGTTGAGAGAAAAATGTTAATCTTTGATTAGTTGGCCCACAAATGAGGTCAGAACAGGTTAACAAACTGGAACTGGATTACTGGCGTGAGATGGAGGAACAGTCTGCAGGAACCCACCGTGCTTTACCCAGTGATGGCTTGCTTGATTGGTCATCTGCCATCTTCCTTTGGCGTATTAGTTTGAGAAGGTTGTCCAGTAACCACTAAGTTTAATTTACTCTTTGTAAGTGACTTGTAATTCTTGGTATATTACATTGCTGCTATTTTAGGTCATGTTCATGACCTAGTCAAACTACTAGGAAATATTGAGTCATGCTGATGGAGGCACCAGAGTAAAGGAGATTACTCAGATCTTACCATTTATGGTTTAATAAAGCTCAGGCTGTATAAGTAATCATGTTAATTTCTCTATTTTCTGTAACATATGTATTGGGGAGGTTTTTAAAAAATAAAATTCTGAAATATATTTGCGACATACTAAAATTTTTATTTGACTCACTGACATTTTGACGCTAATATAGTAGGTCTATCTCAAACAAGCATCGTGAAAATAAACTCATAACCCAATGCTCGAAAATGCTCTGTCCTGTCGAACAGAATAACGTGAATCGTAAATTATATTGACAGTTTACAATTATTGTATATATCTCTGGAAAAAGTCTCTTGACAGTAGTACTTATAGTACTTACTATTAATACGAATGTTCCAAGCAATTCTGCCAGAAACTCTCTGATGATGTGCTGTCTGAGAGCACATTTCCCCCTTAAATTCCTTGCGTTCCCAAGCTCCATATTTTCCCAGAAAGGTTTTGTCCCAGTGTTGTCAGTACGGGCACTAAACGCGCAGTATGCGCTAGTGTGAAGTGGTCAGAATATAACCCCGTCCGCCCCCCGGTGATTGCGCTGTCTTGCTTCTGTGCGTTCCCACTTACGTGCAATGAGCTTATCTGTTTTCACACTGCACCGCACCACACACCACAATAATTCCTATTTGTAAAACAAAATTCAAATAAAATATTTTGTTTGTTTATTGTTACAATTACTTAACCCAGTTTTTGACGCACATCGAGTTATTACTATCGAGTTTGTTTCTTTACGTCCAACTAAATGTATGTGTTTAGGATAAGTTGTTTGTTGTTTGTTGGTGATGTCGGTTGGAAATAAATGGCTGTTACTGCTCGTCTTTTGATGAAAGAGAAAAATTCCAACTTCCAACTGTGGTATGGTCGTCCTACTATATAAGATACTATTTTTTAAAAGTCGAGTGTAATATGTTATTGTATAGTAGTCTACTTTCTGAACATGGGTCATATAAAAGTCTAGACAAAAAAAGAATATTAATAAACTAATTATAAACAATACAATGGCAACCTCCTGTTACGCTTGTGCAAAAATAACCAAGAAAGTGAATTTCAATATGTACTGTTACATTTTGTCCAACAGAGGGAGCGCTTTGAAAACGAAAAGAAGAGTCGACGCCGAGGGTGCCACCGCGTGTCTGTGCGAGGCGCAGACTGCGAAGGGCGCAGGCGGCAGGTATGGAGCGATGGGTTTTGCTTGCATTAATCACTGTCACCTTTTCTGGGGTGTCGTCTTTGATGTGAAACAGACACAGTCAGCACGTCTCCCAGCGCTGTGGGAAAGGGGGGTTGCTGTGCTGATGGACAAAAAGCACCCCAGTGGGGTGCGTACAAATTATGACATGGTATTCCTTTCACGGGCTTTATGGTCGTCTAGTGTCATCCTCTCAAACATCAGATATGATAACAGCTGTCCAGTAGCCGAGTCGCGCATGCCTTTTTTTCCTCATTAACTTCCATTAGGACCTGATAAAGCACCTTTAAAACACCTTTGTTTCCCCCAACTGCCAGATTTCTGTTAATGCCGAAGTAAACGTATTACAAATTCATCCACGTATAAGAAATATTCATATTTTAAGCCAAATATATGCCGTGCGGGGCTAGGCCACGAATGTCGAAGTGAATACAAAACGTAAACCCAATTACTGAAACACGAACGTTAAAATCTGAATCCTTTCTCGGAAATGGACCAATAGCCTATTAAACACAGAACGCGCGATATATATAAAACAAGGCATATTTCATGTGATTTTTATTTGCAAGTAAAATATTTGGAAGATTTGTTTTGCCTGGAGGCCGAATAGGTAGCGTAGGCTATTTATTGCTCAAACTACAAGTGTTAGAAAACCGTGGACTCGCGGAGATAAAGTGTGAAATCGATTATTTGTTTTATTTATTTACGACATATGACCGTTTTTGTTGATGACTGTGGTTTTTTTTAATCTGTTTATTTATTTATTTTTATTTGTGTGTGTGTGTGTGCGCAAAGATGCTAAATCCCTAATTCCACTGTGGAAGTGTGAATGTCTGTGTCGGGTAATCCTTGCACTCTAAACTGTTCCAGGGTGTTAACAGAAGTTTTAGATGTCCTTAATGTTTATTGGATATTCTAAAGTAAACGTTAACTGAATCCCTGCGCTCCGGGAGGTAACTATTCTTCCTCACCAGACAAGGAAATAACGTGTGATCGCTTGATGTGGATAGCTGAAAAACATCCTGATGGGTGATATGTTACTGGAGCGTTTGAGTCGCTAGGCAAACGGACCATGCCAAAGAAAACTTTCGCGTTCATGTGATACTAGTTTTGCGCGCCCCATAGGAAGGCGAGACGGAATGGGTTGCCTGGTATACATATCAGTAGTACCTCTACTATAAACCTCTGTAATATCAATAAAATGAGTAAAACCACGCATTGTCAAAATCTCAGACAGTCCAGTAACGTCCTCGCTAACATTCTTCTCAGATGAAATGAAAAGGAAACATTTCTACGTTTATATATATATATATATATATATATATATATATATATATATATATATATATATATATATATATATGATTGATTGATAGATAGATAGATAGATAGAGAGAGAGAGAGAGAGAGAGAGAGAGAGAGAGAGAGAGAGAGAGAGAGAGAGAGAGTAGAAAAAACCTGTACAAAGTTTTAGATATGCCGGACTTTCAAATTATCACTTTCTTAACATCACGTAAATGTTATACATAAAGCCTTTGCGGCGTAACCTTGATTGCTAGTATTCTTAAATCATTAAATCAACAAACACGGACTAAATGATCAGTTATTATCACTTCCAAAAAACTTTTTGCTTTGAGGTATTTCTGATGCAGGCAAAGCGTAAAGTCTCCTCCACTGATTTTTTGGTCGGAAAAGTGGGTGGTATCTGCCCCCTCCTTATAGCCAGAGAGAGGGTGTTTATGTAAATGCTGGATTTTAATTATATTAGGGAGGACGGACTTATTCGCGGCCCAATAAAATTGGGCCAGTGCTGACACCTGCTTATAAACACAGGAAGGATTCCAAAGTCCTAATCACAAATCCGTAGAAAAAAACACCGGTAACTACAGAAGCGGAGATCCTGGCAGAATGACTTCTAGTAAAGTTGAACTCCCCGGCGAAGTGAAGACCGATCCATCCGCGCTCATGGCATCCCTCCAACTGATGCCCTCGCCGGTGCCCAACCCGGAGATAAAGTATACCAAGGTTCGTGAGACACTTTTAAACTACTTTGAAGTGTGATAAAGTACTCTAAACACTAGAATCGCTCAAAGTATGCGTTCCTGACACTTTAAAGTTAGCGCACGAAAATAAACTCAAGCGCAACTCAACTTTGCATGCCTATGGCATCTGACATTTATTCACTAGAAATGTACACTTTCCTTTACAGCGTTATATAAACAACTTCAGAAAGTACAATTTAAAACTGATAGCCTGAAATTGATAGCCTAGCCGAGTAGCAAACTCGTTCCTGTTCTGTTTGCTGTTTTGGTCACAACGTGCGCGTCATGTCGCGTTACAATTTGTTATTATTTCGCTGTAGACAAAGTTTTGCTTTTAAACGGGTTATATCGTTATATCGTTTATGCTTGTCTTTTTCACTGTCAGCGTCTTAAAACGCTCAGCGTTCGCTGTATGCGTCAAAACTTAAGCGTGACAAGTCAGAAGAATATAGCGCATTGTACTTATTTACGCCTGGCTGTGTTTTTCTGTAGATTGTAAACTAATGTGTAGTAAGTATGTATTGGAGGGTTGTGCTACCACATACCATTGTTTCATATCAGTTATGGCTTTAAACCAGAGTTGTCTGATAACAGCGTGCTTTTTCCTTTGTCGTTTGAATGATGGTGTTGCTCACATTCATGTGATATGAATTTACTGCAGTAGAAGTCGGTTAGTTTTAGGTGGGACCAGTTAGACCTTTTGGAATGCTGCATTTTCTTAAAGACGCAGAACTATGTTCAGCAGTCTATTTACAAAACTTCGATGTTGATGCAGAACTATCTCGTTTTCCGTAATTTAGACCAAGTCTCCCATTATCTTGATTGAACTTTTAACATTAGCCGCGCGTTGAGACTCTTATCTGCTTTCATCAGCCGCGGACCCGCGATAGCTCACACCCACACGGCCCTCCGTCGGGCATGACAATAAATCCACAGCTATATCATAAACCTTTCGGCGCTGCGCTGTTCTGTACATGGCTAGAAAGCGTGCTTAGTCTCTTAAAAGGCGAAAGAATGCATGGACATGTTGATAGTTAACAGGGAGGTTGCACGTGCGAACATGGTATGTGATATGGCAGGTTTTGCACATTGAACTACGACCCTTGGATCGCGTGTAATGTTTGCAGTGCCCACCGCATCACCCAGACAATGGTGATCTAGTGTGACGGTTATAGTTTTGCCAATTGAATAGTTTGAAATGTTCTTTACGTTTATATAATGCGTTAAACGTTATTTCGAGGTGGACAGCGTTGGACATTAGGCGGTTTAGCCGCAAAGCTTTATGTCCTGCTATAAAACCTATTCATCGTTCTTGATGAAAACTAACGCAGTGCGTCATAAGACCTTTTTTTTTTTTTTTTTTGCATGAATGACTTCCCGCCAGGGATAGCAAGGGACGTTGCCTGCACAGTAGCGCGCTGTGACCCACAGGACACTGTGCAAAGGGCGCTGCTAGTAACAGGGCCGCGGCTTCCTCTGTAACTACATATCTCATCCTGTGCTTGGTGCGCGGCCTCCCCTCTCCTGCGTGATGCGAGGAGAAAGGAGTGCGAGGTAGAGAAGAGCGGGCCTCGGTGTGTTAACCCCTAGGAATTTGAATTATCCACAGTGTTGGTTGTAGATCGGTGGTGATACTGATTGATGGGCATTAGTTACACGAGCACCCGTCGCAGCCTGTTACTGCTCTCTCTACCTGTCTCTCTCACACACATACGCACCGTTTATTTCTGCTTGTTGATATAAAGACATGCAGGCGTAATGAATGAGTCTTCATTTCTGCATTTTTTTTCTAAAGCAATTTTTAAAACAGAACTTCTCCTTGCGTAGTCCTAGCAAGTCACAGTCGGTCTGAATCGCTGTTTAATTTGCTTTGCCAAAGAGTATATCATCCGTATGTCAGCACCGCCAGTTTGTGAGTGAGAGGGCTGTTCATGCCTCCTTCAGCATGTTTGAGGCCTCCCACCACCTTGCTTTGAACCAGTGGTCTCGTCACATTGTCCAGCGCGTAGGTCCACTTGGACAGGAAGCCTGGCTGCAGCTTAGCTTGGCAGTGGACAAGAGAGGGACCCGGTCATCCTCCTTCCCCAGCGAGAGCATGGCACCCAGATGAAGCAGTCTAACTACAGCTGGCCATAACTACAGTTATGGTGAGAGGAGCTTATAAAGGTCACTGAGTGTATTAGAGACTAATTACATGTTTACCTTGTAGCTAAAATAGTAATGATATTGCCATTCTTCCACTGGTATGCCAAGAGATCGCTATCTCATTGCAATCTTATGGCCCTGTAGAGTAATTATAGCCCTAAGGAGATATATATATATATATATATATATATATATATATATATATATATATATATATATATATATATATATATATATATATATATATATATATATATATATATATATCATCATCACACACACTCACTCTCTCTCTCTCTCTCTCTCTCTCACACACACACACACACACACACACACACACATGTTCCTGTTACTTTCTTTGTCATTCTTCACCTAAAATCTGATTAGATTACTCATGCATGTCCCCAGCAGTCATTGTCTGGTTGTCTAGGTGTCTTCACAAGTTTATTAACACACTTCAGTTTCTTAACAAAACGTCAAAGGCTTTATTATTCCAGACATGGCCCCTGTCCATCCCTGTGACCTTCTCCACCTGGATACACAAACAAGTGCCACCCCCCCCCCCCCCCACACACACACACACACACGTACGTGTATTACCTGGCAATGATTTTACCTTCTGTGCTGACACTACCGTGTGTATGTATGTATGTATGTGTGTGTGTGTGTGTGTGTGTGTGTGTGTGTGTGTGTCTCAGCTTGTGAAAGATAAGAAAATGTTATTTATCTTCCCTCTGCACTGTGACTGCCCCTTTACACTTAGCAAGCTTTTCACACAGACACATCCCAATCCTTTGCTGGTTTAATTCTCACATCTATCGCTGCAGCCAGCACTACCCTGGTCTCATTTACAGCCTGCAAGCCAGAGATGAAGATCCCTTCGCCTTTTTTCCACCCACTGCCGGGCCGGCAGGGTAAGCGGACCCACGCGCTGTCTCTGCACGGGAGAGCTCCTCTCCTGAAGGTGGTCTCTGGGTGAGCTCAGGCCCGCTGTGCTGATAGCGGCACAGAGGAAGCCGTAAATTAGCCTCCTCTGATGGGGAGTTATTGATGTTTTCTCAGTTTGTGGCTCTCGGATGGCAGGGAGGGAGGGGAGGGGATGTTAGGAGAGCTATGTTACCCCCATGTTCTGGGGTAATAGATGGAGGCTCTAGTGCCTTTTCTATGGGCGAGAGACTAGGAGGAATCTCCATGCTAATTCCGCCTCCCACGGCGATGATGGTGATGAACTTGCACCATTCTCTTACTGAAGCAGACATTAAGAGACTTAACAAAAAACACTGATCCTTGCCTTTGATGTATTGCCTTTGACCTAAACATATTTCCATCTCTTGCTGATATGCTTTGCTAATGATCCTAGTCAGAAATCTTGTCCCTGTATAAACTCAAAAGTACAGCAAATGGATTTGGGTTAATATTTTACATATTGTTACATTGCGATGCACTGATTAGCTGATAAGATCGCATACTGTACTGAAATATATATAAACCACCGAAGTGTAGCTGAAGGATTTGGGCAGGTAAAGTAAGGTGGTTTAATATTAAACTGTGGCAGTGTGACTTGTGTCTGTGTGAGGTGGAGCTCACTGGGCCCTGCCTTTTTTTCAGCTCACACCCTATCATGACACACTTTGCAGAAAGTGGCACATTCACCTCATTATCTGTAATATTTACTGTAATATTGCTAACTGTCATTATGCTTCATCATGTTCATCAAGTTATGGTTTAATTATAGGGTGCGCTGCCTTTAGCGTCCAGTTCCTCATCACAACCTCCCCTTCCTCCTTCAGGCTGGTGTAATACAGCAATGGCCCTTTGTCCCACAGCCCCCCTGCATTCGCGGTTGAATTTCTCACCCTCTGCGTCCGCAGTTAAGGGGTTTTAGTCGTCCGCTGGGTGTGCGCTGGAGGGAGAGCTTTTGTAAACTAATCCGGGCGACAGCTTGTGCGAATGAGGTAGGCTTCATCAATCCGTCACTGGGTGAAGGACTGCGATGGTGGGAAAGGGGTGGGGGGTCTGGGGCTCCCCTGTTCTGGGTGCTCTCCGGCGGGTCGTAATATATGGCCATGTCTGGCTGTGGGGGTCAGCGGCCCTGCCTCACGAGAGCCTGACCCCCACTTCTGGAGTTTTTCACTTCAAAACGCGCCATCTCTCCCCGAGATCCACATCAAACAGCACCCAGGCTGAAGGCTGCAGTGGGAAACCGGTGATTTATTATAAGCATCACAGTGAGGACTCCCTCCATCCACCTCCTGGGCTTCTCTCTCATCTTTCCCTCCCGCTAAACCTCCTCCCCTTTTTTATTGCCTTTGGCGTTCTCTTCATTTCCCACTCTCTTCTTGGATAAACACGTTTTTGGAAAGATATATTTGTCCGTTCATTTTCAGTTACCAGTAATATGTTAGTCACTCTCCCCAAAAAACAAGAAATCAAAGGGGAAATTTATTTTTCTTTCATACTGCAAAGATTAGGGGAAAGTAGCAGCTAATTGATCCATCCAAAGGCCCACTGGTTAATTTTTCCTGCTGCAGAAGGATTAATCGCGCACAGCCTTTTCACTTGTGTCGCCCATATGTGCCTCAGCTTGCCTCCTCTGCATCGTCACCCAATGCAGAGCGGGGGGGGGGTCAGATAGTTGGGCTTTCTCTGTTAGCCTGGGACATGCTGGCCCTGTCATATCAGCAGCTTGGACCGCTTGCTGGAGTGAAGCTGTATATCATCGAAGAAGAGAGAGCAAGAAAGAAGGGGGGGGGGGAGAAAGCTCTTGGGTGAGAGTGAGACAGACTTGTGCCAGATTGACAGAAAAGACAAATGAAGTGAAATATTTGTGAAAAAACACATCTTGACTCATCATTGCTTCATTTCGAGCGCTCTTTTCCCATGCCGTTCCTGGGTCTGTAATGTTAACAACAGTCATTAGTGTCCCGAAATGCATCCATCGCCACTGCAGACTGCTACGAGTCACTCTGATAGACGAGGATGTGAAACTTCCTGTGTCGGCTGAGTCTGGTGCCGCAGGTGCTCTGCTAGGATCCGGCTGCCTCTGGAATCTTGGCCTGTTACATATAAACACATGCACGGCCTATATATTTCATTTTTAATTTTTTTTTTATTTTTCCCCTCCTCGCCTTCCCTGAAAAGGGCCCCGAAATGAGTGCCATTAAATAGTCCTCATCTGTGCGAGCCATGAGAAGGTGCTGGGGGCCAAACAGATGTGGCTTTGGCATCCTCTGCCCTCACTGCTGCTCTGCTTCGCTGCTGGGCCGAGCCCCCGGAGAGCGCGAGCCGATCGGCGTTCCTGCGACTGCTGGGAACATCCAGCCAGTCCAGAGCATGGTTCTCTCGCCTCTCTCCTTTCTCGTCGCTTCTAGCATTCCCACATGACCACACTCGGGCCTCTGCACTCCTGGCCGATACCACCCCCCCCCCCCCTTCCTGTGTGAAGTAAGGAGCTCGATAAAAATCTCAGTGCTATATAGAAGCAGAGCATTGTGCAGACGACGTGCTGTGAGTTCAGAATCTGTTTATAATAGGTATGTTTCATCGCCTTATTAGCACAGCAAACAAGGACTGTCAGAAGGCAGAGAGACTGGGGCAGCCTGAGCAGAAAAGCACAGGGCTTTGTAAATGCTTGCAGCTGTCTGGTAGTCCATGAACAAGGACTCTGCATGTCCTCACGCTGGACACTTTTCTCATCACCTCTGGCCTTGGGGTGATATAGCAAGGTCACGTGATGTCACATCACAAGCGCGTCCCTGTTTGTTTTTCCTCACCACGTTTGCTGAATGGGCGGCTTTTTTGGACAGAAACGCTAACACTCAGCACAGTTTATTTAAACTGAAGATAGCCTACAGTTTTTGCTTCCTTTTCTTCTTTTCGGCAGTAAGGACCATTCTCTGGTTGTTATGTTAGCCGACCACTTTACCATTCGCTGATCCACCAGAAGCGTCTCCGCTATTCAGCCTTGAGAATCTCCCCCCGTTGCCCCGCTGACGTCCGCGGGAGCAGAACGAAGAAAAGCGCAACGTTGATCGATCTGAAATTTCGCACCTTTGCACTCGTGTTCTTATCCTTTTCTTTTTGTCCGAGGGGAAAGCGAATCCTCGAGAGTTGATTTACGCCACAGCCGTGTCGCCCTTAATCAACTCCCTCAATAGGACGAGACAAAAAAATTGGGAGCGCCCCCCTGAGCCCGGCGCAGGCCGAGCCAAATGGCCTCCAGTGCTGGCTCTTTTTTAGCGCAGTGATTTAGGTGGCGGCCGTTAGCGCGGGGATACGTGCTGCGTTGTCGCCCGGCCCGCCACAGATCTGCTCCAGAAGAGCGACCCTATAAATAATAATAATTATTTAAAAAAAAAAAAAAAAACTAATTCTGTGCTCTCTGGCGGTTTTGTTGTTATTGTTTTTTTCAAATGGGAAACGAAATGCCTGACACTTTTATTAAGTGCTGTTAATGAGAGTAATGAAAGTGTGTCGCTCCCTAGGAGCGCCAGAGAGGGGTGTGTGTCTGTCTGCTGATCAGGGAGTCTAATGCAGAGGAGCTGAAGTGGAGTCTGGGTGAGTGCAGAGTGGTACCGGCTGATACCGAGCACCTACGCCATCCCTGAACGAACTGTTCGTGCCCAGGGTTTCGCTCTCGAAACCATGCCAACTCCTAGAGAGAGAGAGAAACAGAGAGCTCCATGCTGAAGACATAGCCTTGAAACGTTTCCAAATGAGCTATCATTTTATACCAGCTTTAACACAAGCACCCCTTACGGTTTGCAGCCAATTAAATTGTAGTTAAAGCCCGAAGGTTTACACGTTTACACGGTAAATACGTTGGAGGTCCGTGAGGGCGCGGGGCAGACTGTGCCTTGGCCTGTTTGAACACCTTCCTAAGCCTGACTGGAGGCAGAGCGCGAGTAGAAGTATATGTTTGCTTCGTGGTGCCAGCGCGTATTTTACTAACACCTCATCCGTCAGAGGTGCTGCCAGTGTCTGGAAACAATTCCCGAAGGCTTCTCAAGACCCAAACATGCCCGCTGGCCGGCGCAGCCAGCGCATTGGTACGTTTACATGCAGCGAGGCTCGAATTAAAATATTTGGCATTGCTATACAATCTGATCACACCTGACACGTCTGTTGTCTTAGAGGGAGCCTTTGATGTGGTTTTGCTCGTGGCGGAACACGGCGTGAACGGCGCAGTCCGGTCCTCCATTTGAAGTATTTTCCCTTCGCCTTTTATCGAGCTTAAAAAATGCAGGATTTGGGAATGCGAAGCGGTTGTTTAACGGACGGCTTCCTTTAACGCAGCGCAGAACCAGAGTGACACACGTGTTTTATGATCTCGTAAACGAGCAGCGATGTTGTGAAATCTGTGCGTGTGTGCGCGTGTATGGCTGTGTGTCAGTTTGCATATGTAATACATGTATGTATATGTGGTTTTGTTTCAGACAGAGTGTGTGTGAGAGAGAGAAAGAGAGAGAGAGAGAGAATGCACGTTTGTGTGTGTGTGTGTGTGTGTGTGTGTGTGTGTGTGTGTGTGATAGCGATTTATTTCCTCTCCTGCTCCCCCACTGCTTTCTGTCTGGTGACTGGATCACTCCCTAGAGACAGATCTACCACTACCCTGCAACACCACACCGGATTCCTAGAGATTCCCAGAGATTCCTCCCTGTGCGCAAGGCTTTAGGCATGCTGCAGATGCCCCTGCCCTCCCAGTCTGCTCTCAGACTCCAGCTACTTCACCTTACTTATCCCACCAACACACAACACCAGCACCACTGGTGAACAGGCACACACACACACACACACACACACACACACACACACACACACACACACACACACACACACACACACACACGCTCTTTCATCACCGACTTTTCTCACTGTAGCTCTTGCACTGAGATACATATGAATATGGCCTGCCATCCTGATTTTCAACTGCTCACGAGTCAAATCTTGGGTTCGGATTCAGTCAATTTTGAACATTCGTGCCCTGGCAGATTATTTGTATGTCTTTGGTGTCTGTGAGCTCTGACTCACCGGGTTCTGGCATTCTGCCGATCGGGTGAGGAGGTCTGGGGAGCAGTCCATCTTGCCATTGACACTGCGCTCTCCCCCTGGCCCCACTGTGCTAAACCTCCACTATGTGTCTTCTCTCTCCCTCTCTCTCTCTCTCTCTGCAGATTTTCATCAATAATGAATGGCATGATTCTGTGAGCAGAAAAACATTCTCTACGTACAACCCTTCCACAGGGGAGAAGATCTGTGATGTTCAGGAGGCAGATAAGGTGTGTGTGTGTGTGTGTGTGTGTGTGTGTGTGTTTATGTTTTGCTTTCTTTGTGTTGACCAAATGTTTCCACAGTACAATGTGGAGACATTTTTGTTAGTTTCCATCATGATAAATGTAACATTCCCCAAACAAAAATGTAGCTGTTGTTTTGAAAACTTTAAAGTAGTAAAAGCTTTCACTTTGAAAACCAAGGTTAAGATTACTTAAGTTAATAGTGCTTGCCTACAGAATACATAAGCCAATGGAACACCTCCATAAGTAATATGAAATATGAGAGACAGAGAGAGAGACAGAGAGTACCAGCTACAGAGAAGGTGATCCAGTGAACAGGATCGGAGAAATACAACACTGTCATTGAAATGGCGATGGCGATTTAGACTTCGGCTTCCAAGCTCTGTCTGACTAAGAATCCAAAGTGTGAGAGAGGGGCTTTAGAATGTAAAGTATGTGGATATGGGTGTGGGTGGGCTGGGCAGGTGGAGAAGGAGCGCGGATGAAGGAACCAATGAGTGTTCTGAACATGTGACTGCTAAAGCTATTTAGAGCAAAACTGAATTGGATGCATTTCATTTGTCCCAGAGGTGCACAACCACCTGTTTACAGGGTAGGTTTATACCCACCTGTTAATCACCTGTTTACAGGGTAAGGTTATACCCGACTATTAATCACCTGTTTACAGGGTAAGGTTATACCCGACCATTAAACACCTGTTTACAGGGTAAGGTTATACCCAACCATTAAACACCTGTTTCCAGGGCAAGGTTATACCCGACCACTAAACACCTGTTTACAGGGTAAGGTTATACCCGACCATTAAACACCTGTTTACAGGGTAAGGTTATACCCGACCATTAAACACCTGTTTACAGGGTAAGGTTATACCCGACCATTAAACACCTGTTTACAGGGTAAGGTTATACTCGACCAGTAAACACCTGTTTCCAGGGTAATTTTATACCCGACCGTTAAAGCAGTTCTCTCCCCCTTCTTACTCCCCCCTAGTTCAATCTCTCTCTTTTACTTTTTTTCTCTCTCCCTCTCTCTGTCACTCTTTCACTCCAACACCTCTCTCTCTGTCCGTCTCTCAGGCTGACGTGGATAAAGGAGTTCAGGCCGCTCGTCTGGCCTTCTCCCTGGGTTCTGTGTGGCGGGAGATGGACTCGTCTGAGAGGGGGCGGCTGCTCTCCACACTAGCAGACCTGGTGGAGCGGGACCGCGCCTACCTCGCTGTAAGTGTCCTACCATGGCAAAGGTGGCCCCATGTTTATCACAGAGCTGCACAGCTGTGGGCCAAAAGGGTCAGAGTCCAGCACAGTTTGGTGATTTCCCTGAAGGAACACACCTGATTCAAGTTATCAGTTAATTACCAGGTTTAGTAGATGTCTTAGACTAGAGAAATCACCAAACTGTGCTGGACTCTGGCCTTGTAGGACCTGAGTTGTGTGTCTTTGGCTTCAAACAAAGCCTCCAGTTCTATAGATCTACTACCCTTCAGATTTTAGTTCTAATCCATCTAACTATAATATTCAGCTGCTACTGAAGGCCTAGATTAATTGTACCAGGCATGCATCTCTGCACAGGGGTAGACTTTCAGCACCGGAGCTGGGCACCCCGTGAGGTTCTTTATGGGAAACACATGTGCCATAGGCTGTTGCTCACACCTCCTGGCTGTGGTTAGCTACGAGCAGGACAGATCCAGCAGGACTGAGAACCCGGAGTAGATAATGCCGTTCACAAGCGTCTAACGAGAGGCCGACTGTCCGGCGCGGCCGCCCGTAGCCCGACCTGGCAGGGGTTGCCGGCCTTGTCTGCCTAACAAGTTTGATTTATAATGCAAATGTCCAAACTCCCTTGTACGAGGGACCACTGGGGTGGGACTTGTGACCTTTGGGTGCTAACGATCATAGCACCTAGAACTCGAGGAGAAAAGATTAAAGAGGTTCCGTTGTGTCATGGTGCGTTGGACCTCTGTCCTCATCTTTGGCTTGCAGCTCTGATGGGCTCTGACCAGCAAGCTGGTGTGGGGAGGTTTAAAAACAAAAGCACCATGGCAGTTAGAGTTCTTTAAAGGAGAGAGGGGATGCTGCAGCCATCTTGAAGAAACTTTTCCAGCACTGCGGGTGAGCTTTCACCTTAAATGGGCTAAACTGGTGTTATTTTTTACTCCCCAATTCTGAACAAGTGTCAGAGAGAATTACTCTGGAGGAGAAACATAACGTCCATGGGGTTGTGATTAAGCTTTATATCAGTCTAATCCCTGTCTGATAAGAAATCATGGCTTCCTGACACAGAGATAACAAAGCCCTCTCCACTGCTCTGCATGTATAAGTATTGTGTTTCCCCAGTGGGGCAGGTATAAACTGTGGGCCTTACTTGGATAAGTCTCAAATGCAGTTTTTGGGAGGGGGGTGTCAAATTTTATCCCCATACGTGATTTTTCATCACACTCCTCCACCCTCGTTTCCTCTCCTCATCTTTCCTGCCTCCCCTCAGACCCTGGAATCTTTGGACACTGGCAAGCCTTTCCTCTCCTCCTTCTTTGTGGACCTTCAGGGAACAATTAAGACACTGCGGTATTTCGCTGGCTGGGCCGACAAGATCCACGGATCCTCCATTCCAACTGGTAAGGTGACCCCTGCGCTGTCTCACGTCCCATAGCCCCACAGACCCCGAGGGGAGGCATAGCAGGTGATGTGCAGACGCTAAAGCAGGACAGGAAGACGCAGAGCTCAGTGAGAGGGTGGGGCTTCACTCGAAGGGCGGAGATGTTTAGGATGGGACTGAGGAAGGGAAATAGGCTTGTGTGACGCGTAGTTCCACGACTTGTTCTCCTGTCATGCTAGGGTGTGGTGGGAGGTGGTGCTAGGTGAAGCAAGAGTGTAGCAGAGAGACCGGCCGGTGCTGGGTGTTTTCTTTGTGACCCACAGGACATGCTATGGGGTTATGGAGGTGTTTGGAGGGTAAACACACTGGGTCCCTCAGCAGTTATAAATCTGCACACTAATGGCTGCCCTCCTGCTGAGCGCCACCACCGGTGGAGCACAGTGACAGCTCCGGGGCCGGGGTGGCCCCAGGGGGCATTGGGGGGCTGTTCTGGCTAATTTAGCTGCTTGAAAGAGACATGGCGTGGGGTCTGGACACTACAGGACAGGAGTGTACATGTAGCTCTAATATCAGAGCACAGCCATTAATGCGTGTGTGTGTGTGTGTGAGTGGACGTTTTGGGGGCGACTGTGTAGCCGTCTCACAGGGGCCCCATGTGAGGGCCATGTGGGTTAAAGAGAGGACTGGGGAGGACAGGATGTGTCTAGTGTTGGGCGTCTGGGCGTCTTTGTCTCTCAGTCTGTCCCCCTCCCCTGACCCATCACTGGGGCTGTCTCCCACACTCATTCATGGGACTCCTCACTGCAGGGTCTCCTGCAGGTTAAGATCACGTCCACCGAGTCGCCCTGCACTCAGATGTGGTCTGCGGGAGATGATTCAATGTTGGCAATTAGTGTCTGTTCATTTTCTCTATATTGCTGAGGGTTACATGTTAGTGACAGTGTAATAAACCTTTTTAAAAAGGGCACCAAGTAAACAAAGAGCGCCCCTAAAAAAGGTGTCCAGAACAAAACACACGAAACCAAGAGCTTGACCACCAAAATCAAAGTTTCCAGGAACCTCTTAAAGCCATAGACAGATTTCATATTTCACAGGTTTCCGTGTGCTGTCAAGGATATCTCCAGCTGGTGTATCCCTGGGAACGCAGACAGAACATAGAGCATAGTCTCTGCATTCAGAGAGATAACCGGATGACCAGATGTAATGAAGAAAGGAGAGGACTCTTGGTGGTGAGGCATTTGGTACTTTCAGAAATGGACTCTCCATGCCATGCTTATTCCAAGCGGTAAAACGTCCCTGGCCCTGCCTCACTCGCTCGCCCTCGCTAACTGTGTCTCAGTGAGCGCACCGCATCATAGAGCCTTGTCACAGTCCAGGCTAGAAATCAAAGGGCAGGTTGAGGGGGGAGAGGGTCAGCCACACCCCCCACCCCTCCGACCCCTCCCTGCCAGCCCCTTAGTGAGCGCGCTCACCACTGCGCCTTTGTTGTGCTGCTAAGCCAAACTGGCTCGGTGGGACCTCGCTGCGTTTTGCTTTATTTCATCTCCAATCTAATCCGTAATAGAATTACACCGCAAACAAACAGCATGTATTTCTTTGGCCCACTCTTATCTGGCCACCGGGGGAGTTAAATCTTTGGCTCTGCCCCGGGGCCGGCTCGGCCCAGCCAGTGGATCACTCTTGCCAGAGCTGGGGCGTGTTCGCCGGCCTCGCCAAACGTGCGGCTGGAGAAATCCACATAGTCACGATTTCCTTCTGTTTGGTGGAGATCGGATATGAAGGAGGAGGACTGCTCCTGACCTCTGAGCGCTGTTCCTCTTCTCTAGGCTCCCTCCAAGTGCAGCTCTCCAAAGCTTGATGGTTTTGCTTATCCATTACCTTCTTAAACCCTTACCTGCGCTACGAAGGCACCTTCATCTCCTGGTGATTGAAAGCCGGCAGGTGATGTTCTGTTATTAAAGCTCTGTGGTCTGTTTCAAACCTTCCTGAACCTGTTTAAGGTGTCCTATTCTCTGATCTCTCACAGATGGAGGGTATTTGTCGTTCACCAGGCATGAGCCAATCGGAGTGTGTGGACAGATTATCCCGGTGAGTGTATTGTTTTTTGTTTTGTTTTTTTAAGAATATACCAGAATGGCTTGGGTGGACAACATTTGTCGAGACTTTGTGAAGGTTACTAAGTCTCTAAATACAAATACAAAGTGAGTGTGAGAAAGAAAGAAAGTGAAAGCAAGACCAAAGAAAACAATGAGGAAGATTATGGAGCTTCATGCTTATCGCTGTATCTGAAGGTGTCGTGACTACTCTTTTGGTGTGGAACAGCATGAGTGCATGTGGCATACGTCAGACATTTCTTGCTCTTTAAAGAGTTCAAAATAAGCATTCTCAAGCTACAGAGGCAGGGAGTGACTGGCCTCTTACAATGTGTGAGTGGGCGAAAAGACTTAAGTGACTCATCATCTCCTGGACTGTGATATGCGTGGGTACACCAGTGGGCAAAAATCTGAGGGTGGGATGTTCACAGGAACAAAAACAATGAAACTATCTGTGTGTGTGTGTGTGTGTGTGTGTGTGTGTGTGACTGTGCACGCACAGTGGAACTTCCCTCTGATGATGACGGCGTGGAAGCTTGGGCCAGCTCTGTGCTGCGGGAATACGGTGGTCCTGAAGCCGGCTGAGCAGACCCCCCTCACATGCCTGTACATGGGTGCTCTGATCAAAGAGGTACAGAACGCGGGCATCGCGCGACGCCCTCAGCAGCCTTGGCCCGCAATCAAAGGCCCGCTGGCACACGTCTGCTGTAATGTAGCGGGCCAGTGACCACACAGGCCTCTGATCAAAGACACGCGACGCAGTCATAATGCCGCTCTCGCAGGGCAGCAAGATGACATGTCAGCACTAAGTGCCTGACTCAGGGGCTGACGCGATCTGTCCGCACACACGGCAGTGGCATTTACAGTAAAGTCGTCCGCCCTCGTTTTCGCCCAAAACGCAGCATTGCGTTTCACGAATGCGGCCTGTGGTGCCACCCAGGGTTTCAAGGGCACTGGTCGTCAGCGGAGGCCAAATTCACGACCTCTTAAATCACGGTCCACGGATCATGGCTGATCTGCCCCCGTCACAAAGAAAAACACAACTTCTTCCTCCTTTTCCTCCTCTTCATCTCCTCATCTCCCGAGCTGTTGTTATTTCTCCGCCTCTCCCTTTCTGTGGAACTCTGACTCTTGCCCTCTCCTCTTCCTTTTGATGTTCTGTCCTCTCACTCTCTCTCTGGGCCTGGAGGGACGCTGGGTTGGGTCTGGATTCCCCCACTATGGCCCATGGTGTTTTTGGCTCGATCTGCGCTCTCTCTATTTCTCTCTCTCTCTCTCTCTCTCTCGCTCTGTGTCTCTTTCTCTCTCTCTCTCTCTCTCTCTCTCTCTCTCTCGCTCTCGCCTTTTCTCTCCCAACTGAAGATTGTTTCCTCTTCATTTGTTTGCACAGGCTGGGTTTCCACCAGGGGTGGTCAATATTTTGCCAGGCTATGGGCCAACCACTGGAGCCACCATCGCATCCCACATGGGCATCGATAAAGTGGCTTTCACAGGATCCACAAAGGTAGGTTTCCTTGAGTACTAAGAGGGGCAAAATCCCACCTGCCAGTTCCTCCCGCACCCTGGAATGACGGTGGTGACGGAAGTGTAATGGAGTCCTGCACTGAGCCGTGAGCAGACGGAGCTGAGAGGCAGTGCAGTGGTTCCAATGGAAACTAAGGAAATCTCTGCTGTCTCCTACACAACAGACACAGTATAAAACTGTGTCAAACACACACACTCTCTCTCACATATGCCAAGAGTACCCATGTGGAAAATGTGGGGGAAAAGGATCATGAGTTTATATATATTGGCTGTCATAATACATGGCATTGTTTACATTATACCCACATTTATACTCAATTAGCCTACACATTTTAAGCCTCAGTTTACATACTTTGTTTGTTAAGGAGCTATTATCATTTTAATTTGAAATGTTGGTTCTATACACGAGTCTTTAGAGAGTGTATACAGGTCTTTTGCATATGGGTACTGGCCATCTTTTAAAATGATTTCTAGTTCTGGCTGAACCTCTAAATCCACACCAGAATGACATGAAGATAAAGTATGATACTCTTGACAATACGCTTGACAGGTAAACTGATAATCAGACAGCTGTCTCGCTGTCCTGTGCAACACGCCGTGGCAACTTGGCAGTCCCTTGACTGTCCCATCGATCACACACAGGCGCCTTGAGTGTCGACTTGCGCGATAACCGTTCGACCCCCAGTGCCCTTAGACTGTCAGTCCTGGAAACTGTAGTTAATAAAAAGCCAGTTTTTGTGAAGGACTTGCCATCTTAGGTATGGAATGTCAGAAAGAAAACAGAGAAACATGTCGTACTGGGTTGTTTGATCCAGCCATCTTGCCGAATGAGAACACAAAGTCTGTGCTGACATCTCACTGTAAACAGTGATCATTTCTAGCGCCAAAACGCACGTTGCTTGCTTTGCGAGCGTCTTTTATGCTTTTCTAAGCGTTTACGGCATGTCGTAAATCTACCTATTTTAGCACTTGTTTTGATTTGGTCCCGAATATCCTTCAAAAGTATTTGTCGTAAATCGAGCAGGATTTGGTGGTGTTTAGAAAAGAACTAAGGTTTATGGCCCTTTTGGCTCAGCTTGAAAACGTGTTTATTCTTATTTTTGAAATAAACATGGAAGAATTACGCAGTTTGTGTGTAACTCAGAAGTTCTGCAAAGCCAGAAGCAGAAACAGACTCTGAACATAAATCCGCCATATTGGCTTCACCGATGAGGACACAGAGACACTATAACAAGCAGAAACTGTGGTCTAAGTGCCTTTGTTATTGCTGAGAAAGCTTTTTGCTTCTCCCTGAGAAATTACGGCAATGCTATTTCCCCCTTATCAGTTCTTGGACCCGATGACCAATGCTCAAATTGAAACTGTTCTGACAAAGCATGCAACAAGTGGCACATGTGACATAAGCGTGTTGAGGTCATTAGTCACTATATAAAAATGCCATCACTCAAAGAGCAGCACCGCCCCCCGACCCGCCCACTGCGCTCCACGCCCTCCACTGACAGGAAGCCCTCAGCACCACCCACTTTCCCTTACGTGCGGCGGGAGGCCACCCAGTGCTCGACCTTAAAGCTCCTACTGTCTGTCTCTCCCCTCTATGTCTCACTCTTCATCTGTCTTTCTCTTCCTGTCTCACTCTTTTTCCCTCCCTAAATCCTGGAGAGAATCCTGGCGAATCTCTGTTCCTTTTTCATTCTTTTCCTGCCTCTTGTTCTGTTTCCTTCCCCGCCTCCCTCTTTCTTCTGCCTATTTCTTTCTCCATCTCACTCTACATCCTCCAGAGCGGCTCTCATATATTTAGTTTTCTCCTTTAATCTGGAGCTGATTAGAGGGACAGAGCGAGAGCCCGTGCTGACAGAGTTGGTACATGCATAGACTCTGACTCACCTCATCCACATGCGTGCGCATATGGGTGCAGGCAGAAGCAGGAGTGGCTGATATGGTTTAGCTGCCCCAAAGCCGCCTTGATCACCTGTCCTCACTCCCTTGGATACAGAGTGCTACAGGAGACAAGGGGCTATACGTAAAGTGCACCGTGCAGCACACAGCTAAGCCTCCACCACCAGACTTTACGAACAGACCACTTGACACAAAGCTGGCTACAGCTCGCAGCTCATGGTGTGTATTCTGGAGCAGAGCCACGTTCATTACTGCAGGCTGATATAAACACTATCATGGCCTCTGTCTTCTCCTCTCTCCACTTCTCTCTGTGCTATCTGATTGAAAACAGAGAGAGAAAATATTCAGTCTCAGCAAGTGTGTTGAGGGTGGGTTTTTTTTTCCATCTTCTTCTTTTTTGTCTCCC
Organism: Electrophorus electricus; assembly: GCF_041902795.1. Classification (NCBI taxonomy): domain Eukaryota; kingdom Metazoa; phylum Chordata; class Actinopteri; order Gymnotiformes; family Gymnotidae; genus Electrophorus; species Electrophorus electricus. The sequence continues at coordinate 8,626,061 of NC_137519.1, forward strand.
AATGTTTGCTTGTGGTCTGGACTGGCACTTGCAGAGCAGTGTTGCAGAGAGCAGCGCTCACAGTGAGCTGGGAAACCCCAGGGAAGAGTGGTGCGGCGAGGCAGTACCACAGACTCACAGCCCTGCAGCCCTTCAACCTCCACGGGCCACCGTGAGAGTCATGCCCTAGCTCACTGCTCCATCCCTTGGCCCTACCTAACATGGCCCTGGAAGCTTCAACCTGCTTCAGCTTCAAACCGGGCTGGTGAAATGACGACACAGTAGTCTGGTATTTAAATGATTCTATTGGAGAATCATTAGAATCTAGCAGAGTTAACCAACCATACCCTGCTCTGTCCTCTAAAGATGCTTTCATTTGGCTCGTCTCATCAGCCAAGCCAAGCACAGCGCAGGACTTTTATTTATTTCCTCCACCTTCCTAAGACGTTTTGTTATGTGGAGCACCCCACGCAGACCTGTGGTTAGCGTCTTCCTGTTCTGGTTTAAACAACAAATCCTGCTTTCTGTTGGAAAACACTGAATAAAAGATATCCCCCCCAAAGATGTCCTCCAGGGTCACAGAGAGCTATGCTGGCCACACGCAGAGGCCGTTCCGTGGCTTCAGCTTGGCCCTGCAGCAGTCGGGGGGTGGGGGGGGGGGTGTGGTTAGAGGACCGGACGGGTTGTTTGGGCTGCAGGATTTATTAACGAAGGCGTCCCACGGTTACACGCAGATTTAGTGCAGGTCCATGACGGCGGTCTCTGCAACTAAAAGCCTCTTTCTGTTCTGCCTCCCCCTTCCCTCCCGAAACAGGTCGGCAAGCTGATCCAAGAAGCAGCTGGAAAGAGCAACCTGAAGAGAGTCACGCTGGAGCTGGGAGGCAAGAATCCCAACATCGTTTTCGCAGACGCTGATTGTGAGTGGTGGTTTATGGCCCTGCCCTCCTGTTGTCCTGCCGTGACAGTATGTACACAGGTGCCACCTCAGTAGGCTTGTTTGTCACTCGTTGATAACATCAAAGACCAAGGTCCTAAGGGGGATTTTCACGTAATGTGACAACAGCATTAGTTGCTTGATACTCTGTGTATCTGAGTGTGTTAAATTTACAAGCTTATCTCCATGAGCGCCAAGCTCCGTTATGCTTGCTAAACTCAGCAGACGATGTTCAATGAAGCATTTTGTTTCAGAAGAAGGGCTTTTCCCGTATTGGTCTGCTGTGATTGGAATTAGATTAAATTAGGATGAATCTGATTCTCAGTTGCACTCGGGAGTCTCTTGGTGAACACCAAGCCCGCAGCTCTAAGTGGTTAGAGGCATCGGCTGGTCCTTTTAAATGCTTTCAGCAGGCGCGAGTGGGGCTCCCTCCTGCCCGTAAATCACCAGAATGGACTGTGGCCCCGTCCGGACACATCCCAACACTGCCATAAATCCCACTGCTCCATTAACCCTTTGCGTGCCAGCCAGGTCTCTCCCCCTCTGGCATCAGATGTCACGTAACCCACCCCATCAATCTGGTGGATGGTTTTGTTGTATCGTAATGTTAATATGCGTCTTTCACGTGTAGCCATGAACACATGAGGGGAGTGAGACTGCAGCTGGAATAGGATGTGCTTTGTCCATGGAAATAGGCATTTTAGGTCATATCTGAGGATTTAGTCATTATGGTGTATGTTACATGGAAAAATCCCAAAATCCATTTGGTAATCTTTAATCTCTGATGCAGTAAAGCAATGTACACGTTTAAAGGTGTATCTGTCATGTGCAAACAAGTCTCCCCTTGAATTCTTTGTTAAACGTCCTATCTTTTCCCTTCTCTGCCTCTGTCTGTCTCTCTCTCTCGCTCTCTCTCAGTGGATTCGGCTGTGGAGCAGGCTCATCAGGGTGTGTTCTTTAACAGTGGACAGTGCTGCACAGCAGGGTCCCGTATCTTTGTGGAAGAGCCCATCTATGATGAATTTGTGCGCCGGAGTGTGGAGAGGGCAAAGAGGAGGATAGTGGGTAGCCCCTTCGACCCCACCACTGAGCAAGGACCTCAGGTACAGCCATGCCTCATGTTTAAACATGCATAATGATCGCCGCCAAAGAGAAAGGTTTTACCCATCATTGGTACTAGCAAGTACTCGATTGATGTATGACGTCCATTTAGTCATCACTGATTGTAGGTTGTAATATATATGTATATATATCACACACACACACACACACACACACACACACACACACACACACACACACACACACACAATGACATCTAGTGGTATCGTCCAGAGATATTACCACAGATTAAAGATTTGGAGCTCTGATGCTTCCGTATACTGTGTAAACTATACATACTATGTACCTCCATACACTGTAAAACATTATTGCTGCCTTTTCTCTATTTTCTTTCTCTATTGCTGCATCACTCTCTCCCTCTCAGATCAGTGCTGAGCAGCAGCGGTGTGTGTTGGAGTTCATCGAGAGTGGGATCAGTGAGGGTGCAAAGCTGGAGTGTGGGGGAAAAGCCCCCTTCTCCAAGGGCTACTACATCCAGCCCACGGTCTTCTCCAATGTGCAGGATCACATGCGCATTGCCAGAGAGGAGGTGAGCCTGCCCGCCTCGTCCGCGGATCATACCTGGCTCTCCGCTCCCAACCCCCCGATGCCCCCCAACACGGTCGGAGCTGTCTGGAGAATCATCCTCTCGGTGTCTTGCTCTGGTTGTTGAGAGCAATGGCTTTTGTGTTAGCAATGCAAAAAGGAAAAACAAACATGTTTTCAGTCTTTCTGACTGACTGACTGTTCCTCATTACTGAACACACACACGATCCATCCTCATAATGAGCTCTTTCCAGCTGGGTGTCAGAAGCTTGTTTGCTGATGCGACTCTCTTTACTCTGTGGTAGATATTTGGGCCGGTTCAGCAGATCATGAAGTTTAAGACGATCGAGGAGGTCATCGAGCGGGCCAACAACACAGAATATGGCCTGACCGCCGCCGTGTTCACCAGCGACATCAGCAAAGCCATGGCAGTCTCCACAGCCGTGCAGGCCGGCACAGTTTGGTGCGCCTTGCTTCCAGATTATTTATAGGAGCTGTTTCATGTTTACTGTAATGCACATCAAAAAATAAATAAATAAATAAATAATGAGCTTTCATATTGCTTTGCCAACTGGCGACTTTGATCGCTAAGATTTCAAGTGTCAAGTTGCATGTTGGCACACTTTCGACAGATGGCACAGTTTCAGAACCCCGGCATGATGCAGCCAGCGACTGTCTGTCTCGTTTACTTGTCATTTTGCAAATGAATGATTAATTGTCATCCCAGGACCTTGTGTAATTAGAAAGCAAAGGAAAACAGCTGCAAAGTGGTCGATTGCTGAATGGTTTTCCAAACTCAGTGAAGCTATGTGAAAGTGTGCCAGATGAACAAGGACAAACAATGCTAAACTGTGGTGCTTTCTGCTTTGTTTCATCTCCAGGATAAACTGCTTTAATGCTCTGAGCTGCCAGTGTCCCTTTGGAGGATTCAAAATGTCAGGCAATGGCCGCGAACTGTGAGTGCGCCTGTCTGTGATTGGCATACTCTAGTACCTGACTTGCTTCTTGAATAATAAGAAGTGGCTGACAGTAAACTAATGAGTTGAATTATATAGCCTATGTCACCTAGCCGAGTATCAGGCTACTATTTAGTATTTATTTAGTATTTAGGCTCCAAGTTCAGGCTTCTGCATAGGCACCCTGTGTTGCAAACTTGCATCCTTCTGCAAAGATTATCAGAAACATAGAATGACCAAACACTCCATTTGACCTATAATAAGATCTGGGCACCATGTCATAATGTTTCCTCTGGCAGCTTCCTGTGTCTAAAGGAAGCATATTCAAGTTTTCACCAAGCAGTTATCTTCCATTCACATGGCGTCCCAATTTCCAAGTTTGACCAGGGATACCTTACATTTCAGAAATGACTGTATAACCATAAAAAAATGTTTAGGATGATAGAATTTCATTTCAATGTAAGACAAAATGTATTCAATCTGTATAAATATATTATATATGAGTTGTGTCACTGCATAGACAAGTTAATGGATGGGCCCCTAACAAGCACTTTGAGGAAGTGAGTGTGATTCTGTACTGATGGGGGGTTCTGTTTTGCAGGGGTGAGTACAGTCTGAGGGAGTACACCGAGGTGAAGACCATAACAGTCAAGATGCCTGGGAAGAACTTGTAAAAAGTGTTCCTAACAGAGCAAAGACTTCCGCTGGGCTCACAGCCCATCGGCCAGGTCCAGTGGTTCTCGTGCACCGTGTCCCACTAACCCACCACCACCAGCTATCTCAGCCTGGCGCTGCCTCTGGCCTGCGTCCTCCTCCCACCTCCATAATGCCAGCATCCTGTGGCCACTTCGCAGTTCCTTATGTCCACCTTAACTCCCACCCCCCCATTGTGGCCTCCCTCCACCGGCTCCCTTAACTACACTAAAGCACTCGGAGAGGGTGGGGGAGGGTCACCACATGCGCCACTAAGCCACTCCGCCTCCGGTGTCCTGACGCTCACAGACGGCAGCATCTCCCGCTCTCCTGCCAGGACCACGGCCCTGCGTTTGGGGGTGCAAGATGTGTGAAGGGCGGCAGTGTCAAACCTCAAACGTAACTTTCCTGTGTTTCGATTCACTGGTTAAAATTTGCCACTGTCTTTCAGTTTTTACTAAAACCACTGAAGCTCTCCGTCTCAGTAAAGAAAAGAAGGATGTGATCTTTTGTTAAGTAATAATTTTTAAAAATGTTAATTGTTTAATTGTCGTGTGTTTTTGCTGTTTTGCTCTTATGGCGTATAACTCTGTGTTGATGTGTTGACCAATGTAAACAAATAATTTACCTCATAAAAAAAAAAAAAATTAATATGAAAATGCATTTTACACAAATGATTACTCATTGGTGTCCAATTATTTTCATTCTTAAACAATTATATACTATGAACATAGAAGATATAAAAATGACTATAGTTTTGTTTTCCTTCATTAAAAACATTTTCATTTCAAAAAGTGTTTTACTTATTACTTCGGGCCAGAGATTCACTATGACAGAATGTTGATCTAAACCATCATATTCAGATAATATTTTTTTTATTCATTTATTTGCTCATGAGGTTGCTTTCTATACCACCTACATTGAAACACAGGAGTAGCACTTCCTTACTGAAAGGTCAACGGACAAGTGGCATTTTGCAACGTTCACTTTTTCCATAACATATTTTATGAATGAGAGTAGGAAATGATTTGGCAATCCTTTTTGTCTGAAAGAGAGTCATCACGCGCTCACCACGTAATAATGACCATGACTGGAGAAGGTCACATCTAGGAAATTAAAGCAATACATATTGTATGTGGTGTTTAGCATGATGTACAGAGATAACCAAAGGTTAATCTGAATCCATCAGAATTTCTTTGAAAAACTCCCCAGTCGTTCCCCATGCTTGCAGCAATGGCATTCCACTGGACATCTGTATTCACACCACTGTGGATGATGAAATGTGTTTCACTGCGATAGATAAGAGAGGCAGAAATAGAGGGAGGGAGAGAGAGAAGGGGATGTTGAGAAAGAGCGTGCACACAACTTGGACCACACGGTCCCGCGTTTATCTTTGGTCACTAACAGCACATAAGAAAAATGTTTGAAAAGACAAGCAAAAAAAAAAAGCCTACATACAATACATTAAATACAATGAAAACAGCCATACTATCAACATATATTGTGATGTTACAAACATAGGAATCCTCTGCACAACAGCATGTTTCAATGTGGAACCACAGCACACTGTACATGCAGTCAAGGACTTAGTGCTGTTGTTCAATTTCTTTGGCTTGAGTTTTGCAATAGTGTCTTTGACCCTTCCTTCCTGAAATGTCCCTGAGATGGTATTTATTAATCTCACGAGCCTCACGCAAGCACAATGCACACATTCACACAGATATTTCAAGATTAGAATGGTACAACAGTGCTGCTCACACGGCTTTTTGGTAATGAAAACATGATAAATCAAAAAGAAGGCTCTTTCAAGAGATCTTTTCAACACAGTGCTGTCTAAAGCGTAACTCAGGGGTGCTTTATCGAAGTCGTAGCTGAAAGACATGTTTTTATTTGATCCTTTGACAATTTGATAATATATGGAGAAGAACGTGTTTTGACAATAAACTGCTCTCTGTATATTACATAGCTCTTGGTGTCAATGATGTATTTAAACATTTATAGTTACCATTACAGGATAGATTCACCATTTTTCAACCCATACCTGATTAAAATGGTAGTTTCGTGTGTGTGTGTGTGTGTGTGTGTGTGTGTGTGTGTGTGTGTGTGTGTGTATATATATATATATATATATATATATATATATATATATATATATATATATATTTATTTATTTTTTATTTATTTTTTATTATTATTATTTTTTTTTTTTACTTGCAACTACTATAATAAACTATGATAGAAAGCCTAGCTGGTGATTCTTTTAATTGATTTGTTTTTTTAATTTTTGTTTTTTGCTAAAACATCCAAAGATATATGGCTATTGCCATTCCTGATTTTTGGAATGGTTTGGGTATGGTTTATCTGGGTTTGGGTATTATTGTCTCACTAGACTGTGTTAGTGGAGTAGTACATTTCTCAGAACTAAAATTTGGTGTGTTTGTGATGTGCACATTTATAAATGGTGGGAACCAACAGTTTAAATAAAGCCTGATTTAAAATTAGAGCAAAGCCTTTTTTTTAAACGATTATCCTTAGCCAACTATACAGCATATTGCTGCTCTGATTTACACATAAAAGCATAACACAACATTCATTACAAATGCTTATCCTGACCGTACATTCACTGGCCTCTTTTCCACCTACACCTGTCTCACATGTGCATTTCATCAGACTGTAGTCCAATGAGCAATATTCTGATTACTGCTGATCAGAAACAGACCACTGATGACAAGTTGGAGAAGAGTTAACAAAGTATGCATGGAACCAGATTTCAAATAAATGTTTCTAATAAAGTGGTCTGAATACATAGATTCACAGTGCACAAACATGCTGCAACTTTATAGTTATAAATATGTTTTTAAAAATATCAAGATCATCTTAAAATGATATGGTCCAACAATGACAGAACTCATGTTTTGGTCTAAATGGAAACTGGCTGTGGGGATGTGAGTGTGATAATGGTATCACTCTGGATAATGGTGGCGTATTTCACAGATTAAACTGTCTGAAAGTTACTCTTGTTATACATTAAAACTTGTTTTTCAACAATTAGTCAGGAAATCTGCAAAATAAAATAACTGTTCCATAGCAACCCTACAAAACTCTAATGTACAGAGTTTATATCCTGTCCTTTTGTTTAAATCCAAATATCACTGGACAAAATTTCATAATCTGAAGATCTCTGTGGAATGAATGAGTACTGTCCAGGCAAATATACACACCCTAAAAGATTCCATGCATCATCTCCAAAACCTTCAGAGGGTTTCATAGTATCATGACTCTGACCTTTTCAAATAGAGTTACCAAATTAAGCTTCACTGAATACGTATTTCACTGAAAAATGTAAAAAAATAAAAATAAAATTCCTCTCTTATGGCATGTATGATGTACCCTTCTTTTTCAGACATCTTGGAACTGGTCCAAGGTTAAGTGGCGATAAACCATCAATCAGGATTTGGATCGTAATATTTCTGTTCCGCGTCAAACATTTATTGGACATAGCACTTATGGTGTGTGATGAGTATCATTCACTGATCATTACCCTATGCTCCTGGAGAAGATTTATAATGAAAGATCTGCATAACCTTACCATATATTGAACAGGTAGAAGTAATAAGCCTTTCAGTAAAATCTTCTCAGCTGACTCACAGACACACATTTCCGCAGAAATTAATCACTTCTAATGATGTATGGATTTTCTGTGCGTTGCCAAATAGTTCTCGAAACTAATGCAAGTCTCATTTCAGCGGCGAGATTCTAAACGAGACTGTGACATTAGAGCCTCGGACGAGCTCGTTTGTCTTCAGCGCGATACGGTGGGACCGGGCTGTTGGACGAGCATCGGCCAGCCTGACGGAGGCCTCCGGCCCACAGGCTGCAACATCCTTAACTGCTTCCCCCTCCAGAGGGAGACACTTACTCCCCCAAGCAGCCCTCACGGCACCCACCATCACACAGGCACGGAATAATTGCCGAACACCATTACTGCCCATATCAAAAACCTTAGTGTGCGTTTGTTTTAAGAGACAGCTACAAAAACACCTAAAGACCTAATGTTAGGTCCTCATCTGAGCTGCTGAACTACAGCAGCTGAGATTTGTCTCTCAATCATGAAATCCGAGGACATGCCGATCATTTTATGAAACTGTCAGCATATCTCACGCTCGAACACTGCAGAGGTTTGTAAAGAGCGCTCTTGTCCGACGATCCGTTGCTTTACCCGCGTTACCACCGCAGCCATAAATCATCACTAATAATCCCCCATATCTGAGGACGCTCGCGTCTTCCCGTCGGCCCGTGACTAATTTGCGAAGCAGAAAGAAGGAACGGCGAAAAACAAGAAGGAAAACACTTGAAGTGAACTGGGTCGCGGCCAAATCCTCCTCAACCTCTGCCCCTGTAGTTGGGAGTTAGCTAGTTTCCCCTTTCCTCTGACATCACTGCCCGAGCCTAGAAGAACAACAACACGGGCTCAGTTGCACGACATTACGGCTTCCCTGCAGGCGCATGGGAGAGCCCGACGCCAGGTCCCCTCGAGGACGAGCGCGCAGCGCGGCAGTCCCAGCTCGGAGCAGCTGCACAGCCGCCGTCCATGGGAGAGTTACAAACACAGGCAGAAAGCGGACACGCACCTCCTTGCGTGCTGCATAGAGACGGGACAACAATTCCTAACGCAAGACTTTCACCAAACGCCGCTAGTAGCCTATTATAGTCTTAGTAGAATAATAATTTCACAATAACGTTACACTGTCAAAATGATTCCCTGCTGTTAATTGGATTGAGGACATCTATATCTTAGTAATGAGCCTTGTTTAAGACCTTTGTTGGCGTGGTAAAACAGCTGCACTGCGTTTTAATGAGCAACAAACAGTTATATCAAATAATGCGAATGGTTGACACGAGCCGTTCTTTGCTTTAAACAGTCACTCGCTGGTTCCGTATAACTGTGGGCAGCTACGTGGAAATTTTGGAGTTAACTGTGGTAGCAAGCTTCCGTTTATTAACAACACTCTTAAACTATTCCAACAAACTGGCCACAGGCCCCTAATTTACAAGCTGAACAAATGAAACAATGGCCAAAGGCAGACATAAAATAATTAATTAAAATCAAAATTGTTTGAGAATACAGACTTCATTTCACAAAGTCGTGAAGCTTACCACACTCTTAAACGCTGCTGTTCAGTTTACCGAAACCCCCAGGGAGTCTGCTTTTGAAAAAAAAATTAAGCAAATTGCTGTTGGAAATCAGCGCTTTTCTCCGAGCACTCAGATCTTAATTTGTTGTTTTAGCCTGTTTCAGAAACACGAGCCAAACACCACGGCGCGCACACACGGGCTACACAAATGAGAGAGGCTGAAAAAAAAATGCACCTTGTGTGATTTTTTTTAATGTGGTCCAGATGTGCGAGAGGCCCAGGGAAGCAGGTGATGATAGCATCAGGCCAGGATTGCGCACAGATGGAAAAGGGCTTGGGCCTATTTCTGCATCACCACTGGTGCCAGAAATCTTTTCCTTCCCCCTCTGAATGAAGAAAATTATTTAAAAAGTGAATCGAGCACGACCAGCTTTCATTGTTGTGTAAACTTGGTGGAACAGAGGTCCCATCGCCTGAAGCTATCTGTCAGATCGTTACTATTGTTTGTTTGTTTGTTTGTTTGTCTTCCTCTTGTCATCACGCTTGTATATACAGCTTGGAGGTTGTGCATGTCCTTGGGAGCATGCTGTTTTAGCATGTAGGAGGTCTGGTTTAAGCAAAATAACAGTGACATGATTGAGATCATCCTGCCACCCTGGCCTTGTGTGTGTGTGTGTGTCTGCCACACGTACAATACACACTGCTCTGCTTCAGCGCAGCACCATATGGAAAGTATGTATTTAAAAGTGTTTATCCATATGAGGAAACCTACATGTGTGCCTATGTGCATGGCATCCATTCCTGGGGGAATATAATTTCTCTGTTTTTTAATTGCAGCGATTATATCCTCACCAAGGGAGATGAGTTCAGCTTGAGCAGGACTCCCTGCTCCACGGCCCGGCGCTGCTCGCCACAGCTCTGCCTCCTGCTTCCTGTCAGGTGAGGGGGCTGCTGGGTAACGTCAGCGGCAATCAGCTGCGATTGGGCAGCTGTGCCGGGGAGCGGCTGCGTGTGTCGGGGTTCTCGCACTCCCGGCGGGGCGAAGACAGACGCTGAGCAGAGGTGGGCTGCAGAAACGGGTCCAGACTTCAAGAGCTGCACTCCTCCAAGGCCGCACAGAGGAGCCCACAGTTGTGTCACAGGAAGGAAGACGGATGCCTCATTTGAATGCAACGTTGCCGATGCAGTCCGGCGATGACTCAATGGTAATCGCACTGTGGTATATGCTGATGACCAAAGACTGAATAAAAGATGAAGGAATGCTGTTGTTACTGTTAACTTGTTTCAGACCACACAGATCTCAGAGTGCTAGAACAGATGCAGTCCATGTAGCTTAAACTCAACAAATGAAGTTCAGTCCTTTGTGCATTTTGACTAAGCCGCATCAATTCAGCTAAAATGGAAGTGCAACTTCGCTCTCATAATGTGTTATACAAGTGATTATAGAGCGCATTATCCCAACTGTTTGATTGAAAGCCATTTTTTTCCCAACACCCAGGGATCCCACCTTATCTCACCCCAAACGCAAAGCTCTCACACGGGCAGAGTTACGAGAACAGCCCCCCCCCCCCCTTTCCACCCCCATGGCACCCCAAATGGGGCTGCTCCAGCTCTCTACAGCAGCCATTTGGGAAGAGGATGGCCCGGCGTGATGGACGCACAAGAAAGCGGCACATTATCCCAGCGAGGTGCCGATTTGGCCGCCCTTAAATCACCGCACCGCAGTGTGAAATGATTCATTGGCGTTAGCAGACAGCCGTATCCTCGGCGACCGAGTGCTCCCTGCTCAAGATCTCACGCTCTTTCTTACATGTTTATGCAGCTGGATTGTTTTATTGGGCCAATTAAATTAAGTTGTGATAATTGAACGTAAGCACAGGGCTCCGGAGGGCCTCAGTGGGCTGTCCACCTGTCAGACTCCACCGCGCCCCACAGAGACCTCGACCCATATCGCAACCTTACACCTGTACCGTCCTCTCATTTCTGCCGAGCTGTTGACCATGGTAAGGGGAGTTGCATTAAAATCATCACAAGCAGCAAGAGAAAGCTTTTTGTGCTCTGAAAGCCTCTTTGGCTTGAGCAACAGACTGCTCAGAGCAGTTCCTTCGTTTTGCTGGATGGAAAACTACAGCAATAAAATCTTGGTTTCCTACACGGCTGTTCCACAGTGCATCCAGGCAGCCACATTACTCAGCCAGCGCAGCCATTGCAAGCCTGGGGAGATAGCGTGTGTGAGAACCACCTGCCCTCCCAGCAGAGCTGAAGGGTTGAGCTCAGCTGCCTGAAAGACCCAGAGATTGTGCCTCTATGTCCACCTAAGACAGCAACTGGATCCATATTGGGTGTTTTCATAATCTCCACCCAGTGTCACCAAGAAGAGCATATAAAGTGTTTCTTGCCTTTGGGTCAGAACTTTAATTGAAAACATGCACATTCATTATGTGATGGCACAGAGAACAAGCACATTTGGGTGTATTACACTTTTGTTCATGAATTTTATGATGATGATGACAATTATGATTAAATGTGTTATAATGTGGTCAGTCAGTGCTAAAAACATTTGTTCACGATAGTTTAATGTATACTAATGAAACTATCTGTTACATCATATGCTGAATTAAAGTTTTGGGGGTTTTACTGTGAGAGGGTACAGAAGACTGTCTGAGACCCTGATCACAGGAATCTTATCTTACATGTTCAGCTTGCTGAGCTGAGCTCATTCTTGGCGAAGGTTTTAGATCTTATCACTGATCAGTGATTTGGCTGGTGGGTCTGATGAAACTATAGTAGTGCAAGATAATGAATTTGGCAAGACTGTCTTTAGATGGTGGCGATGTTGGGGTTGCATTAAGTGAAATGTAAAAAAAAAGTATATATTAATACACTCCACTCACTTTATCCAGGCGTGTCACCTGCCTTTGGAGGATGGGGTTGGGGGGTGATATCACATACTAAACTTGTTCTGTGTTCATCGAATGGAACAGAATTCCATCATCCACCATTTAGGTATTCCTGTATTTCCATGCTCTTACATTGGTAGGCTTGTGAGTGTGTGCAAGACATCAATGTTCTGTGAAGTGCATGTCCATCATTCTCACCAAGCCAAAGATGACACAAGGTAAATCCCTCATTCTACAGAAGATTATTCCTTGGACTTGAATAAAAGTGACCATATGAGAATTTTCTTTGAATATATTGGCAAAAAAAGGGGTATAGATTTTTATTGCTAAACAGTTTATGTGTCCTTATAATTCGCAGCTGTGCTCTCTGCTGCGCTCTCTCAACTGAATGTACAGCTGCAAAAAAAGAGGAGGAAATTGGATTTGACAGTGTTTTTCATTCTTTCATCCCCAAAATAACATTTACCCCTGGTTCCTCATCTCTGACAAGTGACGAAAATGGACGAGAGGGCAAAAGCTACGTTTACGATAGAGGGGGGAATCTTTATTTAGGGAAGGGGGTTGAGAGCAGAGATGGAGAAGGAAAACAAACGTGAAGGAGTTGAAGTGCGGCGCGGTGAGTGCTAGAATGTCCTCGCCCTTCAGCCACTGGGGGGTGGAGGCTGGGCATCGGTCTGAGGGATGACACCTCGAACCTCTCATCTCGTCCGAAGCTTAAGGCTAGTGGTGTAATTGTGAGCGAACACACACACACACACACACACACACACCACACACACACCCACCCACCACTGCAGGCCATTTGTTTTCTGAACTATGTGTTAAATGCTACGAGGTGATAAGCAAAGGGGAGGAGGGGACTGCTCTTCTGTTGGAGTGAAAAAACACACTTGCTGTTCATTTCTGTCCTCCTTGAACTTCAGAAGTGATGCCTAATACCTGACAATGGATGACTAAAGTACAACAGAATAGAACAGCCAATAAAACCAGGTCTGCAGTGACTCCAAATTAAACATGTTGGAAACTGAGTTACAGCACTCCCATATCTGTGAAAGAAAGAGGCAAGCCAAAAAAATTGTTTGTTTTCAAAACATTGCCTTGGTCTCAATCATGGAACTCTTTATTCCTTGAAAGACAAAAATTCATCCTACTATGCCCTGGTGCATGTTTAATAAAGCCTGATTTATGCAAATGCCTTTGTTTGTCAAGATGTAATAGGGAAGACCAGTGTGAGGTTATTTTAAGAGTATGAGCATCTACTTATTCAAACTCACAGAAGTTGAGGACAAAACATGATTATATGGAAACTTTTCTAAGTAGAAATCTACAAAAAAAATACCTCTGTGAATTAATTTATTTTTGATGGCTGTTCAGTCAAGGACTCAAAATCCCAACAAACCCGTATGCCAACCCACTAACATGTAGCACGGAAGGGTGGCTTCAACGGCACAGCCATGTCCTGCAGCTGGGCAGATTCAAACAGAATAGAGCCCACAACACTGCTAAGGAACTGTTTGGGTTTTCTTTTTTTCTTTGGGGGGGGGGGGGGGGTGTAAGTGAAGTGACAGGATATCAGCCAAGATGCTGAGCAGGCTTTCACAGTGATGACAAGCGCCTTCATTTTAATGAGAATGGTCTCCTCTCTCCCTCGAGATAAGACTGAGGCAGCCACTGGATCGAACACTTCAAGCTCCCTTGAAAGTGGCAGATTAAAGGATGCCAGCCTGGTCGCTAATCCCTGCTTGGCTAAGGCCACGCGAGGTGCATTAGGGACGATCCAGCGTGGGTTTGTCTCCTCCAGGCTGCCGTTCTGGATGGTGCCCAGAGTTCCAAAAGCGCGGCAGCCATTCGGCCTTTGGCTGCCAAGGGCTTTTTCTCTTTAGCCTCTCCTGAGGTCTTCAGGAGACGCTTTTTTTTTTTTTTTTTACACTGTCCACACGCATTACTCCCTACGGAAGCTGAAGCCCACCGCTGTCACCCGCCAGCGCTCGCAGCAGGCGGGCCACCCAGCACGGACGAGCCTCTCGCATGTCATCTGTCTGTGTGGTCCTCGCAAAGGAGAAACAGATAGATGGAGAGGGAAGGGAGAGCCAGTGCCAACGGAGAAAGAGATGTTTCAAAATCTGACAGTGTCATTTCTGGGAAAGGAAGTAAGGGGAGGGGGGAGGGGGGATGGGGGGGGCACTGAGAAGGCCCAGTTAAACAAGAAAAAAAGACGAGGGAGTGTGGGATGCTTGCCAGACGATGAAGGCAAAGAACTGGAAGGAAAAAAGCTACGAGGTGTGTGTGTGTGTGTGTGTGTGTGTGTGTGTGTGTGTGTGTGAAATTAAAGGGAAAGCAGAGAGTGGGGGAGAGAAAGAGAAAGAGCGAGAAAGAGATAAAGGGAGCATGAGTGAGAGAATGAAAAGAATCCCTTTTCCTCAATAACACAAGCATGTCTGCGTTTTGCTGGAGCAGCAGAGGAGAATGAGCCCCAGCCACGGTGGATTTACCACAGCCTGCCGCTCCTGCCCCCAGCCGTGCTTACACACACGCCGACGCAGCAAACAAGTGCTTTCAGCCCACGGGGCATCCAACCGTTCTGAGCGATCATTAGGGGCTGGTTAGCAGTCTTTGCTGTCTCAGTCTCTTTAATGGATGGGGTCCCATTTCACTGTAAAGAGCCCCAAAATGGGCCTAGTAAACACAGCAACTCTTTAAAAAGTGGACTCTCTATGTAAATCTGTCTGTTAAGAAAGGGGGACAAAACACAACAGAATCCCTTCCTCTCCTTAATGGGCTTTATTTGTGGTTTGTTGGATTAAAAGGCCCGTTTCCGGCCCACATGTTGGAGAAGCTAGTTTCCCCCCCCAAAGGTGTTTTGTGTGTTTTGAGTGAGTGAGCAGAGTGGATTGGCAGTGCATTGCAGGCAGCTGGGAGAGATTAATAAAGAGGAGCAGGCCTCATAAACCCTGCCGCCCTGCAGTGATTAATGCCTCGGCCGACGGCAGGACAGGGAGATAAGGAGGAAAGACAAATGCTTGGCTCTAGCCGGGGACGCGCTGCACCCAGCCAGGTCCTAAAGCACTCACGCCAGCTGGGCCAAGGGTCTCCTAGTATGGAAGAAGCCACGGTGCGGCAGGATGAGGGAATAGCCCACATGTGATGTCATGCCCACGTAACTCATCAGTATAGCCATTCAAATAGGGATTCGATCTTGAAAGGAAAGCAATCATTTGAAATGACAGTGACAGATCTGTAACCAGTGACAGATCTGTATCCAGTGACATTTGCCCAGATGTTCCATGCTGTGTCCACACAATGTTTTAATGCACAGGTAGGAGGTTAAAAAAAGGAGATACATTTACAGGCTGACTGATGAAAGGTATGTATATGTAAACAAATGTATAGGAATGTATAGTTTTACCTGGGGGAGAATGATGTAGTTATAGCGAGAGCGGGAAAAACTACGATTTGGAAAACTGGGTTGAGGTTTTTGGCTTAACAGTCTTCCTCACTGTGCCTGAAAGGGAACACAGTGGAATGAGAAGCGGAGACAGAGCTGTCCCGGCGTGACCATGCACTCGCGAAACCGGCATTTGAAGGTAGCGCGAAACGCGACCCGTGGAACCTTTGCACAATTGGTATACCCGCAAAATCACTTTAAAACAATGTGAAGGGTAGCTTCCTACCCCTGGACCTTTCACTGCCATACCTACACCTTCCTCCACGGCCAGCGATGCACGTCTCCGCTTTCCTGTACTGTTTCTCCGGGCGTCTCTCGTCTCTCTGCCTCCCCCGGGATCCTCTCCCTCCTGCTCTTTCCATTACACTCCGCACGCGGGCCTGCAGTCAGAGATAACAGCGAGATAAGCTTGCACTCAGGCACGTTTTAATTGGAGATATTTACCATAATAGCGGCATGAAGTATACCGGCGAGTTCTCTTAAAGGGCCCACCGAGAATACCGCAAGCATGTGTGCTTCATTTGCGGCCGTGCGTTCTGCGCGATCCAAGCCAAGCAGAATGATTAATGACTCATATTTTCTCGTGTTCTGTGTGTCATCGTCGTCGGATAATTGGAGGGTGTGGGGCGAACGCTGGCATGGAGGAGCAAACAGAACAGGAATGAAGGAACTGGGGAACGAACGAGGAGCATTGGCAGCCCCACCACAGTTTACTCTGCCTGCAACAGCACTGTGCTACAGTGAAACCACAGTGACGGAGAGGCAAAACTGCAACCACAGCAATGCACACAGTGAAACAACTCCATATCCCTCTAACACAGGAGGCTTTTAAAAGCTGAGCTTGAAACCTGAATCGGAATGGCAAGACAGACAGATAGCATCGCTGAGGAGTCTGAACGCATTCCTAACCTAAGATATCCAGGCAGTGGCAAATAAAAGCCATCTGCATTAGCTGATGACAACTGTACTGTAATTAAACCCATAAAAAACTTACTGCTGAATATCTGTCATTGCATTTTGGCAGTTGACTCTAAAATGTCTGAATGAAACTCTCTCCAACACAAACCCCCCCCCGGAAATCTGTAATTTATCTAAACCAACTGACAAATCGTGGGCAATTCATTGAAAGCTTATGAGCACAGTTTACTAAAACTGTCATGCGGCATTAGCGAATAAGATGACACAGAACCCGAAGAACGATTACAAGGCGTAGCCATCCTCGAAACCTTCAAAACAAATGCACATCAAAGTAATCAGGACTTGCACAAAAAGAACAGTCTTATAAGGAGTCTGACACATCAACCATTACCGCTGGTATGCACAGATAAAACAGCTCTTGCATCAATTCTTCTGTCATGTCCTTTGCACACGGCAACACACTCCAGCTTTCTCTTAGTGAAGCCATTGTGTGCGCCTCTTGGCACAGAGATGTCCATTTCTGATGATGTCATGGGGCACTCCCTGGCAGGGTGCTGTGGGGCGTGGGCCATGGTCACGGCTGGGGGGGCCTTGCTTGGCGGGATGTGTCTTTCTGGTGGAATGTATTTTTCTGGGCTGAATACGAAGAATCACTTTAATGGGGGGCCACTTCACACGGATCAACTCCCCCCAGCAAACACACACTCCTATGAGACGAAGGTGTTAATTTCATTCCTCAATCCTCATTTTGTTTGGGCTCCAGCTACGATGGGAATGTTTCTAAGATGGATTGGGCACCTACAGAACCGTGGGGTCTGTGGGAGTCAGAGTGCGGGCAATTACGTGAACGGAAAATGCAAGGCAATGAAAAGATTGAGCAATCCATATGTTTGTTAAATGGCATCTGCTACCACACCCCAGGGAGCTGAGAAATGAGGGGTGAGGTGAGTTAACAATGACATAGAGCATTTCAACATCATGTTCTACATTAACAAAGAGACCACTTAAAGAGTGTGAGTGAGAGAATGAGAGAGAAAGAGAAACAAAATAAGACACCAGTAACTCCAGCCAAGACAAAGGCCCAGTTTAAAGGCCTTCAGTGGTGACCAAACTATTGTTTTATAGCCTCAGATGAAGTCCAGTCCATTTCGTTTTGCCATTGGCTTCGTCAAGATGTTCTCTCGCACTGCCTGGCGAGATGAAGGTAGGAAAGCAGCCTTGGCACGGGCTGAGCAGAGCTCTCCGCTCCACCCTGGGACTGCGCGCTCCCTCTCCACCCCCCACTCTCCCTCCCCTACTGGGTGGACTACACTCTTCCGTTCCTGCTGTGGCGTGCCTACAGCCTGCACGGTACATCCCCAACATTCGTCAGTTTGATGCAGTGCGCTCAAACTGACACGCTGGCGCACTAAACTTACATACAAGGCAAATTGATCATCAGAATTAAAGCCAAGGAACAGCAGTAATGACTCAGCCGGTGATTAAAGAAAGATGTGTTTTACACGGAGATGGCAGTGCACATCTGAGGAGTAAGGCTAAATGGACAGATGTTTGAAGGATGCTAATTTGCTCTTACTAGTGGCCTCATTTCCTGTCTCTAGCTCTCACAGCTATTCATTGCAAATGCAGTTTTCTACAAGCATCTCTCTCTCTCTTTCTCTCTCTCTCTCTCACACACACACACACACACACACCACTGACCACTACAGTCACAGTCTCGCTCTCTCACAGTCAACACACACATCAGCGATGGAATCACCCCTGCCCTCTGGGTTCCAAGCCCATGCGCTCTGCACTGTAAATCCTGATGCAATGGCTTGCAGGTGTCAGCTTTAAAGAACACTCACCCAAGACTTCCCTCTAGCCCGGCCACAGCTGGGGCTCTCCTTCTGCCAGGTCCTGCTTTGCTATTTGTTTTGCTATTGCAATCTCCCACCCTCACAACCCCACCCCACCCCCATCAGTGTTTCTCTGCTCTGCCTCCGGCTTCCAGTGCACGCCTCCCTTTCTCACACTGCTTGCCCTTCCATCTCCACTGCTAGGGCAGGAATTGGTGCAGAGCACAGCACAGGGCATGGGAATGAGTGTGCCCTGCATTACCCCGCCAGGCTGGTGACAGCGGAAAACCAGATGTCCTGATGCTAGCTGTTTGGGGCATTTAGCCTACCCGCTTCCTCTAGTTAACCATAATCTTCCTTAGGCCAGCCCACCCCTAGCCAACACTAAGACGACACTGGTCCAGTGCCAGGCACACTGTGATCAATAAATCCCTCCCTGACACCTTCGCGCAAAGCAGAAACAGAGGAACACAGATCGTAAAAAAGAATGAGGACAGTAATCTTTATGTGCCCGCTGAGGAAAGCCCTGGATGCAAACAAGTGCTGACAGTTAAGTGCTAAATAGGCACAATCCGTGGTCTAATTCTATTACTCCCTAATCGCAGAGACTGTCACCGAAGCACCCGGATAGCTGCTTGTTCGAGAGTAAAACAGGGTGTGATTAAGAGGGGCCAGAGGAGTACCCACAGGATTAAGGCCATGCAGGTCGGTAAGAGAGACTGAGTGCTCACGCGCTGGGAGGTGGTGTCTCCCACCCCTCCCTGAAGAACCTCTCGAGAACCTTCTCTCCTGTCACCTCAGACAGAGCGCCACCGAGCTTGACGGCAGGGCAATGACCAGCTCAAACGAGGCTGAAAAATGATGAAGTGGACACAGGCAGGCACGCTGATGCCTTGGCCCCTTGTGACGTGACAGTCAGTGGTTGTTTGAACATTAAAGGCTGTCAAACCACATGCACGTCAAAGTGCACGAGCCCCATGAAGAAGTGGCCCCCAGGAGGGGAGCGATTAAAGGCTTTGTGGGAGATATCAGCAAGAAATACAGCTCACTGGTGTCTCAATTAATGAAACTATAACAAACATGCATCACTACCAGGATTCTGCAGCATGGAGAGTCAGCTGGAGAGCGTGTGATTTCTCTGGACTGTGTAGTTAGGCTATGTACTTACATGTAGTTACACAAAACTGGACTAGACTAGCAGGACTGGATGTAAGGAAAAGTGAAGGTGCACTATCGACTAGGGTGATTTATAGTGATTTAAAAGTGCAGCAGTGAACCATAGCTTCTTTGATGTTTCCAAACTTTGTTTTTGACTGAGCAAGTGAGAGAATGGGACTAGAACCCTTTAGAAACAGAAGAAAGTGAACAGATCTATGGTCAGGACAGGCAGGTGCCCCCAAGAAACAAGCCCAAGAAACACAAAAATGAAGATGTCCATCTTCTGTCTTTGAAAATGTGTCTATGATCAGAGCAGCATGATTCCCCTTCTGAGTCTTGATTCTTTTCAAGGTTTCTCCCACCTGCTGTCAGAGTCTTTCCTTGCAGATCTCACTTTGGCTTGCTCATTATGGGCCTGGACCTGGATTCTCTGCATAAGATTTCTGTAAAATTGCTTTGTGACAACAACATTTTAAAAAGCACAACACTAATACACCTGAATTTAATTGAATTCACGATAAGTTGTTGCTTCTGTGGGAGCCTTTACCCACTTGGAAAGCAGGGACAGGGAGGTCACAAATAGCGAAGGAGAAAGAGGCAAGGGAACGAGGGAGCCACTCTGACGAGGAGGCGCATACGAGGGGAGAACAGAGGGGGTGGAAGGCATGAAAAGAGAGCTGAAGAGTGGAAAGGAGAACATAGGAGAGGACAGATGAAAAGAAGAGAGAGAGAGAGAGAGAGAGAGAAGGAGACGAGGACAGGAGAGCAGGGGCCGACATGCCTTGAGTACAGGCATGAGTGCAGCACTCCTTCCCTCATTCTGCTTTCCATTACTGTAAAGACCTGGCACCTGTAAAGGCAAGTATTAGCATCCTCAGGCCAGGAGCAACCGCCAGACTGTGATGCATTCTTCATTTGTCACGGTCCTGTGTGTGATTTTATTTTGTTTCACATTGGCCTTGAACAAAAAAGCTCAGGAAGGCAAACATCCCATGTCGATTTTGTTAGGCTAGACAAACACTCTGAGCCTCTGAGTCACTCCTGAAGCCCCAGAACAAGGAGACCAGGAGTTCTGTCCTGCGCTTTTCCTTACGCTGTCTATTTATGAATGCGTGAAAGGTCACCGGATCTATACCCGCTGTTACCAGAGAGAAAGCATATGGAATAATAATGAGTCTCATTTCTCATAAGGCACACATCATTTTCAGCCCACATAAATTAGAATGTGGATTCTGGAGTTGCTTTTGGAAAGCTGACTGAGCTTCCTGTTAGAAATCTGCTTTCTCCTTCTGTGTTTTTTTATTAAGCAAAACACACAAGCACGCACTGACTTAAACTAAAACCACTCATAAACGTTAGACCAAACAATGTCAAAAGTGGAAAAATAAACGACAAACAGATGCAAAAATTGCACAGTAGGCTTGACAGGAAAAAGTAACCAGAGAAAATGTAAATGAAACATTTAGGAGTTTTGAACAGATTAAGCTCACTATGGCTTGCATCTCCTCTCTCATTAAAAATGTGGCACTGGGACTTAGAGGAGAAGAAAGAAAGATGCTTCCTATTTTCTCAAAAGTGGTTTGGAGACAACATTTATGTAAACAAATAAATTACAGTATGCAACACCCTTCAACATGCGCCCCCCCCCCCCCCCCCCCCACACACACACACACACAAACACAAGCGTCTCACAGTCTCCTCTGACACACTGCACCCTACCATAGCGATCAACCACCCAGGGCTAGAAACACACCACACACATACAGGCAGGCTGCAATCAGAACCACCAGGGTTCCCAGAGCTCTCAATGCTGCCTTGGCGTGAGCACAACATTACAGCATACAAACAAGTCCTCGTTCCATATCGAGGCCCCATAATCACTCTGCACTGTGCGTCCTCAAGTCTTGTCTGTACTGTGGACTTTTACTACTGCCGTAAGACCCAGAGCCTAAAGAGCACGGTATTATGGGCAGAGACCGTGCTCATGGCCCGCCAGCCGATTCGGAACACTGAAAAAAAGCCTCCCCGTAGCTTATCAGAGTTTTAACGATCAAGCTGAGTTAGGCACCCATCAGCTTGACTGGCCCAGGCCCCCTTCATCTCACACCCACTCCACCTCTCACACACCTGCAGCACTGTAAAGGGAGCAGGCGATAATGGTATTCGACAATGCCAGCGGCTGTATTTCATGACCCTTCAAATAAAGTTAGCAGCTCTCCATTTGTAACGGCTGGCACCGATCCCCCCGAGTAGCTGCTAATTCACACTCCTGGTGCTCGTCAAGTGGGTGCATTCAGAAATGAGGAAGCATGATTTCACTTGAATAGCGCGAAAATAATCAAAACCAGCATCGCATTGTATCCATCATGCCTCATCCAGTGACAGCTTTCAGACTGACCTCATGTACACGCGCAGCAGGACCAGCGGCCCGTTGCTCGGAAGCTCTAATCGGATCCTTGGAAACCGAGGCGAATTTTCCTAGGCAGAGCGCCACTCTTACATTCTGCACGGGTCCATTTGCTGTCCTGCACGGGATATAGGCTGACCCACCTGCCGGGGTAGACGCTGCGGCTCTCTCCGTGGCTGAGGTGCAAGGGCCCCATTCAAGGCAGGAGGGGTGGAGGGGATGGAGAGGGGACCGGGACAGAGGCACGTTGTTGTTGTCGTTACATGAATCTGCATGGAAGAATGTGAATTTCCCCTCTTCGTTTTACCCGTGCTCTCAGGCGGGTGGCTCTGCTCTCCCTCCCCCACCCACTCCCCCGATGTCCTGGCACCCGGGCGAACTCCCGCCGGCACCGCTTCCTTGCCGTGACGGGTTTTTGACAGGCCTCGGCAATGCCTGCTTAAAGCCATGCCAGCCCAGTCGCGGGGCGGCTGGGACGATGGCAGCTTCTTGGCCGGTAGCGGACTCGGCAAAATTCGGCCTAACTTCTCTGCCTCACTCCCTCTCTCTCATTCTCACTTCCTCTCGCTCTCTCTCTCCCTCACTCTCTCTCCCAGTGCATGGAGACAGAAGAGTCACAAGGGTCCTAGGGGAAAAGTTTGCTCAGGCAAAGATGTGGACTGCGATCTGAGAGCTGAAGCTGTCCTGGATTAACCAGAACTTGAGACCTGTCTGGAGAGCTTGGCTCATCAGATGAAGTCTGCAGGTGCTAGCCTTCTGTTCTTCATCCTGTCACGTAAGACAGATGTCACAAACAAACAGAGAACTGCGCAATAAACAGTTTTGTAACTTTACTTAAGCCACCCGTTTGAGTTGCAGATCAGTGAAGTGCAGTAAAACTCAGCAGTGGAAAGTAACTGCTACTGAACGGTAATGAACATAAATGCGCTTCTTAAAAGTCTTACCTCATAAGACGAATATGCTTATATTTCCAACGTGGACTATTGGGCCACGAAAGTAGAGCCACTGCTGCCATCTGGTGTCTGTACGAGGTAAATGTTTAGATATCTAAAGGCCAAACAGGTGTGACTTCAAGACCACAAAAACATATAATGAAGTATTAAAATGTACAACACTGAACTAGTGTCATATTAAACATTTATCAAACATTCTGTTAAAAAAAAACCGCAGAAATAATAAACACTGCTAGCTGAGAACGGTCTACGCGTGGTCCTTATATTCCACTCACAGCCTACTGTCACAGACTCACAGGCTTCCACGCTGCTCAAGCGAACCTACCATCACTGGCACAGATGCAGAACTGGGGTATTACAACTGTAAATAGGACCCACTTATGCATAGAATTTTTACATCCCGGTACCAGGCAAGCCCCGTTCACAGGTGCTGACGTGAAAGTATGTTTGCGCATGTTATGTGTATAAGGATGAAAACGAAACTGTAGGTTTCAAGACTGCAGAATAACTCAGCATAGCACCGACTACGACTGCTCTGTCGTTAATGTCAGTGTAGCGTGACGGGTACGAACATAACTGGTGTTTCAGTTTGACAGCGCATCTATGCCCACACATTTAGAAGAAGCCTAAACTGTATACACAGGTTCGCTGGGTTATTTTCTGGCTATTGAGAGTAAATCCTACGGAAGGTTTATGCAACATAAGGGCCACCCATTTTACATTGGAAGTGGAGAAATTCTGGCGAAAGAAAATGAGTCATTTATTACAAGATGCAACGATATTTAAAGCATTGTGCCGGGAAAAGCAGACGTTACCCAATCACAAAGAAAAGAGATTCTTAAATAGCTTTCTACTTAAGAGGCGGCAAATAATATGCAACTAGCAAATTAAGAGAATGCGATTTCAAATGTTACATCCCACTTTGTATCTTATAAATGTCTGATTATATGAGGAGCCAGCATGAGTCTCTATGCTGCCATCCTCGAGTAAAAGCGGATTTCGGCGTCTCCGACTCTTCACACGGACCCGAGGAAGGAGCAGCCCGCAAGCACATGAGGAGCGGGACCCAAGGACCACTTCACAGCGCTCTCTCAATCGAGCGCAGCGTCCTCACCTTCTAACCGAGGAGCCCAAGCACAGGATAACCGCCCCGGCCGGGATTAGTTGTGCAGCGTCTGGCGGCGGGGCACAGGCGTCACGGCCTAAATGCTGACGCGCTCTCTCCTCCTCGTTGGAGCGTAAAGCTGCCCCGGTGATGTAAAGCATCAAAATACCAACGATTCATGCTTGCATCTGCTCAGCTTTAACCTCCCAAATCACTTAGCCATTCCTGATGGCTTGAAGGAAAACTCCAGTGCTAAACCTCAAAGAACATTTTATTCAGAGTAGTTTAAAAATGGCTTCAGTTTTTGTTTTGCAGTTCCCTCTTGTAGACAGGATACAAAAGGGAAAATAAATAAATAAATAAATTCTCAAAAGACATCCACATAATTCCAGGGTATAAATTTTGCATCAGCTGTCATTCAAAATCCAAGCATTTGACCATGAAACAAGCTAAAGACACTGTAAACTAATGCAGAATAAAATATTTATGAGGTTTAACCATGGAGTGTTCTTTTAAGAAGACTAGCACTCGTGTATCTGAGGCGACATCAAACCTAGGACATGTGCCGGAGACAACAAAGAGTGCAGCATTACATCCCCTTAATAGGTCACAGCGAACAGCAGGAGAGCCAGCTGAGAGCAGCTCTGTTCTGGGCCCTTATTTGAAATGAGCAGTGTTTGAAACAGTAAGACTACAAGAGAATACAGAGGCTACAACCCCCTCCAAGAACACGCAGCTGAAACTAGACGATACACAGAATTACTCGCAGATGATATTTACCATGTAAGAGGAGAGCAACTCCCACATTCTGCACAGAGATAGACACTGACATATATACATCACAAACGTGGCGTAAATCAAGACATAACAGAAGAGGAACCTGGAGGATGGAATTCAGATGTCCAAGTGAGGAGCAAGAAGGCAGGAGAGAGTGTTTTAACTGGGACAAGAAGACAGGGAGTGCAACCGTACCCCACAGGGACCTGCTGGAACCACCCCGCACTGCATTACTCGAAAACCAAGAAGGAAAAAACGACAAACCAAGCAAAACCGAAACAATCAGTGAGGGAAAGTAAATGACCTCAGTCTTCACAAGCTTGCAATAATGTAGTCGTTCTCCCACGGTGACTGAAATAGAGACAACTGCCAATGTATACATTATGAGCCCTCGATATGCCATGCTGACAAGCCATTAAAATGGCGTTCCCGTAATTTATGTACAATTGTTCTTTCCGTCCTTTTGATTTCCAAAGGTTGTTCACAGTCCCTGTGTACTATTGTGAAAGTTCTGTTGGAGAAAATCACTCAGACTCAATGAGCAATGTATTATGAGGAGGTGGTGGGTGGAGTTCAAAGGAATTTGCAAACAAACCAACGCGACCAACTTTAAGATTCTGGCTTTGGAACAGACGCTCGGTTGCAGCGAGGCCATTTCAGCGTGTGCAGAGTAATTGGCAGAAGTCTCTGATGTTCTCTGAGCAAGGTGGGCTTTAATTAACACCAGTGCTTAGAAGATCCCTTCTGGACAAGTCTGACATATTTATTATTGCACGTCTGCGCGCAGAGCTCTGGAGCTCATCTCATACTTTTCCTCACACACACACACACACACACACACACACACACACACACACACACACACACACACACACACACACACGCACACACGCACACACACACACACACACACACACACGCACACACGCACGCTCCAAGCTCCCATCGCTACACGGGCTGGCAATCAGCAGAGGTTATCACAGAGCATCAGCCGCGGCTGGGGCTTCCACCCCTCTTCCCCTTCAGTCCTGCTCTCCTCATTAAGATTCCTGAATCCTATTTCAAAAACCACTCCTGTGACATTTAGAGAGTCAGCGAGATTTAGTGTGAATGAATGCTGCAGGGGTTTAAGGTTATTGGCGTTCCTTATCTCCGTGCTGAGAGTGGGAATTGCGTTTGCCATATGTCATGTCTGCCCGTCTGTTGGTGCTGGTGTCCCATCATGCTTTACCACTCTGTGCAGTAACATGACCTAAATGCGGTCCAGATGTATTCTGGTAATTGGGCCAATTCTTTTAAGTTCCACTATTTCACATTGAGTGTATTAATCACTGGAGGCATGTCATGAATTTCTGCACTGATAGCATCACACGTGTTAAAGATGGCTGACCCACTGCTATAATCAAACCAGGAGGGTAACAAAACAATTCCAGAAAAAAGAAAAACTTTCAAACTGTTTTTGCACCCACATGACACCATATTAACTGCTTTGGTTTTTGAGGCTGGATTTTTTTTTTTTAAACTGACATTAAATATGAACAGGTCTGATTACAGGCATATGCTCTCACACTATTTATTTGACCACACTGCAAATTAAATCTTACAAAAATAAGATTGTTTTTGCATTGTGTTTGAAACGGAAGCAGTCGCGGAGTGGGTTCTTGGCCAAGGTGCCAGGGGCTGCGTGCCTTCGTTGCAACACCTGGTTCATCTCAACGGTTTCATGATGCTGATATAAGGAGCATTAGGTGTTATAGCAAGAATACCCCAACACACATGCAGTCCTCCGGGTCCCTCGTACTACCCTGGAGGATCCTTGCTTAAGTGCTTTTTGAAAAATATTAAAAACATTTAAGTTCACAGTTAGGCACACTTCTGAAGTGGCCTTCACTGCAGTCTAACGTTCTTCAGAACATCTTCAGAGAACATTCAAAATCTGATGGCCTGGAGCATCGTCCACATTACAGCAGCTGCATGGATTTCTCTGGGTACATGCGGCTCCAGCGTAAAGGCACCACCGGCAGCCTGAGGCACGGGCCGGGTCATGGGGCTCCTGGATTAGTTTTCCTCTGAGAGGGCCCCATCATCATGTACCTCTCGGTAGGCTGCCAGAGCACCCCCTTCAGGATTGTAGGTGCTCATACCAACAGTCAGGCCCTCAGCCAACTTCTGGGCAGCCAGCCTGGCTTGCAACTCCTGTAATGCAAATGAAACGACAAACATGTACATGCATGCACAAAAATACACACATGCACACACAAGCATGCATACATTACATACTTTTCACCTTACAATTGAAAACAGACTTTCTAAATATGCAATGGCTGTGACCAACACTGCTGTTTCCCTACCCAGTTCTTGAAGACCACGAAATGGTCCAAACTTTTTGTTTTATCCGAATCCCAACACATCAGGTGTTTACATTCAGGTATGCAGGGTTGACAATCCGATAAACTGGCCTAAACCACAAACTGAATGCCTGTGCTTGTATGCATTACATCAAAGAATTATTTCCTGTGAGATTGGAAAGTTCATACTTTTCAAACAATAGACTCCACCACCACTAGCCTTTCTGGAGGAGAGCTCATGCTTGCCTGCTGTTGGGACCAATCTGACCACCATGGATTCTCTGTATAGATGATTGCTGTAAAGCTGTTTGTAATAAGATTGTAATCTAATCAATTCAAAATACATAACATCAGGCCTTCCACCATAAGCAAGGGTGATATGGGGGTGCGGTGCAGTGTTTTTGGTGTTCCTAGGATTTCACGATTGCACTCTTCTGGACTGGAGTTTGATGATGTCAATCCCTCTGCTTCAGCTCAGTGGTCCCAGCCCCGTGTGACCCTATCACCACTAGGACAACTCTCTCCTTGTGCGCTGCTGCTCTCCTACTTGCTATGCACAGTGCGTCTCCTATGCACAACCTACACCAGTCCATACCTGGTGCATTTTTGCCTGCTCTTGCAGAAGGCCAAACGACTCCTCCAGTGAGAGCAGCTGTGCAGGGCTGTGGTGCATTGGGGGAAATCGGGCAGCAGTGATGTCATCGAGGTGCTTCCTGTCCCTTTGTCTCCTGGCTTCAGCCGTAAGCGGTGTAACACTGCCAGGAGACTGACCAGGCGAGGGAGATGTTGACTTCACCAGTAGTCTGGTGGACAGGCCAAATACTGTCAAAACTCAATAAAAGCAGTGTGTGTAAAAGCATCTAATTTAACATTAGCTACATTGGTGCTAACGGGCTAAACTCTCTCTTTCATATCCATGAACCTGAATTAGGAGCATTATTACTTAATCTACATATCTCTATATATGTAATCTATGTACATAATCTATTGTATAACACTGATCTATACATATAAATTGAGCATATCTAAACATATGTAAACACACATACATATATATATATATATATATATATACATACACACATATACATATATATATATATATATATATATATATATACACATAAATTGCCAGAACATAGTTCAGTCTATAGTTAAAACTGGTAAGGTAAATCAGAAAAAGTGGATTTTGCAAGTCTTTACTCACTGATTAGGTTTGAATCTAGGTTTTCTCACACTTGCATCCGATTTCTCTAAGATGTCTATGTAATGTGGCTTCTTGTGAAACTGTGAGTGACTGAAGGGATTTTTTGGTGAAGTGTTTTTAAGGGTGGCTTCGGATGGAGCAGATTTTCCCTCCGAGAGTGTGACCCGTTCAAAAGCATTCACAAGATCAGCATCTTTTGACGTGTCATTATTCAACAGTACCACGAGTTCACCATTGGAGGCTGCAGTGGGTTCAGTGCGCTTTTCTGGAGTCTCGGTGGCCTGTGGCTCATCCACACGGCCGCTGCTTCTCGCCAAGTATGTGTTTATGTTGCCACTTTCCAATGAGTCCTCATCATCTTTCAGATTTAGTCGCGCAGTATCCGAATCACTTGAGACTAATGTTATGTGGCTCTGAGCAAACGCATGCTGATACTTGGCCTGAAATTCTGTTCGAACAGAGGACAAACTGGCTTGCTTCTTCTCTTCTTCTTTCAGGTTTGCGAGCGCAAGGCGCACTCTCTCCGCAAAGTCGGAGATTTTCTTACCCTTATCAGGAAGGGTATTGATGAACCTCCTGTAATGACCACATAAATCCAAGTAGTATACTACATCAGACAGCTCTAACCATTGTGAAGGTTTATTAGACGGAAAATGAATCATTGTGCATAAACCCATGGCACATCAACACGCTCTAATATTACCTATTTAACGATCACACACTAAACATCGTATCGTTAGCAGCTTCATGTTGGTAGCTAGTTAGATACAGATATCTTAGGAAACAAAGGTAGCTCAAGTTATCGTGATGCTACTCATTACGCCGTTGTGTTTCTGAATTAAGGTTAGCTAGCTAACTGAACTTACTTACCAGCTAGCGAGTTAGTCTAGATGCGGACTGAGTAAATTAGTGTCTAGAAAACAGGGACCAAACACCAGCTTTCCAGCTACTTACTTATTGTGAAGTATTTTTTCTTGACGTGACAATATTTCCAAAAGATCTTCTTTACTCTTGCTACTCAGATCACCGACTTCTCCGTGGCGCTCTGTCCAAGCTGTGGACATTGTTGCTGGCTAGCTAGCTAAACTGCACTTAATATTAAGCGATAAATTAAAACTTTGTTCATGTCAGTGATCGTATAATAATGAAATCTATTGACGACAGATTAAAAACACATGGCTAGCTAAATGCTAATCGTTACGATCAATGTACGCAACATAACAGTTTCAAAACTGAGTGGTGAAGTTTCCGATTGTAACTATAAGTTGGCGCTTTTCAAAGTAAAAGACCATAACGAGCTCGTCCACCTAGTTCTATCTTTTGTAACGATAAACATAAACGTTACCGTATTTTATGCAGTGCTTTTATTTTTCTCCAACTGCTATTTATTGTTAGACAATATATTAAGAAAATCGCGCGGATAGTTTGAACTTTAATGTTTTCCCTCAAATTGGTAGATGTAGTGTTTTTGCCATTTGCCATTAACGTCTTCTAGAATATTCTTATTACACGGTTAGTAGTAACGGTTGAGTGCGCTAATTTGTTTCTCTATTGTACGATTATCTTAAGAAATATAGTCCACATCGCCCTCTTTATCTCATCTTGTGAAAATTATCCAACATGATTTCATTTGGCACTCAGCACATAAATGACGCTTTGTGTTACTGACCCAAATAATGTAACCACTATTGTTTGACAGGGGAAATATTAATACATCATAAAGGTTTATAATATGCACTCTGTTACACAAAATGATATTCAGATGTGACCGTGATTCAAAGCTAACGAAAATGTAAGAATAAAATAACATTACAACACGGAATAATTTCTATTTCTAACCATATTACTGTTTATATATATATATATATATATATATATATATATATATATATATACACTTTGTAAACAAAGAAAAAGTGCATTAACATATACATATGTATACCCTTAAAATAAGTTATTCACAGATCAGAATGATTAGGAACAAATTGCAAATACTTAATTCACTTCACTTATGCCTATTTCATTCACTTTATATTTAGCTGAGAGTTCCATTAGCTTCATAAAAGGTGTGTGGATTCTCGAAGGACTCGATCTGCTTGGATTACTGTTGGAAGGTGACAGTTCTGAAACTGGAGACTTTGGTGACGCTGGTTCTTCACTATCAGACTGTGCTGGACTTGAATCCGATGCGTCTTCTCCAGGACTTGTTGCAGTCTGTTGGGTGTTTGAGGAGAGCATACTGCTATACTGCATAGGTGTATATTGTAGTAAACTGTATTCTAGTCTGCTCGGGGATCTAAGGGTTGGGGTAGTCCTGGACTGGATCAGTGATTTGTGGGACTCAGTGTCATTTTGCCTGTGAAGAACAACAGGAAATGATGAATCGAACAATAGGAAATGATGCAGTAGTGTTCCCTTTAATATCCAATGGCAATCTGATCTGGCATTCATTACCTAACTGGCAGGTCACAGCCAACTCCGACCTCTTTGGTGAGTGGTTTATTCTCAGTTACACTCTGTACAGACATAAAATACTTCAGCTTGTCTTCAAACTCATTATTCTAGAAGAAGGAGCAGAGCACAGCATGCAGTCAGACCAGAGAAGAGTGGACAAGCAGAGTCATCAGACAAGCACCATCACAGTTCTTGTCCATAGAAGCAATCCATGCTAAATCCATAATGTGGTTCTATGCTGTGAAGTTGGTTTGGAGACATCAGCTATCATTTACCAGTCATGGAAAAGCAAGCTGAAACAAGCTAGCTGTAGAGGGCGTGTGAATTGGAAAATGTTCCAATCCCCCACTTAATAAAAATTTGTGAGTGGGGCACACTTAATGTAGCAAAAACAAGAGTTATTCCATTTTAACCCAAATTTACAATGTTTGGATTTAGGTAGACTTAGTTAATGTTTCTCAATCCAGTCTTTGGGATCCACAAGACCAAATTTGTCCTTATCTGTGCCAATGATTTAGCGTTTATAATGGCTTCTTGTCCAACAGCTACAAAGTGTCTGGCAAATGTAGTATAAATTCCACCAAACATCACAGTTTTAAAAAAAGGCAACACCTTCTGTTTTGCATGCTGCTTAGGAGCAAAGTACTGAGAAATGGCAGTAAAAAGAAACTTAGCACGGCGCCTAGCAGCCCCAAAACGGTGACAGGTTTCAGTGAGTCCCCAGCATTCTCCTCAGAGCCATTCCTTGCATGTTGAGAGAACCCCGGGCGACAGGCAATGAAAAGCGGCCCCACAGAGGTTCCTGTTCTGCTTTTACCTCACACTCCACAATTGCTATCCTGTCCAGCAGCTCTGAAATGTACATGTCCTTCTGGGCCACACTAGCTCTGAGCGTCTCCACCTGAGTAAAAGCCATTGACCAGATGATCACATTAATAAAACCATCAGACAATAAACTGAGACTATATTATGATTACACAATATGCACATGCAGGAAAAATATGCTTTTGGATTTATTTGCAACATATTCCATTTTCAGAATGCATGTCAATTATGCCAAGTAACCAGTCTTTTTGCATAAATTTCCTACTGGTATACGTTTATAAATATTTGTTGTGTACACACACTTCCATTATAATGAACATTATAGCACAAGCCCTAATGGAAGCCCTCCATGGAAAGGGTCTCTATAGAAAGTCTCACCTCTTCAATCATGGTTTTGACCTTCCTCTGCTGGCAGAACACCATGTCATTCAAGTGCTTTATCCTCTCTTTCAGGTCTGAAGTTGCCTTCTGTAACTGCAACTGCTCAGTCCTGGGAAAGGACACACTCCACTATCAGAACCATGATAAAAATGATGTAAACAGAATTTCCCACTAGCCATTCTTCTAGTGGAGGCTACCAGAAACCATTGTGTTAATACCAGCATGTACTTGTCTTATGAAATGGCAACATCACAAAGCCTCTGAGTACTTGTCGTAAAAATCACATCAGTCTGTGCTTACTTTTTCATGCCACCTGAATCTGTTTGGTCTCCATTTTCCAAACTCCGTAAACGCTTTTCACAGTCACACAGCTTCTGGGTTAGCTCACCCTTTTCCTGCAAAAATGCAAACAGGAGCAATCCCCCGTTACGGCACCCATATAATGCTGGGGATGAGGTGACTGACAGTAGGCAGAGTCCAGCGGTGCTCACCTGGGCCATGCAGTCCAAGAGGCGCTCCACCTCGCTGATCCTCTGGTCCCTTTCGGCGATCTTTGCCTCGGCGAGCCTCATGTTCCTCTCAGCTTCCTCTAGCCGACACGTGTAGTCCTCCAGTTGCGCCTACGGCCGATCAGAGCAGATAGCATTCATATTCGCTCAAGATCTTTGTGCTTTTTTTTAATGGAGCATTGGAATCCTCGGGTACCGTATGAACTTCAATTTCAGTGGATGTTTTGACATGCCCCATCAAAATTGCATCAGCTGTCTCAAAACATACTTCTATGTGCCACTAGGGGGCGCATACAACTGTCGTAAGGATTATGTTCCTGTGATCATTAAACTAGTTATTTGGTTAAAATAGTGTGGTTGTAAGTTAGGTATGGTATCACTGTGCTTCTGCAAGTTAAATGCATAGTCTTCAATGTGGTTCTGTGGTTTGAATGCATACTTACTGGTGTGGTTGTGTAACTTTTATTCATGTAGTCTATGCAAGTTCAAAGTGCAGTTATCAGTGAGGTTGTGTAAGTTAAAAGGGTTGTTTTTAAGTGTGTGGGGAAGCACTGTGGCTGTGTGTATGGACAGCTTCAGTCTCCTGTGCGTGTAGAAGCACTGTGGTTGTGTGTACCCTAAGAGCTTCAGTCTCCTGTGCGTGTAGAAGCACTGTGGTTGTGTGTACCCTAAGAGCTTCAGTCTCCTGTGTGTGTAGAAGCACTCTGGCTGTGTGTATGGACAGCTTCAGTCTCCTGTGCGTGTAGAAGCACTGTGGTTGTGTGTACCCTAAGAGCTTCAGTCTCCTGTGCGTGTTTCCTCTGAAGCTCCTGCAGCTTCTCCTCATACTCCCGCTGGAGCTTGGCGTTCATCTCCCTCAGAGCTCGAGCACTGGCCTCCCGGTTGGCCTCCACCTACACACCACCCCCACACAAATCCATATGCACAGAAAGTGTGTAAACATCACTGTGAACGTGTGCACGCACGCAAGCCGCTATGCACACTTGTATAAAGGTGAACCAGCATTTTAATTCTGCTGGCTGCTCTGTGCATTTGTGTGCGCACCTGTTCTTTCAGCTCACGGTTTTCGGCTTGGGCAACGATGAGTTGCTTCTCTCGCTCTCTCAGTCTCTGTTCGGTCTTCTCGAAGGAAGCGCGGAGGGCTCTCATCTCCTCCCGGCTCCCCACACGGCCCTGACAGGTCTCCAGCAGGGACTTCTGCAACGACCCCCAGAAAGGGCCACGGCCCTCAGCACACGCTTACCCATACCCCCTGGAACGCTGCGCAGTGCTCCCCAGTACATCAAAAGGATCCTGCATATGTACACACACTCATGTGACACTGACCTAATTACTGCAAGTGCTGATTTGTGCCCAGAGCAGCCTGGGAATGGCTGTGATAAAGCCTGTGGGTGCTCCTCTATGGCTTTTGTGTGGCTAAAGATATTTGATTCACTGGATAATGTGTAGCCTGCCAGACTGGTTAAGCTTTCTCTCCCAAGTAATCTCACTTTCAGCAATTGTGTCAACATGCTGAAGTGGCTATATTTAAAAAAAGAAAAAAAAAGTGTCATTCGCAGTGTCATTCGCAGTGCCAACATGTCCATGACGGAGTCATTCGCAGTGCCAAAGTGTCAATCGCAGTGAAACGGATTTGTTGCTCTGGCCGGAGGACGCGGTGTCGATCGTGTACCTGCAGGTCGATGTTGGCCGATATGAGGGAGCTGTTCATCTGGTCGAAACTGTCCAGAGCCGCCTGTCCCATCCTCACTTCCGCCTCCAGGTAGAGTTTCTGGGAGTTGGCCAACTGCAAAGCACACAGACGGAGCATCATGCTGGATTAGCAAACACGACTTCCAAACAGAATCCGATTGACCTAGCGAAAGAGGACCTATGTGGCTTTTGATAAGAAAGCCTGGCATTCCTTAGGTTCTCACCTTCAGGTCCTGGGAGAGTTTCTGGATTGATTGTTGCATCCCCCCAAACTGGCCATACATTCGCTCTCTGACCTTCTCCAGGGAATCGCGCACCTGCAAGACAAATGTCACTCTTTCCTGTCTCTATTTCCTATTAGATTGCACCTTTCTTTGGAAATTAAGCCACCTGTATTGTAACATGGATAATAATAGTGGTAACACTAGATGCAGAGTTAGTAGTCAGTATAATAAAGGCATAAAATATCTGATTTGCTTGAGACGTGTACTCTTATGTACCAATATACAGTATACTGGGGACAAACTTGGGGCAGGTTTACAGCATGTGTTTATTTCTTAGACTCCAAAAATAATCTGTTTAACCCTCAGTGTGTCGCGCCTCCCCCGACTCCGTGCTTGTACTCACATCGCGGATGTACCTCATCTCGTCCCTCAGGTGGCTGACGGGCCAGTCGCGCGCCGTCATTTCCTGCTGTTGGTGGTCTCCCGTGAGCTGCACCACACCGAACACTCTGGGCTCTGACATCGGGCCCCGCTCTACGCCATCGCTCACGCTGCCGTAGGGCTGAAGAAGACAACACCGCACGGGTCAAATTTCCGTGGCCGGCCGTGTGTGCGCACGCACTCTTATGCACGAGCATGAGCACCCGGGGGACTTAGACGCTCTGGGAAATGTGTGTTTTTGCTGGTGTGACGGGCAAAGGTGGGCCTCTGCAGATGCACGCTCAGATGTCCTGCATATGCGCTATGATGCCGACTGCTCATATCCATAGCTTGGAAAATGGGCAGTGACAAAAAAAAAGTCCCATGCAGTGGTGTAGTGTTTCAGCAAAGCAGCCAGCAGCACTGTGTGTGTGTGTCTGTGTGTGTGTGTGTGTGTGTGTGTGTGTCTGTGTGTGTGTGTCTGTGTCTGTGTGTGTGTCTGTGTCTGTGTGTGTGTGTGTCTGTGTCTGTGTCTGTGTGTCTGTGTCTGTGTGTGTGTCTGTGTCTGTGTGTGTGTCTGTCTGTGTGTGTGTCTGTCTGTGTGTGTGTGTGTCTGTGTGTGTGTCTGTGTGTGTGTGTCTGTGTGTCTGTGTGTGTGTCTGTGCGTGTGTCTGTGTCTGTGTGTGTGTCTGTGTGTGTGTCTGTGTCTGTGTGTGTGTGTGTGTGTGTGTGTCTGTGTGTGTGTCTGTGTGTGTGTGTGTCTGTGTGTGTGTCTGTGTGTGTGTGTGTGTGTGTCTGTGTGTGTCTGTGTGTGTGTCTGTGTGTGTGTGTGTGTGTGTGTGTGTGTGTGTGTCTGTGTGTGTCTGTGTGTGTGTCTGTGTGTGTGTGTGTCTGTGTGTGTGTGTCTGTGTGTGTGTGTGTGTGTCTGTGTGTGTGTCTGTGTGTGTGTGTGTCTGTGTGTGTGTCTGTGTGCGCAGCTGTGCTGCTCCTTGCCTCCCGGGCCCAGAGTCTCGGCTACGCAGCCACCATGCAAACGGAGAAGAAAGGTAGATGGCTTAAGACATACCTGTCGCCAGTACTGATAATAGCACGGACAGCTCTGGCATTCTGAATGTGAAAGCATCATAACTATGTTGGCTAGTATACATGGCACCCATATTGCCCTTTTAGTCTTCACCGACCACTCAATTCAGTTCGCGAAACGATTGTCGAGTTCCTGGTGAGTCAGGTCACGAGAGAGCACAGAAAACAACAACAGGCAACGGCTGTTCGCAGAAGACGCCAGTGTATGATATGTGTAGACAGCGAAAGCCTCAGTGTTGAGCCAACATCTGCAGAGTCGTGTTAACTCATACAGTGTTCATCTGTGTCCTGGTGGACTTCACTGCACACCTCCAACATGCAAATGCGCATTTCCATGACTGGATAGAGGAATACCTTAAGAGTAGCTCAGTACATGCATATTTTTACTTATGTCATTACTTCTAAAGACCTGACTGATTTGCACAGCCATTTCACTGATGAAAAGGCCATAAACTAATCAGGCAGAGAAACTTCATCTCCTGCTCTCTGGGATAATAAATACCACTAACTTAAACACGAATGGTGAAACCTCACACCTGAGTTCAACCACTGACACTGTTGGCAATTTAGTTCATATTACTCAGCTACATCCTACTGGCACCGAGCCACTTCTGCCGCCTGAGGCAAGGAGTTGGATCGCGTGCGTTGGAGCGCACGTATGATACCAGCAGGTGAAGAATGCCTGGTTGTCTCTGAAACCAAGCAGACAATGGGAGGATTGAGAAACTACATCGTAAAAAACGACGCCTGAACCATTTTCCATTCCAAGTTAATGCAACTCTGTACGCAGCTGCGTTTGGGGTGCGGAACTGAAGGCGCACCTTGTCGTCCACGGGTGACTCCCGGCCTTGCGGACTCTCTCTCTGCACGAGGCCATTCTTCCTCATCCAGGAACTGTTGACCATCTTCCCTTCCTGAAACACAAATGCACAGAGGTGCGTGTTAGCTCATTGTCCAGCGAGCGCCAGACTTGACAATGTCCCTGAAAACCACGCAGCTGCCAGGTGTGCGGAGCCTTGAAATTCTAAATCAGGTACAAAACGTGACACAGTAGCTATTTTTGCACATCACATAGATTTGTCATTTTAAAAGTGTAAAACGAGTCGAAGCCTGTAGCGGATTATCATTTAAAGAGGATGATCCATACAGGGCTTTGTAGTGAAAACTATGTAAATGTAAATGTTCTGCATCCCTGCAACATGAAAACAGAAGGTGGTAGGAATAATCAAATCCATGTGTTTGCAGAGATCCAGGAAGTGGTATTCCCCATGTACATATTTTCATACAACAGTAAGTAGTTTCGCATAGTTGCCACGCCCCTTTTTGTATTACTTCCAGCACAATTTAGAAAGGAAAAAGCAAAATTCCATAGAAAAATCTTATATAGTAATGAGCACAAAGTAAAAACCAAACACCCAACATCTCTTAGCATTCCCAAATATAAAGACAGTGGCATTCCAGTGAAGACACAATATTTTGTCTTGTGAGTTTCCTACCAGAGTCTGCTAATTAGCTCTCAAAACACAAAGAGGATGTATAGCCATATCTCGTGAAGATAAGAGAACAATGAAGGCAGTGTTATTCAGCCTCCTACGCTGGATATCACAGTCCCCTGAACATGGCTTACAAAGGGCAGTGTTACACAGAAACCAATATGACTGGCTCTGACCAGGCAGGGGTAATCTAAAAGACATCAGCTGATCAAAGTAAATCAAAATGTCCTCAAAGAACCTACACAGAACACCACTGCTACTTCCAACAATATTGTGTGTGTCTCTTTTTTTTTTTTTTTGGTGGTGATTTTGTGAAACAGGAGAACAAAGCTTTTAACAGATGGCAATTAGAAGTTTGATCTTCGGAGCCTTGAGACGGTACTTCCTAACATCCCTGATGTAACCTCAGACAGACAGATACATTTTTTTTTATCCTACATCACAAACAAAATCCATCTACCAGTCTGATGAATAATATACAAACTATTGCAAAGCTGATCAGATCTGCAAATACTGCATTTCTTATATTTACACCAGCAATTATTTATTAATAATAATTAATAAATGGTTATTTAGGCAACCCTGCTGATGAAGTCTCTTGATAAAGTTCCACTGTACGTGTAACAGGCTTAGCTATGCTCCACAGACGGCTCTCTGTAGCCGCTCTATTCATGGGCAACAGGTGGTGTTCACCCTAGCAGAACGTTCAAGCTGACCTGACAACCCACGTACAGTTTCTGTTAAGGGGGGGTTTGGCTGAGAGAAGCTGATCTCAGATCAGTCTGAAAGGGTGGCTTCTAGCCAGAGTGAAGCAGCTGTAATCGACTCCGTTCAAGCCATGTGTGGCCCCCTCTCACGCATAGGATTGGATTACCAAACACACCCCTTTTTAATTTCTTTGGTGATCACTCTCAATTTGTCATTGTTGCATTAGTAACCATATAGCTGTTATAACAGCACACAGCTCCCTTCTCCTCCCCTACAGCTATCTTGTCTTGCCTGTTTCTTCACTTTGTGCGTCTTTTTTTCGTCACAGGGACTTGTCATTCTCCCTGTCCCGGTTTCAAGCCGGTGGCTGCGTCACAGATAATCACAGCCTGTTTGAAGGCCCTGTTTTGTTTTGGTTACCTTTATGCACTGAAGGCTAAAATTAATTTTAAATGCAATTATGGAACACCCATGTAAGTTTATGAAATGCAGCCCATTCCACACTCATGAACAGACTTGTACGAAACGAAGAGGTTCTGTGATTGATGTTCTAAACTGCTACACATACTTAAGTTTTAGGTAAATCTAAGAATTAAGCTGTTCACACTCACGGTTCTTCTCAGAGAGAGCAGAGACACACATTCTCCCTCATCTGACCAGGTCTACAGGTCCTTTCTTACAGGTCTACAGAAGCCTACAGACCCTGGTGCAATAAAAAGACTTAATCAACACAGCTACGCACTATACACTCTCAGAGGCAGCAGGGATCTTATTATAGCAGACAAGGCTTTTGTTCCCAGACATCCAGCCCTCTCTACAGGGGGCTCCCACAGGAAGTGTGGATCAGTGGTCCCCAACCCTTCTCCTGCAGTTCTGCTTTCCTGTCAAGTTACACTCCGACACAAAATTCTGAAGACCCCCCCCCCAAAAACTATTTCCTTGTAAACTTGGAAAAAAGGCTGACTAGTTGGAGCAGATGTGAGGGATAAGGGTTTGAACTTGCTGGTTGGTACGCACTCCTCGCACTCCTGTAAATGAAGACACCGGCGTCAGCATCGGTCTCATTGTGTAGCTGCCTCTCTGGGTTAGAGCACAGCTGTTGTCCCTACACACCGCTGCCATGGACACGGGGACGGGGCCTAAGAATATTCAGCGCCTATCAGAGCAATAGTCGAAACCCCATGCAGTTATCAGTGGAACGCTGAGGATAAAGTGGAGTGGGGGGAGGAGAACTCCAAGCCATGGTACAGAGAACACACACACACACACACACACACACACACACACACACACACACAAACAGGCGCCACACTGACCCTGTTCTAGTCAGTGTTATAATCACTACCTCTCACTAGGCACACTGTTATGCTCTTTAGAACACACACTTATCCTTCAGACTGACCACAACATTTGTAAATATGTTCTGTAAACAAGAATGTTCTGCCTCAGTCAGCTCAATTACACGCACCCGAACTGCCGTAATACAACAATGTGCTTCAGAGTATGTAGTACAGTCATGTGAGTGTGAGGGGACAATCGACAATACCCTTCACTGCTCTTCTTTCACAAAGTCCACATTACTACAGGTACAGTTACAACTAAAAGTAAAAAAGAATGCATGCACGCTGCACAGCAGGCTCCCTGTAACATAGCAGCCTTGTTGACAGTTTGTACGTGTGTGTTTTATCAGTAAGGGGACACGGTCCACAATGTGAAAGGAGCAAAGGGGAGACCTGTTCTTTGCTTTATCGTTTACACACCGATTACACCATTCAGAGAGCAGTTCCTCTTGGTATGTATGTACGCACCACACCCATAACTGCAAGGACGAGCACAGTAAATCTCCAAGGCTATGGCTTTCCTTTTGTTTTTCAAACACTTCATGGGTGTACATGGGTGTGCTGCTTCTTTATGGAGAAAGTGATGTTGAAATTGGGTGACAGGAAATCGAAGGACAGAGTAGCAAAAAAAAAAAAAAGAGAGGTCAATCGTTGTGAGATAGCTGACCAATAACGTGGCAGCGTTTGCTTGTCTTCACGGAGCCAGCGTGGATGATTCTGTTCATGATTTAGTGTCCGATGATCTCACACTGTATCACATCATCCATCGGTTCTGGCAAACCCATTAGAAACATGAACAAAAGCAAGAAGGGAACATTTTATTGTGATGTAACCAAAGGAAGAAGAGAATGGGGTGCCTTCCCAGCTGTGCCGAGTTCTGTGAAGAGGAAGACGGAGACACCTACGGAATGTGGAGGTCCCTTCGTCCTCTCATTCTGTCGGCTAGAGCTGTCCTCAGGTCGCAGGGTCAGTCTGAGACGCCTAATTCCCCTCTAACAATTCAGTAAAAAAAAAAACAACACGTGAAAAACAAATTAGTAAAAATCTAAATCATTAGTCAAAGGCGCAAATATATTGACACAACTAAACCTTCTCTCTCTAAACACAACTTAACCAGACAAGTAAGCATTTTTCTTAACATCTGTGCTATTTTTATTAGTACCCTTGTCATGAAATATTCCAACACTGTGAAGGACAGCGGACATATTAAATTGTGGGGGGAAAAAAAAACGTACAAGATTTTCTTGAAACAGTGACAACATTCAGAGCCATGAGACTAAATTTGCTGCAGGGAACATCATCTAGAATACCACCTAGAATTTTCTGAGAATTTTATCAAAATGCCAGATCTGTGTTTCCGTGAAAATTGGGCCTGGTCCATAATTTTAAAGCCAAAATATTTTGGTAAGCTATACTTTTTAGAGGTTCAGTTCCACTGGATATTAACTAGAGTTCAGTAATTTTTCATTTTTTCCATTCTATTATCAGGTAATTCAGTAATAAATCATGTAGATTGTGGAATGTGCATTACATTGTTGATGCATATGATAGCTGTGTTTACAAGATTCCGGTGCCACTGGTCTGGTTTCAGTCTATAGTACATTCAGCGACATTCCCTTTTTTCTTCTCCCTTCAACTCTCATTGGCAAATCCTTGGGAGAAAATTCTGTTCTTTCTGTTACTACCCTTAACATCTTTATCAGTAATTCTTACATCAATAGGGATTATTAGAAAATTCTGACAAATTTGAAAAATATTAAACTAATATGGATAACTTAAATAGATAAATAAATGAAACATTATTAGAGAAATCATCATTACCAAAAATGCAGAGAGACCTGACATGCTTGTGTAAACGTGAAAAGTGAGGCAGGGTTCGATTTTTCTGAGCTGGAAGCAGGCCATTGTTTATATGTTTCAGCAGCCCGGTGTCACAGGAAGGGAGGGAGTCATGAGTGTTAGAAGAAAATAAGGCACATACATCGGTAATTGTCTCCAACCACGGATTCACAGCTCCTCGAGGAGTCCTGCAGGAGCGAGTCTTTGTGTGTTCTTGGAATGAGACTGGTAAAGGGTAACTGCAACGACTCCGGTGCGTGTGTGGGTTCACTCTAACTGACTCCACCTTGGCTTACGGCACAAACAGCCTACGCCTTGCAGGCTAATAAGGGGTGGTTTCGTATGCATACAGTAGTCAATACTTGACAAACAACACGTCATACCGCCAGTTCCTAATTAAACAAAGTGCCTCCTGAGTCCTTCTGACATTTCATCTAAAAATATTTTATATAAAATCAAAAATCTCCACTCACTTCTGAAAAGGAGAAGCATAATTTGCAAAGATTGAAACTGACATTATCTACAACTTTAGCGACAGTCATGAAACACTATTGTCAATTGTCTTTTTGGTCTTTGTTGATTTTATGTGGCTTAGTTGAGAGGCTTTGTGTTGATTAGCTGTATAGAGGACTCTCAGGAGCAGCCGAGGAAGGCTGCAGTCAATTCAATGCCAGGCACTGATAAAATAAACATGACCGGCCTCTGGCCCTCAGACAGGCGGCTCTTATTACAGCCCCGATGTGCTAAACATATCCCTGAGCTGACATAGAAACTAGAGGATGATTAACCCTAATGTGTAAGGGGTGTTAAAATGTAGCCCAAAGGGTGAGAGACAGCTGGAGAGAGAGGATTCGGGAACAGATGCAGGGGGTGGGGGGGGGGGGGGGTACAGACAAACAAACAAACAGACCCTAGAGCTCACGGCCAGGTCCCCGACGCCTGTGCGGATGGGCAAGAGAGTGAGAGAGGCAGGTGATTGGACAGCCAAGGGCCCCCATACCCCTTACCTCATGCTCCTGTTCCAGGGTAGCGGTGGTGGTGGTCAAGGAGCCTGGTGTGCCGATTCGCATCATGTCTCCACGTCACGGTCGTGCTCTTGGAGCACGACGGGCACACGCGCGCACACACTCGCAGATATCAGCAGCTGCTGCCGCCGTAGGCTCCTCGCCACTGAAAGAGTGAGAGGGAGGGAAAAAAAAAGTTGCCCTCGATCAACAGTCCCGCTCTAGAATTCCTTTCTACGGAAGAATGGAGAGAAAGGGAGAGAGTTCAAAAAAAGGCCCGGTATTCCAGCGTGCATATTAGGCTGAGGAAATGCAATCCTCCCCGCTATGGAAAGGAAGTCCAGAGTAACAGTGTTCCATGCAGGCACAGGCACACACACACACACACACACACACACACACACCCCCACACACGTGCACACCCACACACAGGCAGGCTCCTCCTGACAGGGAGGGAGGGACGGAAGAAGTGAGCATGACAGAGAAAGTAAGAGGAGGGCAGAGTGAGAGAGAGGGGGCTGAGAGAAAGAGCACGTCAGAGCAAACTATGCGGGCCCAGCCTCTCACTGGACCGGTCAGTCTACATTTCACTTAGTTGTCTAGCTCCTCCCTCCTGCCCGGGGTTCAGTCCTTTGGTCCTCTCCTGACTACTACTGCCACCACCACTGATAGAGCGCCCTTGAATAGCACGCCCAGGGCCAAGGATATGCTACACCTGTGTGGAATCAGCACATCCTGGCAGAAACAGAGAGGCTTTGCTCTTTTGCCATTGTGGAATCATGTTCATTTGTTACTAAAGTGTTATGGGCCCGTAAATATATTTGGTTGGGAAAATGTTGATTATGTTGGGATGTTGATGAGCCTTGTTTTTGCAGCCAAATAAATGTGTACAGTACAATATTTCAAAGAATTGTTGACAGCTTGTTGACAGCATAACAAAAAATAAACATTTAACAAAAATAAATTAATTAAATTAAACATTTATGTCATTCAAGTCTAATACAAATTGTTCCCAGTTTCAGTATGATCAAACATTGTCATCCGAAAGAACGTTGTCATAGTCACTGAAGAAGTTACCAAG
This sequence comes from Electrophorus electricus, assembly GCF_041902795.1. NCBI lineage: Eukaryota > Metazoa > Chordata > Actinopteri > Gymnotiformes > Gymnotidae > Electrophorus > Electrophorus electricus. The sequence continues at coordinate 8,669,514 of NC_137519.1, forward strand.
AGTTTAACATATGAATAAGTTATTGAACGCTATGATTTTGTTGACATACTAAAGACATGTTATTTTAAACAAGATGGTTAATAATTAACTATTCATCAAACAAAGTACATTGTGGAGCTGAAGAATTATTAACCAGATCTTTTTTGTTGTTGTTGCTGTTTTGTTTTGTTGCTGTTTGTTGCTAACCATTTATGTTAGTAAATCCGCAACAGGAGGAATACTTCGAAATACGATTTTGCATATTTAAATCCACAAAGTCTGTCACTGTTCTCATACCAACAGTGACATGTGTTATGTCCCGTTAACATTCAGCACATATTTCCCTTTTTACCTTCAAAGTAAATGTTATGTGCAAAAGGGATAAACAACCGTTAAGTAATAAACAGGAAGACAATGCACTTTAGGCGAAATGCGCATTTAAGAAATCAGCCTACATGTTCCCACCTGCAAGAGGTATCAGTAAACCACGACGTCCGGCACCTATTGGTAGGTTCACAACCTTCCAGCAGGGCTGTGTGTTTATAGACATCAAATGGAAACCCTGAATTACTGCCAAACTGTGCACCGTCTGTGTCATCCCATTGTTCTAGTCGTGGAGTTTATGACTTCACTGGTCATACTAGAAGTGCAGGATTCCCGAGAGGCAGCGTGGAGTTGAGGAGGAGGGGAGGCTCCGGGCTTTCGCGGGGAAAAGCCAAATGCCATCACCACCATCACCAAAGCTTCAGTGAGGAGTCCATCTTTAACAGCGGTTTCGCTGACTAATACGTTACTGCCCACACAAGCTGCACGCGAAACTGCCCCATAGCACCATATTAAATAGTATGGCAAAAATAGTAAGCCATTTCCGTGCACTGTCCAAAATAGACCAAGAGAACATTGTCCTAAAATAGCAATATAGTCATTTGTGCATGACGTATTAGTGCAGTGTTTGCTCTGATCAGGTTATTCACGCGGTCAGTGACAAGGGCTATAACCAAGATCAAAGGTTTATGCTGTAGAAAATGTGATCTAGGTTACTTTATATAAAATACCAACCTAAACCACACTACTGAATATGTGTAGGGCTAGTACATTTTCTAATCGCCTTTATTTAATTACTATTTCATTGTTTTATTGTTTTATCTCTCGTTTTCCTAGATTTTTTAAACATATTTATTCACGTCTTTTAACTCTTATTATGGCTTGTGTAGAGCCTTTTTTCACATCATTCATTCCCCATCACTATTATAATTTTGATACCTTTCCACAGATTTGACTCCTATTTAGATGGCTATTTAACTTTTTATTCATTTGGCTAATTTATTCACCAATTTATTTTAAACTGAAAATACACACTATAATGTATACATTAATTTAGTGTGTGCTTTCACACTGGTTTTAATCACCAATCATTTTTTTAAAGAGGCCCTACACAAAATAATTCCATAACACGGGGTTGGGGATTGTCGACTGTGCCCAAGTTACACAATACGCAGCGATACTTTAGGACACAACTTCCCCCCAATCACCCAGTGTGAGTATTACAAGTGGGGGAGATTATTGAACCGCTGTCTAAGGTCTACGCGAGTTTTTGTTGGGGCAGATTCACATATGTAAAAGGTTCAATGTTTAAAGTGAGGCTGCACAGAAGCTGGTAGACCATACCACAGTCTTCTCATAGCTCACTACAGCCCATTCACAAGATGTTTGGGAAACGCAGACACATACACTAAGGTCGAGAAGTCAGTATAATAACAAGAACATGGGGATTTGGAGCTGGGATCATAATTCACCACTCAGGAGAACAATTTGGCTTCGAACTGCTTCACTACGGTCCTATGACATTGTCTCTTACTGGTGGAAAATGTTTTGTTTCAGAAGTCCTTCAAAGTCAAAGCACCAGTAGTAGCGATGATGTCTTACATTAGTCATTAAGAGACACCTAACTCCAGAAGGTTTAGAGTCACACATTACAGTCTAGGTGACTTATATGGTCTCATAACGGTTTAGAAAATGAAGCAGATTGTGTGGTAACAACATTCCGATAGACCTATATTTGTATTTCATACAGGAATTTTTAAAATAACTTAAAAAATCCCCAGCAAAAAAAAAGTTCTTAGAAGTCATCTGAGACTTTTGGACCCCACTGTAAATAAGCTACTACTCGTCCAGCATTCTTCCTAAGTCAAAGTGTGACTTCTCAGTGCTGGTGGGTGAGGGGTGTGCTGGAGATGCTTGGCAGCTGTTTTGACCCGCAACACGATGCTGTTTACCCAGCGGTGCCTTTGTCAGGGGCCACTGGGCTTAAACCTGTACTACGGTGCTTTCTCTCGCCTCAGGCCAGTACCAACGCGGCCGGATGAAGGCACGTCTGACAGCGCGGTGACGCACGCTTGCTTTCGGCTGTGGAAGAGTGCGTACCTCGGAGCCGTCTTTAGTAGGAGGAATTCTTTCAAATGAGACAGCTTCCTTGTTAGCATTGTTGTTCCTCACCCTTCGCTACGTGTGGCATTTAAAGAATTCCAAACATGTTTTTCAGTGTAAAAACTACACATGTAACTTGTTTATTGCGAGGACGTGCTAATTTTCTTGGTGGATGCAATTAAACACAAAGAAAGAAAGAGCACTGGTGAGTATTTGCCACTCTGTTCTCTTTGCCGATTTGGATGGTGACTGGACAAAACATGGGCAACAGAACAAGGCTTTCAGCCACACGGCCGGCCCGATCACATAAGGCGTAAATGTAATGTAATGCGTAAGCGTCTCCCGCAGGAAGGCCGCACGTTCATCCTCTGTGGGGAGCAGAGGACAAAAGTCAGCCGAACCTAATTCGTGTCTTTCTTCACCTCCAACTCAAAACAGGCCAATCTATCTCGTGAGAAAAAATTACTTTTAGACGAAAGACAGATGCTGAAGAAAGTCGAAGCTAACTAACAGAGCGAAAGGGAGAAGGAGAGAGCGAGAGAGAAAGGCCCCGGGAAGAAACAAGGGTCCAGAGAAGCAGATAGAGAGATTCTGATCCGATACGGAGGGCACCAGGAGTAGAGGCAGAGTCTTGCCACAGTCCCATGCTTGTTGTGGCCCAAAGAGCTAAGAAGGGCATGTGGCTCTCACCAAGGCCCAGAGCAGGCTTCACACTCAGGCTTTGGGACGCAATGTGGGCAGGACAGAGATAGACAGGGATGGACCCACTGCTTCCCTTCCTCTTCCTCCATTGAGGTGGGTGATGGATGGGCCAGTTCTGAAGCCCATCTGTTAAGGGCTGCTACATTCCACTGGGAATCATTAGGTTGTTAGCACATCATCATAAACGCTGATGCCTGCTGGGACCGTGCTCCAGCTTTGAGAGCCAGCCCACACGCCACTTAATCAGTCAGCCACTACAACACCCAAGCTTCTGTTTGCTGCCAGTCTATCTTCTTGAACTGTTATACATGTTATTTGTATGTGACTGACCTTGAGGTGGTTACAGTTTTAGAATTAAGTTATGGATGAACATTATGTCCCCACGCGATCAATGAGGGGCATAAATATAGCATGTCCTGCAATATCAGTGGTATGTCTTTGCTGTAGATGGATTCAAGCGAATTCCCTTGTAAATAAGGACCCGACTACAGTACCAGCAGCTCTGAGCTTGCAAGTGCACATGCACACACGCCTACAAACACCATTAAAGATTTCAGTAGTGTAGTGGCGCTCAGAAAAGCTATGCTTTCAATATACAGACAGAGGGCAGCAGAGAGCTATAAAAGGAATGAAACCTAAAGCAATGGCGCGGAGTTCAGTAAACCCCGCCCCCAAACACTTTGGATAAAAGTAACGGCAAATATGCAGACACTGGCTTGAGTATCCTTATTAGTAATTATTACTTCATCCAAGAACAAAGGGGTTTCTGTATGTGCGTGTGAGGAGAGGTTCTGGAATTTCAGGAATGGATGTTTGTGTTTGAGCACCCTACCCCCCCCAGAGAGCCCCACCCTGATGACTAGGGAAGCCAGCGCGACTGGCACAGCAGGGCCCAGAGATGCTCCCCTCACATCAGGGAGGCTTTTTGTTCTGGGAAAAAAGCCCTTCGTTAATGCAGACCAGGCCTGGGAACAATAGCCTCAGAGCTTTGTTGACTGCCTCAGAATGGCTTGAAACTGCCTGCCTTTCTTCTTCTGTATTGGGCTGTGAAGCGGGTGAGAAAAGGATGAGGCTGGGGGTTCCCGAGGACCACCACGCCCTGCGGCCCCAGCATTCTTGTGTGTGGCTTCAGGACCCTCCCTTCGGCTCCTCCACACTCACTCCCCTGTGTGGCTTCAGGACCCTCCCTTCGGCTCCTCCACACTCACTCCCCTCTCTCTCCCTCTCACTCACTCTCATCCAGGCCTCTGGCCCTCTGACCCTCTGACCCAAAGCGCTTCAGGTACAAAGATGTCAGACACAAGACATACAACTTATTAGTGGCTGGGGATTTAAACAACACAACTCACCACCCACCCGCACGCGCACACACACGCGCGCACACGCACGCACTCACGGTGTTATTGACTCGGCTGCATTACCTATGGCAAATAAAAAATGAGCAAAAAAAAAAAAAAAAAAGCTTCTTGGCTAGAATTGGGGTGAAGTTGAATCTTATGTTCAAATCTATGATGCTGTGGATATAAGACTTAAGAAAACAAATTAATTAGACATATTTTGAGACAAACTATTGGTAGCTTTATTTAATTTGTTCTGCCTTTTAGTCTAAGCAATATAAATGCATACAGAGGTAGTGAACTCTGCCACCAATCCCCGCCCCCCAACAAAAACTCCCAACAGCATTTTGTCTTCCTTAACCAGCAACATTAAAGAAAATCTAATGTAAGAAAACCTTATTTCCATTAGCAGGAATGTGCTCAGAATCCCCCATTACAGGTACAGTTTAGCAGACTGGGCTTAGCAGTGAACTGGTGGCCACATCTCTCCTCATGTTGGGATAAGTGGCTGAAGCCCCCCCACCCTTTTTTTGCTTTTTACATGGAATGTTCTTGTATGCTCTGGATGCAAGAAAAAAGGTTTAGTCCAACATACAGTGCAAATAATCACAGTGTTTTTTATAAGTCGATTGTCAGCACAGCAATATATAAAATGTTACATACAAGACGGTGGTTATAACGACAGCCATGGATACACACAGACCAGTAAAACTGTACTAAATGAAATAGTTCAACTTGCTCACCTTATAAATTGCAGGAGAGAATTTACATAGGCTGGCTGAAAAATGGGACAACTGTAACCCACAGTGCTCGCAAAATCATTATAAAATTCCAATTAAAAAAACAAACAAAAAACAACTCCTACCTAGGTCTTGTTTCTTAGATGTGGTGTAACAGGAGTAAAATGGGTTAATATTTATGCCCAAGTCCTCGTACATTTGCAAGTGGAATGCGGAATACTGCCCTAAAGGCCTGAGGCTCTGGCTCCCTTGCCCACTCATCATACTGCCATAAAGGCCCGAGCCTCTGGGTTCCCTTACCCACTTATCATACTGCCCTAAAGGCCAGAGGCTCTGGCTCTCTTACCCACTCATCATACTGCCCTAAAGGCCTGAGCCTCTGGGTTCCCTTACCCACTCATCCGTGTGAGTCATCATAGAACAGCAGCCTGTGGAAAAATACGGAGAACAAAAACCAATATGAGCCTCAGAGCCTTCAACATCAGAGTTATTCACTGTTGTGCTAGGAGTCTCAGTGTTCCAGACTATGGTCTTTCTCCCCCTCTCGTCAGTTCCTCTGTCTGAGAGCAGAAGGGGCGGATATTGTGCCTGAAACTCCAGAACACTTTGAGGATGTCTGTCTCTCTTCCACATACATGTTTACACACAGACACACACACATTTAATTAAGAACCGGAGTGCTGGTCAATTGGGCTTGACGCATTCTGGATGATGAAATAAACACATCTAATGCTAAAATACAAATGCAGTAATTTGGCTTCCACAGAAATAGTTAAAGTAAGACTGACAGCACGAAACCACGGAGCAGGACATTGCTGATAATTCAGCAGGTCCACTCTGAACACTGTTTTCATCCACAAGAACAAACAGCTTCCCACTCCAACAGTGTGGCTTGTCGCAGTTTCACTTTAAGAGATGGGCAGTTTATTTGTATGAGTGCACCATATGCTAACAGTTCTAAAAAGGGATATTACCAGGAAACTTTATAAAAACAAAAACAAAACCAGAGGCAGAGCAGCACTGTGTACAGCAGGGACTGTCTACATTTAGAGAGACCAATGTTAAAACAGTTCCACTCAAAAAAAAACCAAGTCATTCGTAGAAGAATTACAAGGAACTGTCAATTTGGAAACAAGTTTTTTTTTTTTTTTTTTTTTTTTAAATACAAAACCAAAAATAAAAAAAATGAAAACAACCCCTCATTCAATTTCTCCTTCATTATGCCAATCCTTCACATTCCCAGTGAGTAATATGTTGCAGGGTTTCTTTCTTTGCGCCATTGCTGTTGTTCACATCATTTTCTCCACCACCAAAGTCAAGGTTTGACTTTGTTGCTGGAATTGGTAGAACTTCAACATAAAGTCCTTTATATATTATATATATATATATATATATATATATATATATATATATATATATATATATATATATATATATATATATATATATAAAAACATTTATTGTTTAGAACCAATAGGCATTTCGCCACTGCAGCATGTCTGTAGGGCCAAGTGCCGTAAATGCAGGTGGATGGAATATAGTGTTTAGCACTGCATCACCATGAGCGTCCACAACTCGGTGCTGGCCCTCACTCACTCGCTCCCTCCCTCTCTCATCCTCACTCACTCGCTCCCTCCTCCCTCCCTCTCTCATCCACATCTTCTTGCTCACTCGCTCCCCTGCCTCCCACTTTTCTCATTCTCACTCTGTAATCGCTCATAGAGAGAATGTGGACATGATGGCATCCTGGCTGCTTGAGCGCTTGTATCCGGAGGACGAGCTGAAATACGTCTCTCCGTCCGTGCTGATGTCATCTTCGTCATCATCTTCGCCCAGGTTGTTAAGGAGTGGGGCGGAGTTGCTCTTGCGTCTTTTGGATGAAACACAGGAGTGTTATAGTGGCAGTCATGCCTGCGCTGGTTTTCACGCTTTGTTCATTTCCATTCATGGTTAGTCATGTAATACAGCAAAATTCTTTAATTTTTCTCTGCAGTGCTTTGAGCTGACTGCAGATCAGTGATCGTGGAGTAATGCCTTTACCTCATCTCATTGCGCAGTGCTTTGAGCTGACTGCAGATCAGTGATCGTGGAGTAATGCCTTTACCTCATCTCATTGCGCAGTGCTTTGAGCTGACTGCAGATCAGTGATCGTGGAGTAATGCCTTTACCTCATCTCATTGTGCAGTGCTTTGAGCTGACTGCAGATCAGTGATCGTGGAGTAATGCCTTTACCTCATCTCATTGTGCAGTGCTTTGAGCTGACTGCAGATCAGTGATCGTGGAGTAATGCCTTTACCTCATCTCATTGCGCAGTGCTTTGAGCTGATTCTGAAGTTCCTCATTGGCTTCCTGTTGCTCCTCCAGTTCTCGCTGCAGTTTCTTCTTGCTGTGCTCCAGTCGGTCGATCTCCTCCTCCGCTTCATCCATCTGCCTCTTTAGGGCCTTCAGACGCAGGTTCAGCTGCGTACGCGCACACAGACACGTGCGAGATCAACATACTTCGCACACATGACCCTCAGGACATGATCACTTTATAAAGCCTGACCCCCAGCCACACAAATGACAGAACAGCCGGTGTTCTGATAAGCAGGTGGAATGTGCAGGCAGGCTAGTCGGGTTCACCTGGTCCTTCTGGTCCTGGAGTGAGTGATGCTCTTCATCCATTTGCATCATCATCTCTTTTACTTTACGCTCCAACCTGCGGTTCACTAGCTGCAAATTAGCACGGTCCCTGTAAACCACACACACACAAAATTATTTAGTGTTTTTGAAAAACTCCTTGTGGTTCTCTACTATTAAATCTATAGCATTCTATGTTATTGACTATTTTATCAATTGTATTTTTCTGTTAAAAATATGCTGTCTTATCCATCTTTCTATCTATAGTATGCTACTCCTGCATCTATGGTATTTTTGCTGTGGTATTCTAAATGTGGTTTCAACTCTATGACATTCTAGATATGCCATTCCACTATATCATCTATGGTATTCTATCTATGCTATTCTATTATTAGACCTGCGAGTGGTACTCAAGGTACCTCTCCTCTGATTCCAGCCTTTCCTCTAGCTCCTGGATTCGGCTCTGCAGCTGGGCCATATGCCCCTCTTTGCTGGACTTCTGCGAGCTCTCCAGATGAGCTATCCTGCTTTTCAAATCCTTATTCTGGAAGCAAATGCGTACAGAGAGCTAGCATCAGCTGCACTGTTGCATCTTAAACCTGATGAATTAGATTTTTATGCAGGCATCTTAAGGCACATTGTTCAGTAACCGTGATGAATTACTAAGTAACTACAGTGAAACCCATAAGAAAGGTATGCAGCTATGAAAGTGAGGAACGCTTGTCTGGAACCACCCATCTTAAAGTTTAGGAGGTCAACAACCGGTCAGATAAGATCCATGAATCAAGTGAGAGATGACAGATACTAAAAGGAAAACTACAGAAGAGGAGATGAAGGGATGACTAAAGCAGTGAGTGAGAGATGGCTTTAAGCTTGTCCAGCAGTGAGCAGGGCCTGTGCACGGATTCTGATCTGTTATAAAGGCATGGCGGCTGACCCTGCTTCTGAACATTAGTTTGAAATTCAACCTGGCTAGATATAATCGGCTCCGGCTAAAATTAATAATAAATCCAGGTGTGTTAGACTAGAACAGGACTTAAACCCCGAGCCCTGGAACATGTCATTTAAAAGTGAATGAGGAATTCTGGTAATTTGTTAAATCTCTGCAGCATGAAAGGGTAAGTTAGTCTTTACCTGTCTGTCCAAGGCAATCTTGTCACATTCCAAATCCTGCTTGCTAGCCCTCTCCTGTAGTAACTCGTTCCTCAACTGCTCCACCTGTCTCTCACAAACACACAAGACACATTAATCACATACACCAGCATCACACTTCTTCACGCGATCATTAGGCAACAGTTACTTGAACAAATGTCAGCTCTTTACATCAGAATCCAGCACGAGAAGCACTAGATGCTTACACCAATGTATTCTGCACCATAGAAGTGTGAAGGAAAAAAAAAAAAAAAAACCCCACCTCAGTCTCTCGTTACCACACAGTGTCTTGATTTCATACAATTACTGTGTATAACTGCTAGAACATTCTCATCAATGTTTAAATGGGGTTAAGCACGGAATTGCGGGTTCCAGGTCAGATTTCACTGAACCGCGCTCGAGTTCTGGCCCTGCTGCATTCTGCCTCGCCCCGCCGGCTCTGGGAAAGGGGCCGAGGTAAGCTGGGCACGTGAGCCTGGAACGTCTCTGGAGCTTCGGTCGTTTCACACTAGGATGCAGCTACTAAGGCGTAAAGGGCACGTGTTCTGAAAAAAGCTTTAAAGCTCAAATCAGCCACAAATCCCACAATGCAACTGCAAAGTCACGGATCCCACAATGGGACTGCTTATTTGGGTATGCATATACACTATGCTCATCAACAAATACTACACACTCCTTAGCGCAAGGTAACAAACACTACACACTCCTTAGTGCAAGGTAACAAACACTACACACAGAATGAATACAGCTGATTCATAACTGATTATATGTACACATGCACACATCACCTGGTCTTTAAAAAAAAACCTACAACACATTCCACCTGATTTTTCTAAATGTATGAAGCCACTGCACACATGGCACAGTTATGAGATGAGCAAAACATATTGGCATAGGTCAAATGCATAGAACTGACTGCAAAAGTACTGAGGCCCAATAGGTTCAATTAGCTGCACCCAAAAAATGGCAGCCCTGTGCGCCAGTTAGGTTAAAAAAATACAAACAAAACCGAAACATAAAAAAGCCCCAAAAAGCCAGAGCAATAAACTGCAATAAACTGCAGATATTCGCCACCACAGTGGAGGCACCAGCATCTGTCCAAATGGACTCTACCCTGTGTAAGACAGGCAAAGGGGATGGAGAGGGGGAGAGAAGAAAGGAGGGGAAGAGCCCTGGATGGCACGAGGCTCTAATGGAGGATGATATTTTACGCCAATTAGCACCTGACAGCACGGGACGGTGATAAGCAATGGGTGTGTGTGTGTGTGTGTGTGCGCGTGCCGATTCAGCAGAAAGCTAATGAACCCAAACTCACACATGGGGAGAGAGTGAGAAAGAATGAGCGAAACACGAGGGGGGGGGGGCATGTGGAGGAAGGAGGAGAATGAGGATGGAGGAGGATGGGAGGGAGAAGAGCAGGATAGTACTCTCATTTAGACCGTCACCTCTGCACCTCGCCACGACTTGCAGGTGTGCCCACCCTGATGCCCCAACACACCTCTTTAAAACCCCCCTCCCCTCCCCCCATCAGCCCCTTTTAATACCCCTCCCCCACCTTTAACACCCCCATTCCCTCGGTAACGACCCCCACTGCTCTCCCAACCCAACCCCTCCAATACCCTTATGCCCACTGTAACGATCCCTCCCTGCCCCCCCAAACCTCACAGTACACAGTTTCCACAGAAACTCCGCACAGCCTTTCACAGCAGCACCATTGTGTCATTACTTTTGGTGCCATCCCCCCCCCCCCCAAAAAAAAAGAGTTTAAAAAAAATGAAACGCAAACACCTCCTCCAGGTACCTGCATCCCCTCATCTATTCATCATTAGCTTTGTCCAGCTCTAAAAGCATCTACCTACAGGTGCTGTGGCATCTGTGAACCAGAGGAGGTCATGAGGGGGGAAAAAAAAAAAAAAAAAAAAAAGTTCTGCTCAAAACAATAGGCAGTGGAAAGCAAGGAAGTTGAAACGGGGCCAAGATTTAGCATGTAAACAGGCCCCTGCCATGTGATGCATGCAACTAAGAATAAACTGCTTGTTTGAAATAAACTTTTTGCAGCACACATGCACGTGCACACACACAGACACACACAAGCAATTTCTACTCTCCTAAAAGCACCTAGCCACTTTTAAATCAGACTTTATAGTTTTGGGCAAAACCCCCCAAACTTTATTCCAAATGTACTCTGACTGCAAACACGTCACCCTCACCAGGCCGGCGAGAGCGGAGAGAGAAAGCAGAGGAGATGGTGGGAGAACTCCCCAACAGTAACACTAAATCTCTGCCCTGGCTTTCTGGAAATTTCCCCTCTCTAAAACAGAGAGAGAATTAACTCGGGTGTCTGCTAACCTGAGAAGCTTGGCTGTTTGCATATTTTCTTGGAAGCGATATGTTGAAATGAGCTCTTAATCAGTGTGTAAAAATGATCTGAGCCGTGTTATACGGAGAGTCAGGCTGATCGAGTGAACGATTACACAAGATCCTCTTACACCGTATCTCTTAGGCTTAATGTTCAGATTTCCAAACCATGTGTACACAGCAGGTAAGAGGAAAGGCTTGTTTGGTAATCAACCACGCATGTGAACCAGGGGGTGGGTGACATGACGGAGATGGCATGCAGGAGTGGCAGAAAAAAGTATATCCAGCCTTTGAGTATAGAATAAAAGTATGTCCATCCCTCTGCAGAAAGCCAAATGAGGCAATGAGATGTAGGTTGTGGAGGAATGAGGTGAGAAATGGCGATTGCGTGCTAGGGGCGGGGCTCACCTGCTCTCTGCCCCGGTCGACACGGTCCATCAGGCGGTCCCCACTCTGTTTCTCCTCCTCCAGATCCAGCTCCAGCTGAGTGATCCGATCCTGCAGGACCACCATCATCATCATCATCATCATCATCATCATCATCATCAGGGCTGGCATGGGTGTCCTTCCAAAACAAGCAGGAGCACACCCGCTGTTTGGGAGGCAAGCCTACGCTCACCACAGCCCTGGGCGGAGAAGACTGCACGCCTGCTCCAAGTCAACCGTGTGATCACTCAAATCCCTTAAAGTGAGACCGAGGTTAGCGTCTCCGCTTACAAAAACAGCTTTGTGATCTTTCTCTAATTGCAGAGGGATTAGCCATATTAGAAATGAAGAACATTCAGAAGGGCAGACAGCGCACCCTGAAGAGGGCAGCTAGGGCAGCTAACCCAACGCCAGTGGAACGGGGCTTATCCTACAGACACAGGTGAAGAGATTCTCCTTTGCTAGAATCCAGCTGGCAAACACTGGCTAGTGTGTGGGTGTGTGTGCTGCGGTACCTCCAGGAGCTTCATCTGTTTGGATTTGTCATTGCTCAGGATTCTGGTGTCTGCCTCCACCTCCAGCTCAAAGACCTTCTGCTCCAGGGCCTTGACCCTGAGCTCCGCCTCATCTCTCTCTTTTTTACACTGCCGCAGGTCCCCTTCCAGCTGAGCCAGCTACTCTCACACACACACACACACACACACACACACGTATGCACTTAGACCATCATGCAATTATATCTAGTAACACCTTCGACACAAAATACTATAAATTTCTGCTATTTGTCCTCAGCTACAAGGGTTATGACTATATTTCTGCACAACTGAGCCAACATTTCTGCAGACGAGAGACACTTAGCACCACTGAACATTCCCCCGCTTCTCATGAGTAACCCTCTGGCGAGCACACAGCACAGTGTGGTTCAGCTTTCATCTTTATTACACAATAACACGCACATTCCTCCCAGCATGGGTTCTGCAGTTACACATTTGGCCACAAGATGCTGCCTTTGGCAACAGTGGGCGGTAAACACCAAACATATCCTCATATCAAATGCTTCAGAAGGGCCATTTAGAGACGTGTGCGTTTGTTTCCGTGCGGCACAAACGGGTGTATTCCCCCCTCCGCCCTTCACCGTGTGTAACCGTGATATGTGTGGAGGAAGTGTGTGCATGATAAAGGGTGTGTGTTTAGAGAGTTGAGGCTGGACCAGAGGAGGCAGCTGTAGGAATGACTGAGGTGTGTGTGTGTGCGCGTGTATGTGTGTGCGCGTGTGTGAGATCATAAGAGAATTCAGGGAGGATGAGGAGTCAGTGGGTCAACAAGCAGACACTCCTCTCTGCCCCACACATCCTGTTCCTCCTACACACACAGCTGCGCGGTGGATAGGACTCTCACAGCAGGGCTCTCCCCTTTACATCTTTTCTTCCTCTTCTTTATGCCTCTCTCTCGTTCCCTCTCTCTACACGTATAAAAGAGAGTGACCGAGAGACAAACACGTGCGTGCGCACGCACAGGATGGGGCTGTAGTCAGCCAGTAGAGGGCCTGTATAAGAGGACCTAGAGGCCTGTTTATGCACAAGTGGTTAAGAGGCGAGTGTTTGTGAAGGGCCATGTGTCTAAAAGAAGCACAACACTGTCCAAAGAGCCGGCACGAACAGGTCTCATATCAAACAAAAATAGGAACAGGAAAACACAGGAATATCTGACAGGAAATACAGAAGTAGTTATGTAAAATGTCACGTGACCTGTTTGAATGATTATATACAATACTCCAGTGGAGTCTTCTGCACTGTGCATGTATATATTGGTGGTGTTGGTGGAATCCAAATACTGTGGTTAATGAGTCACCTCATCACCTACTGAACAGTAGTTTCAGGGGTGTTTATTCTCCCCGTCTCCTTAGTGACCTCATCACCTACTGAACAGTAGTTCCACGGGTGCTCATTCTCCCCGTCTCCATAGTGACCTCATCACCTACTGAACAGTAGTTCCAGGGGTGCTTATTCTCCCCGTCTCCATAGTGACCTCATCACCTACTGAACAGTAGTGCATATTTTCCGTCTCCACGGTAATCTCTTAGGTCACTACGGAGATTTGTAAGATAATCAAGGGCTCACCATCCACACTCATTGCCCCAACAGTGCTGGAGTGGTGCTCAACAGACACACAACACATGAAAGCACGCACGCACACACGCAGACGCCGCCCGTCTAGACAAAATACAACATTCTAGCTCCGTTCAGCAACAAGGCTGACTCTTGTGTAAACATCTCTAGCAACACATATATATAAGATTCCTGGTATGGTTTTTGTTGATGGGTAATGTGGGAGGTGGAGCGCATGCCGGCCACACCCACCTCCTCCTGCAGGGACTTGGTGGTGAGGCGGCACTTCTCCATCTCCAGGCCGCCGTCCCTCAGCTGTCGCTGGAGCTCGGCCAGCTCTCTGCGGTTCCTCTCCTTGTACATGTCGATCTGCTCCTGCAGCTCCTGTGTGGAGCTCTGAGACGCCTCCACGATCTCGCTCATCTGCACCCCCCAACCGACATACACACACAGATGGGTTAAGATTGTTTCAGTTACATTTCAGAATTTGGCTCTTATCCTGAGTGTCTTGCATGTATTCATAAAAAATAACAGTATTGAAGCCATAACCTTGGTGTTGCAAGTACTTTGCCCTTCCTGCTTTACCATAACCTTACAAAACGTTAAACACACAGTGTGTACATATACACCCTCGTAAAGACTTACTATATTCAAAACACACAGAACAGCTTCTGCATTTTTTCCTCTGTAGGTCCAGCAACCATTACAGTGAAGACAAATGTGGCATAAAAGTCACTGGCAGGTAGTCTGGGCAGCCCCGGGCACGGCCCCGGGCGTTCTCACCTCTCTCTGCAATTTCTCCACGGTGCGGTCCAGCAGCTTGCGCTCCTCCTCGATCTCGTTTTTGTTGCTCTTAAACTGCTCCTTCTGACTCCTCTCCTCCCTCAGACGCTCCTCCATCTCACGGTTCTCCTGTGTTGTTCTGCTCAGGTTTCTCTGAGGAACAAAAAAAAAAAAAGAGTAGGAAGGGAAGCTTGTGAACAAACTTCGAGATGGCTTGACCAAGGCGGCCATGGTGCCTTTAGTGTATGAGGAGGGCTGGACTGGCCAGTGAAGAGACTGTAAGGCTCTCTCACAAGCAGTAAAACCTTCATACTATGTACCATGAGACCTTGATCAATTTGGCTTGAAAACTGTGGAAGGAGATATGTTTAGAGATTTGAATAATAATAAGTAACTATAGGACAGAACATAGTGCAGCTTGTGTTGTCAAGCAAATATAATGCCCCAACATTTGTAGATTTCTCTGGTCAAACACATCCAGTTAGTTTGTTACCAGGTTTAGTAAGTGTGTGAGAGCAGAGAAATCATCGAACTGTGATGTGTCTGGCCCTTCGGTTCATCTGCACGGTGGAAGTGTACGCAGCCTGCAGCGACACGCACGGCTCACCTGCACGTCCTCCAGGCGTGATGTTAGGGCGTGGTTCGCTCGGGTCATCTCCTCTTCCTGCTCCCGGACCTCATCGAGTGACTCCTCCAGCTGCCTCTTCTCTTTCTGCACGTGTCCATATTCACACACACACACACACACACACACACACACAACACACAAAAGAGTCTCTAACTGTATTAAGACATCAAGACTGCATACAGACAGATGGTAAGTTTCAACCTTTATAGCCAAGTTAGAAACGGAGCTCTCCATTACTAAATTCTACACAGACATTGCCATTTTAAAGACACACAATCTCACTGCCTAGTGACAGAGGGATAGAGTGAGTGTCTCTCGCTCTGAATGTCTGTGTGCATGCGTATGTGAGAGAAATTATGGTTATGTGTGTGTGTGTGTGTGTGTGTGTGTGTCTCACCTCTAGGCGACTGGCTCTCTCTCCCAGCCTGCTCTCCTGGAGCTTGGCTTCATCAATGATGCGATTCAGTTTGGCCACCTCGTGCTCCAGCTCCTGGGCCCTCCTCCTCAGACGCTCTAGCTCCTGGGACAGACGCTCCACCTGGCCCTCCGCTGCACCCCTCGCCACCTCTGCCTCCACTTTCCCCTTACACACTGATGCGTTACTCTGCATGTACACACACACACACACACACACACACACACACACACACACATACATATACACACACACACACAAACAAAGCGATACAGTGAAAAAGGTTAATTAATAACCATCAAATACATTTACCGACTATTCTCCAAATAACAAATGGTTGCTTGGACACACTGTAGTATAGTGAAGTAGGTAGGTCTATATGCTTAAAGCTGTATTTATCAAAAACTCAATGTGAATGAAGGACACGCACGCACGCACGCACAAAAATAAATAAATAAATCTTCTAGGCCTCCAGTCCTCTGCTCAAGCCCTGCTTTAAATGGCACCAACCTACACAAAAGCCAGCAGCAGACCGAGGAGATTTAACTGACTGCTCCAATCCAGATAATCCTTGCTGTCCATTTCAACTCAGTGGCTCATGACCATTACAGTGGGCCCCATTGGCTCTGCACCTGCCACATCTAAACCGTTCTGGTTGTAAGCAGTGCTGCAATGGAAACAGTTGTTTGGCAACACGATCAAGTTCTCCAATTAGGCACCGTGCTGCGCTGTTGCTGTTTTTGCATCCGTAATGCAAAATTGAAACTGGAGTGTTTTGGAGATGAACAACTCCTGGCACTTGCTACACATCAGCTGTCTGTGGAACGTGCTCGGGAACTTGGTGTTCCTTCCAGAAGCTTCCGAGTGACTCCACAGAAGCCCTTTGGACACAAACATTTTAGAATATGAGTCGACCCAAGTCGCTGAACAACCCAAGACTGGTGCCCTCCAGGGAAAAAAAATAAACAGACATTTTTGACATAATGACAGGTGTCAGACAAGAAGCTGCTCACATCCTGCTGATGACAAAGTTTGTGTGCAGGACGGTTCCTGATGAAACCAGAAGAGCTGGTTAGCTGGACAGATATGCGGGCATGTCAAACAGGTTTGGCCATCTAGAGTGAGAAAAGCACATCTTACTTTCATCATCACAACCTTCTCACCTGACAGTTTCGAGACACTTGCTTTACACTTTAGACAGCGACGTAATAAAACAACTTCAGAAACGCATGGAAAAGCAATTCACAAATTAAGCTGTTACTATTATTGGTGACAGACGGATAAGGTAACAACATGAACCAGGTTAGCAAAATGACTGGAGTATCAAGTCAATACAAATTTCAAGCACTATAGTGATTTAGCCCTAAACCAGGATCCCTCTGACAGAAAAGAATAAAGCAAACGTCGCCTCTTTGAAACTTGAAGCGGGCAGCCTGCAGGTTTGTTTACAGTTCATACTTCAAAAGCAGACTATGAGAACTGGACCGCAGGGCCGCCGAGCTGCAGGACGTCCTTTGTGAGGAGTGTGTGTGCCGACCAAGAGGCAGCACTTCAATTTAAGACTATTATAAACACCTAGTAGAGTAGGAGTGACGCGAGACCTGTCACAACTGCACAAGCGCACGCAAACTGAAATAGCATGGTATGAACGGAATGAAACTAAAATCACAAACCCTGTGATTATCCACTTGCCAGACATGGAGCAAAATAGGTCTCACTGTGTGTGTGTGTGTGTGTGTGTGTAATATAGTAATATAGTAATATATATATGTCATTTCACAACTACACCAATGCAGATACTCATTAGCTGTGAAGATTTGTGTTTCATTTACAGTCCAAAGTTCTGCAGCCCCTCATCCACTTTTTTTCCTCTCTCTAAAAATCAAAAGCACAGTGACAGATCATTAACCTCCACACATCCTCAAGCTCCAGCGCTAAACCAGAGGTCAAGCGGTCACAGGCCTGTTAATGTGCACCTAGGCACAGGCTGCAGTGTTGAGAAGTAGGAGGCAGCCTTCATACATACATCATAACAGTAGTTCAATTATCGAGCAGTTACCAACTATAGTGAAGACTTAGACGTACAATTCAAGGCACTGGTTTTAAAACTGCCCTCCAGGGTGCAATTAGATTAAGAGACACTTAATAAGTGCAATCTATAGGCACTTAATAATGTATGTATATACACTTAAAAATAAACGTTTCACCTAAAACTTGTGTTCTAACAGGGTTCTAGTGTAATGGTACCTTTACACACTGGCCTAATGCACTAGCATAAACTTCCATGGAGACGAAGCACTTTTGTAAGTTGCTCTGGACAAAAGAATCTGCTGAAGTGTAAGAATCTACTACACTATTTTGACAAATTGCATCAGAAAAAAAAGTGGTGCGTCACTACAGTGCACTGTAAGCAGCATCAAAACTCCAGCTTACTACCCAGAAGGTTTCCCATGCATCAGTCCTTAATCAGGCACTCACTTAATTTGTCAATTTTCTAATCATGTACAGTGAAAAAATGGACTACATGCTGACGTGGTGTGAACACCTGCAGGGAATCCTGAGCCCCACTTCAAGTTTGAAATGAGGTTTTATGTGGATCAATGAAGTGATGATGTTTCCATGGCTGGGAATCTTAGTTTGAAGCCATTACTAAACGTGGCTGACTCTTCCGACCAAGTGAAGGCAGAAGGCTTGAGCACGGATGTTGGTGCAACAGGACAGTGCCTCAGGACTGAGGGCCAGTGAGACAATCACTTGATCTGAAGGGCTCTCCACTGCACTCACACCTTTTCTACATAACTGGGCATTAAATCAGCACTGTGGTCTGTAAGCTTTTAAATCACAGTCAGTCATTTTCCAAAGGTTCTCCAAGACAAGTACAAAAACTCACTGCATTCCCAAATAAGTGAGATGTGGAGCCAAGAGACTCAACAGTGATGTTCACAGTACTCCCCAAACACAGGACAGATACAATAAACCTGTCTAAAGCAAACTAAAACACATGGAACTAAAATCCTACCAAAGAACCTTTAAAAAGAGAAATCCACTTAGTCCCCTCCCAAAGATTTTTTTAAAAGGCAATAAAATCTCAAGGCTCATTATCTAATCATAAACAAAAGGCAATAATATTTTAATATACTGTAGCCTGTGGTGGATTAGGGTGCATTACTGCCCATGTCATTCTCTCTAACTCCATAAGGTTTGTTTTGCTTTGAATGAAACAATTTGGCTTCTAAAACCATAAACAAACTCGAGCCTGTGGCCTTGGACATAATATTACTCAAAACTGCAGTGATTATTTCCCCATCAAACAAGAGTGAGATTGATTTAGTGGTGACAAAGTACCATATAATGTTGCTTTAAATGTACAGTGCAAATTGTTCAGGAAAACTCCAAGGAGATTAAGGAACAGCATGTATTCTGACTTTGTCCAGTGTCCTAAATGAACATGAACAACCTTGAGGCTAAATGATAAGTTTTATCCCTCCCCCCTGAAAGATATTGCTACGCAGTGTCTAAAATGACTCATTAGTTAGAACAAAGTTGAGTTGTTGTTGTTGAGCTGAGGTTGAGAGCCAAATGGCGGCGATTCCCTGACTCAACCCTTGGAATGACCAGCATGGCAGGATTTCCTGCTTGCTCACAATTCTAGTACCCCAAGCCAGGGCCGTCTGTTCAAAAGCATTGCCCCTCCTGCAACTTTATCGGGTCTCGCTCCTTTGACAGTGGCGACGGCTCTGAAGCGCGAGCCTCACTGCCAATAAGCCTCGACCTGCTCTTTCATCCTGTCTGTCTACACTTCAACAGTCCTGGTCAAGAACAAAAGCCTCACACACTCCGAGGAGAGGGAGAGGGAGAGCGAGTGGGCGTGGAGGCCAGGGAAGAGGAACCAGTCTCGGAGATTAAGGAGGGCTGCATGAGAGGCACTGGCTCTCTTCCTGTAAACCCAAGACTCCTGGAATGGGCTGGACATCTGCAGGGGGACAGAGCTGCCGGGTGTGCTGCGCGCTAATTGTTAGCAGTACAAAAGGCAGTAATATGCAAATGAGCAGGATAGCGCGTTTCTAAATTTCTTTGGCCAAGCTCAGATGTTCCAAATGACTGTGCTGATGAACTGCAGCATTTCTGTGGTCCAGCAACCAAAATAATATTAGTCAAAACAACGCAGGCCTTCAAACGTCTTTTAATATACTACAAGGAATCACAATTATCATATAGTGTAGTGTATTTGTATTCCCTGTGTGGAGCAGCTCAGGGGGATGGGAGGCAAGAATTTCCCACTGAATGAGGAGGTTTTAGTTGGACCCAACCTGGGCCGCATGTTTCCGGTACCGGTTTCAGAGGTTCGCACTATAGAACAGTGGAGTCGTCCAGAACTGTGGACATTCTCCGGTGCTCATGAACACTCAGAACGACGGACAATCACAAAAGTTCCCTCGTTACTCACAACTGGACCAACTAGGGACTAGACAAATAAACAACGACCGTAAATAAACTATAAATGTGGAATATAAACCAAGTAACAGACATGCGATCTGGACAAACACCAGGCCTTCGCACAGCTTTAAGGGCGTCACAGCTCTACTACAGGCCTATAGAACAACGGCACGTCAGCTGCAAGCTGAGGCCCCACACGCGTCACCGCATGCCAAGCTTGACAGTAAGCCAGGCCAGGCCCCCACCACCCAGGCCCGCTGAGGCTTCACCAGCTCCTTGATTAGTAATGGGACGTCCTGGCTTTCCTCCGAGTCCCCTCTAAGCGGGCCAGGCAAAGCCTTCTTTTTACTTCTAATCCATTGCCAGTCAGGTTGAACTTGGAGTATAAGGAGAAAACAACAACAACAACAACAACTCATCCTCAGCTTTTCTCCACTGTTCTTCTCTACAGAGTTGGTGGGAGCATCGCTTGCACGGGACCTCAGCCCTGCACATGCTTTAGCAGCGGAGACCCTGGCAGCTCCAGCCAGGCCGGACACCCACGCAGGAGAACAATGGCCGTAAGAATCCAGGCCACGGCTGTGACCAAACCTCGCCCTGCTGTAACTCCAACACTGCACGTTTAGCCCAGACCACATGGGCAGCGCCAAGGAACACAACAACAGGACAAAACTCTGCAATCTCTGGTATTTGCACTAGGCACTTATGACAACTTTCCTGAAAAGATGTTGGACAGCATAATATATCTGCCATACAGATGCAGGTTTTTCACCTGTTTTTGCATATTCATGCCTAAAGAATAATGCATTTATATAAAAGGTACAGAAAACATATGGATGTAAACTGCTGAATGAAGCATTCTGATCCGTGTTAATATATGATGGATATGCAGATTGTAGAATGCATGAGCGTCAGCACTGTGTGTGCTGAAACACAGCTAAAGTAATAAGTATTACAAACTACAGTTATGGAGGAGGAAAGTTTTTGATAAGAAGCAGATGGAACCACTGTGTTGCCAAGTTCCATTGCTCAAGATATAATGCTGTCTGCTGATCCACAGTCACTTCATTCTAAACCAACACCCCCCACCCCGAAAAAAACCTAAGTAAATGATTGCCTCATGAGGCGGTGTGGAACAGCCCTGAACAGCCTGTGCTATCATCAGCTGAGGAAACACACCACCTCCTGTGGGACTCTCCATTTCCCAAGCAGACCTGTCACCTCAGCCCCAGATCCGGAAATCAGACAAAACACACAGGCTTGACCACCTCAGTGCTGCTCTCACACAGGGACAGAAGCACCATGACTCAGAGACTCAGACACAACCGCCTTCTAATAAATTATGTTAGGACTCAATTGGGGAGGCTAGTCTGTAAGGAGAGCACCCCCTCTGCTGCCAGACTCAGGGGTTCTGATAAGAGGAGCAAAACATGCCAGAAACAGTGTGAGGGAGAAGGTGGTAAGAGCACACGCGCACGCACTTACTGCTGCCCAACTACTTCCCTTCTCTTCCGGTTTGTACATATTTTTGTAATTAAAGAAATACCATCAATGGAAAGATAAAACTGAATTTAAAAAATCCAAACGGAAAAAAGCAAAACGTTTCATTCCTCATCTGCCTGAGCCCTTCATCTACTGACAGACCCACGAATCGCTCCTGTGCCATCGCCACACAAAATACAACTTATCTAAGACCGACCAAGGGATGGTGACAGCCAGCCAATGAGAGCGAGAGAAAGCGAAGATAAAGAAAAGAAAGAAACAAAAAGAGCGAGAGGCCCAGGCCAGCACGGCTTCCCATCATGCCTCATTAGATTAGTGACGGCCTGCCACTGCAATTAAGTGGTGGAGACGTGATTTAGTGTTGCACGCTGCCGTGTTTGGCTCTGCATGAGGCCTAACAGAGACACTGAGAGGAGACAGCTTCACACGGAGACACAGAAGAGACACTTACAGCAACACCAGCTCTACACGGAGACACAGGAGAGACACTACAGCAACACCAGCTCTACACGGAGACACACTACAGCAACACCAGCTCTACACGGAGACACAGAGGAGATACTACAGCTCACTACTGGGGCCTTTCTTCTTTTTTCCTCTCTCCTGTTTGTTTTTGTCTGTTGCTCCACTTTTTCCTGTTTCTCTCTCTCTCTCTCTCTCTCTCTCTCTCTCCTTCTTTTGTTCTCTCCCTCTTTTGGAAACCAAAAAAAACCCACAACTCAATCATCATCATCATCTGACAGTGGTTACTGAATGCGCTCACTATGTTGCAACAACAAAAGCAACCAGAATAAGGCAACAAATTCAATGATTTGTCACAATATGCGCATAGATTTACCACGGCAAGCGAGTGTGTTTAGCCTGAAGGCAGACTAAGATTAGGCAACAATTCCCCCCTGCACACAGGAAGTGCTTTTGTTGCTGGAGAGGAAGTGAGCTCAACCGGATCTTCTTCAGCTGGAGGGGGAGGAAGACCCCGTCCAGAGACTCAGGACATGAAGGAAGTCTGGTCTGTTTGCACACAGAGAGACAGCCACCAGCCCCCTGCAAATAGCCCCCTTGTGCCAGTTTCATGGTGACGCTCAGTGCTCTCCACCTCCCCCCGGCTCAGCGTACGTGCCCCATCCCGTCCGTCGCGTGAGCACGGAGAGAGGAGTTCTCCTGAAAAGGACGTGGAGGCAGATAAGCTCTCGCATAGTTGGCTTTCCTCTCTGCTCTTTTTGTTGAGGGCTTTTTTTTTTTTACAACCCGAACGGGAACTAAGGGGCGATCGTCAGTCATAATGAGCTGAACACGCATGTCCAGTAGAACGGAGAGGTCAGACGGTCAGACACAAACAGCCAGAACAGATGAAGGCGTGCTACCTGCTTCGCTTCTTCCACTGACGCGCGTAGTGTGTGAAGCTCCTTTTCATACTCTTCCTTTAGCATGTCCACCTCCTGGTCGTGCGTGGACACCTCCTCCTTCAGAGCGCCTTTCAAAGCGGTCAGCTCCCGTTCCCGCCTCCGCAGCACCTCCTCCTGCTCCTCTTTGACCAGCAGCACCTCCTGCATGTCCAGCTTCAGCTGCATCAGGTCCTGTGGAGGAGGTGGAGACGCAGTCGTGTGACGTTAACATCGCCGCCACCAGGCACTGAAGCGCAACAGTAACCGACCAATCCCCCTGGTGCATTTGGAAGACCTAGCTACAGCATAGTGGTGACTAGTGTGTGGTGGTGCACAGGTCACCTCCATCATGGACTTCTTCTCTGGGTCCGGCTGAGAATGCTTGGCTCCGTCCAACTCATCGTGCATCTCCGAGAGCTGGTCCTGCAGGTCTCGAATCTCAGTCTGATACTGCTCCCTCTCCATCTTTACCTGAAAGAGCCTGGTGTGCACGCACGCACACGCACACACACACACGCACACACACACACAGTCAGAACACCTGCATGCTGAATCATATCTGACTGGTCTGAGTACTTGTGGTCTATTAACTCTTAACTGTCTCTGAGTCCCCACACCTGCTCCCGTAATTGCAGCTGAGCCACCTGCAAGCAGCCCTACAGAGGACGAATTCTACACCCAACAGATAAGCCATTATGGCAGAGGGACAGAAAAGATCTACGAGTGGAGAAAAGTCCTCTTAGCAGGAACCCAGCTGGCACAGAGGGCCTCCTCAAACTAGGCAGTGTGTGCTCTACATGGGTCTGATTCTAGCATGGTTTCTCAAGACTGGACAAAGTATTGTTTGTTAAGCACTATCTCGATACTGGCCTTTCAGGCATTTTACAGAAGGCTGCAATCAAAAACTAAGCTTTCTAAAAGAATCAGATTTTCCTCAGTAGTCCTAGATGAGTGTTCCTCTGGGATCCAAACAAATCATGGCATTCACATAAGCCAAGAAACGTAAATAATGTCAGGCGAAATGACCCAGGCTGAACTTAAATCGCGTCATACCAACTGCTGACCATTGTGAATCAAAACTCTGAAAAGCATGTCACCACTCCCTGCATATAGCAACATACTGACAACACAGGCTATTTTTAACAGCATTTTAAACCAAAGCATGTCTTACTCCTCCAGTGTGGTACGAAGGTCAGCCTCCGTCTTGGCCAGTTTGTCCCGCAGAGTCCTACACTCTGCCTGGCTCAGCTCCAGCTCCTTCTGCAGGTCCTTCACACGGGTGCTGGCCTTCACCTGCGCCTCAGTCAGGCCCCGCTGTTTCTGGGTGGAAGGGCACAGTGTCACTGGCACCATTATGTGCAAAACACAATACAACAGGCACTGTGCAGTCACACAATATGACAACCCTGGTACAATTTAAAACTGCTTGCCTCCATCCCACTTTAATTGTACCGTTAATTGTAAAGGTCAGTTGACATGATTACAACCTCTGTAGAGGGAACAGGGGTGGGATTTTGGAGAAACAGGACGCCTAAACACGAGGTACACGTGCCGCCCTGCGGTCCGGGACACAGATGATGAGGCAGAGGAGCGTTTAGTGCAAGGACGCTTTCAGAGACGAGGTACCTTGCTCTCTTCCTCCAGCTGACTTTTGAGCTGAGAAACCTCCTTATCCAGCTCTGCCTTCTGTTCCTGGAGTGCTTTGGCCTGGGCGGTGAAGTCTGGGGACTGACAGGCAGGAGCAGAGACGTGACTAACCGACCAAAACGATCCACACATGAATCACGGATTACGGACATTATGCATTTTGGATAATATTCTCCTCATGCTCATTACTTCATATGTAGTGCCGAGTTCCAAAACAAATATTTTCTGCACCTTGGCAACAAAAAATCCGTTCTTGGAAAGGCAGTCAGATGCTGAGATTTTTGGCAGCGAGCGTCAACGTTTGTCCCCGTGCACTTTCTACTTCTGCATGCATATGTTTAAACATTAGCTGAGGTGGCAGCACCGGCTGGGTAAACACGGGCCTCTCTGAGCGGACCACCCGAGATAAGAGGCCGCCTCCCCGAGGCCAGTGACGGCAGAAGCATGGGGTCTTACCTGGCTGTCACCTGCTGAGCCTCCTGCCGCCCGAGACTTCAGAGTCTGGATTTTTTCAAACACCAGGTTGACTTTCCGTTTGGTGGTGTCGTCACTATCATTGCTCCTGCAAAACGCAGCAGGATAAAAGGGGCTCTCGTGAACTCCAGCATTAGAGACATGGGTCAGAGCACAGTCTTTGATGTTTGTTTGGAGGTGGAACTAAACAGTCCGGATTTTAGGACAGAGGGCACAGGGCCCAGAGAACACCCTAGAGAGTATCAGGTTACACTAACGGAGGTAAAAGCCAAGCTGCGTTCCCACATTCCACTGGCCTAGCTGTTAAGTGACGGAAATCCTCGGTATGACACACTTCTCTCACACACACACGCGCACACACACAAACAACTAGGCAGGCAGCATTCGACTGGGGTTTCATGACATCACTGGATACAACACCTCTGCTGCATGACAGCACCGGGGAGGTGAGTGGAGGTCACGCAGGCGGTGAGCGTACCAAGCCAGAGATGGTGGTCTGTCTGTCCTGATCACACGTATATTACAACCCCCCCCCCCCCCGCACCCCCAAAGCGCTCATCCGTAATCTCCAGGATTCATCTTTCTCCATGAAGCGCACGAGGAATGCGGGGTGAGCGAGCGTGACACAAAGGTGGGCGAGTGTGCGGGTGCAGGCATTCGGCTAGAGGAGCGGGATTGTGGGACTCCAGCACAGGACGTTAAAGGAGAAGCAACAATTGAGCAGGATCAGACCAAGAGGAGGATGAGTGACCCCGGGAACTTTAGCCCCTCGTTAAGAACTTTAGCCCCTCGTTAAGAGGAATACAGCAGACCCCCTGACTTGATCCTGTGGATGGAGGTGCATTGTTCAAGCTCTCTCTCTCCTGACCTCTCACACACTCCCAAAATGCACATACCGGCATATGCACATGCACCCACACACACTCCCTTCATGCCATAGGATGAGTCACAGAAGGAGTTGACCCAGAACAAGGTGTCAGCAGACAGCCCGTGCTGTACAGACCAGAACACCTTACATAGGGTTCAAAAACTGAAGAAGACAAGTTTATAGACAGAGTGAGCATTACGGAGGCGTGCCTCGTGAATGGTCACGTCCCACGACAGCACTACTGATACCCTAGAGAACACAGACCAACATTTCACCTGCATTGTATCTCATACTAAGTAGCTCTTAGGATGACATACAACAGATGAAATGAATCACATTCGGAAACTGCAGGGAAGCATGCCTTGGTAGGTGTGTGTGTGTGTGTGTGTGCATGCACACAAGTGGTAATTAAACAGCCAAGTTTACTTCTGACTCAGTGTGGTATTGGGGAGTCTGGCTATGTACTGTTATGACTGTGACTTGAACATTTTTATGTAATGGCAAAATCACTGCACTTTACTTCATGGATATTTACATCCCAGTTTCAGAGCACTACAGCCAATAAGAATATTGAGTGGACAGAAATTCTAAGGTGCTAGACATAGATACAAGAGAATGAACTCAGGATGACTGTCTAAACATCTCTCTCTCTCTCACTCACTCACACACACACACACACACACACACACACACACACACACACACACACATATATATATATATATAATGTTATTGAAAAGCACTGTTTTATTAAGTAAAACTAATAAATGCTTAAGTTAAAATCTGAGTTATTAACTTGGTGATTTGAAAAGAAGTGCTCTGTTGTGGGAACTCACCCATCTCTGAGGTAATTGAACAAGATCTGTTTGGCAGTTTCCTCATGTGTTTGTTGTGACAGCTCTTGTTGACCTTTCAGAAGATCAGGTGTTGTCTGTTCCAGAACAAAAAAACACAAAGCACCAGTGAACATCTGGGAAATTCAAGCACATTTTCCCTCCCCTAGAAAATTCCAAAAAAGACTGTGAAAGAAACCATTATGTATGATGTTTTAGTGTGTCTTAAGAGACACATCAAATGTTCTCCAACAAAGCCTACTGCCACAGCCCAGCCAAAAAAATGATAAATGTCCCACAAACGAGAATACAAGACAAAATAAACTCCACAAACACACACAAAAACTGACCTTTCTCACCTCAGCGTCCATTTCTGAACTCTTTTTCTTATGGCTGCAATTCGAAGCAGGTCTGGACAGGTATGCGGTGGCCACGCTTGTTAGGATCTTGGTGCCGGGTGCCGCCATCTCCATCGCTGGGCTCTTGATCTCAGCAGGCAGAACAGAGGGCTGACTTGGGGGCTTCTTGCCGGCCGCAGTGGAAACTGGCGTCCTGGACACCGTCCCCTGTGGCGACCCAGGAGCGCTGCTGGTGTCTCTGAACCAGCGCCCGAAGGGCCCGGGCCCAGGCGTGGAGACGGGTGACTTCTGCAAGAGCTGAGAAGGCCGGAGCAGCCGCTCGCTGGACCTGCCACGGTGGCGGCTCACCTCGTCCAGGTAGTCGGCGTCCCCCTCCAGGCCAAAGGGCAAGGCGCTGTCCACGCTGCGTGACCGCTTGCGGTCCTCTGGGTTGATGCGGTTCCGCCGGCCTGCCCGCCCCCTCCTTGGCTGGTTCTCCTTGCCGCCGAACTTACTGATGAGTTCGTCCACACCCGGTATTGGGCCCGTGTCGATGTCCCGTCCGGTCCCCGGCATGAAGGGGATGTAGCGGCGGTTGTCATGGCGGTTGATGCTGTCGGCGTACAGGGCTTCCAACTGCTCCTCCTTGGTGGGTGTGGTCGAGGATGTGGAAGAGTGGCGCGAGCGCAAGAACTGCAGCGCGGGCCCACTGGAATTGCTCCTGTGCAGCGGAAGAACGTCAGGCTCACGGCGGACGCGTTCCAAGCTAGAGTTTGCGCTGCTCGTGGAGCTAGATGTGCGACGGAGGCAGTGGTCAGAGGCCAAAGAGGCCTGAGGAACTGGCTGCCGCTGGGCAGGCTGGGAAGGGGGTTGAGGTGCAGCCTGGGGAAGGGATGAAGACTTTACTCTGGGCTGAGGTTGGGCCTTGACCATGGTTGGAGCTTGGGTTTGAGATTTGGCTAGAGGTTGTGTCTGCTGCTGGGCTTTAGATGGGAACGTCTCAGGAATGGACCGTGGACGGGTCTGCTTCCTCTCATCCTGTGTTGGTGGATAAGACACTTCGGGATGGTCAGGACTAGGGGATCTGGCCACAGCCATGGCAGCTGCCCTGGGCAGGGACCCAGGATGGAGACCTCTAGTCTCTGAGAGAGCTTGAGGCGGGGCAGCACGGAAACTGTCAAGGGTGTTGTTCTCTGGGTCGTAAGGCTTGAGGATCTCAGGATGCTTCTGGAAATTTAGCAGAGCGGAATTCTTATTTGGCTCTGTCTTTGTGGGCTCCGAGACACCGTTGTGAGGGCCTCCGTGTTCTTTCTGATTGATGGCTCGGTATTCCGCAAATGGATTATCAGAGATGCTTTCCCTGGCTCCTCTGAAGTCATACTCCCGATAGTTATCAATGAAGGACCCTTCAGAGTCAGCGAACCCATTATTCTGGCTGGGCCCTGCGTAAGGATCGGAGCCCCTGTCCTGGTTATTCAGAATCACGTAGGGGTGCCCATCTATGCCTTGGACCCTGATGCTGAGGCCGTAGGTGCTGTTCTGGCCTCGTGCACGGGCGTGTGGAGCATAGCCCTGCTGGAGCCCTGAGCTGGGCAAGCCACTGACTTTGTAGGACTCCATGAGGAAAGTTCAAGGGAAAAAAGTAAGTCTCCCTCTCTGGAAAAGACTCCCTTCTGCAAAGAAAGTCATAAGCTCATTATGGTTCTTAAAATGGATGCCTTCAGATACAAATGACCTGTGTACATGCTTGGAAATTCAAACCGCCACTAATGAGACTTTAAAGCGTGGTGGCTTCCGATTAGGTCATGGAGTTTGTTTCTAACAATGAATGATGTGGTGTGTGTGCGCATGTGTATGTGTGCATGTGTGATCTGCTCTAAATCCCAAACAGAAAGCTCTGGCAAGTCATTACAGTTGACATGAGCTAAACAAAAACTGTTGGGATAAATAAAGAGGTTATTAAAAGACAATAGTAATTCCTTGAGCGTTATTTAATTAGCCAAAGACCACCATTTAGCTAATACCAAATGCTACATTACAAACATTAGTGTGTAAAAAGCTGTGTAGATGTCCAACAACTGCCAGTGATGATTCATTCTATGTTTTGTCAGTACAGCACAACGAGCCAGTTTAGTGCACTGGACCACGGGGGCATGGCAGCTACGCATTCTGAACGCTGCAGTGCTCGCTCACGGAGGTGTGGGCCACAAGCAGAACCTCTGCGAAAATAAACCTGAACCCCAAAAAGAAAACAAACAGTGCTGCCTGGGCCCTGGTCCGGAAGATAAAGAGACAAGGCCAAATGGGCTTGGTCTTGTCAACTTGTGTATGGAACATGAGAAAATCTCTCCCGCTCAGAAGGACACAGCTGTTGCAACATTAAAAACACGCTGCCTGTTTACGCAAAGAGTCAAAGGCGGCCAGTATTGCAGAGAAAGGACACGCAGACACCACTGCTTCCAGGTCTTTACCGACCTGTCTATCAGGAGGGAAACGCAGTCGCCTGCATGACAACCATTCACGTATCCAGTTACATCTCCATCCGTCTAATAAAGACACTTTAATTAATGTGGCTGGGTGTGACAATGAACAGAGACGCTGTGGTTTGCAAACACAAAGCAGTACACCTATCACTCCTCTCCAGGCATCGGAGCTGCAGAGAAAAAGCCTTTATCTGCTTCCTGCCATCCCCTGCTGATAACGCAGCCAAATAAACACTATTCTCACACAACTTCTCCTTTGGCACAGAGGGCTGACTGAGGCTGGTTTGGGCTGAAATAGAGGGTTCTGTTGCAGGACAACAGAGACCATGACAAAGTGCTGACTGCAACAATGGCATCGCTACGTCCCTCAACAGGCGCACGGTTCGCGACAAAGATGCAAGGCGTGCGAGGGAGTTAGCTTCCAGTCCTTTCTGGTTTACAGTGAACACACAGGGGAACACAAGAGGTTCGGCCGCTCCAGCGCCAACAAAAGAGGAGAAAAGAGAACAATGAGGGAGAGTTAAACAGAGACATGTCCCCTCATGTGCAAGAAAGAAAAAAAATAACTATGGATAGAAAAGAAAACAAGGAGTAGATGACAATGGTTTCTTTCAGCCTCGGTGTCAATATGTATCCAGCGCACACAGACTCGAGGGGCTGTCGGTGCAGCATTTTTCCGTTCATTGTATCCTATGGAAGTGCGGCGGTTGTGGCTCCTTGCCGAGAGGAAGGGTGCCGGCAGCCCACGCTCCCTCCCACACGCTGCGCAGCCTCCTCCATGCCAGCTGTGTGCCGTGGGGAATGCCAGAGGGCAAACCTCTCTATCTAACTCACCTAGCCATACCTAGCCTCACCTTGGCTTATCTGCTGTCGATACCAAAATCACCATGCAAGATGCCCGCGACTGTGCCAGTTTGCAGCTCGCTGTCTGACAACGAGCACCTGCTCTGCTCAAGGCCATCAGGCAGCACCGAGCAGCATACCGCAAGGACACTCTCCGATCTTATTTTTCTATTCTAGTTTTTATTTATTCACCAAGCCATTTCCGGTTGCTCTTCTTACTCCTTCTGCATAAACACACAAAGGACAAATTCATCTAGGACAAGGGTACAGATTGGCCAACACACAGATTCCTATTCTGACTCCTGATCCAGTGGAGCACCACAGAGAGCAGAACAGTGAAGCAGCAGACCTGAGCCTCTGTAAAGGCTTCCTTCATCTTAACATGGACTACAAGGGGAGCGTGTCGGGCACTAATTTAAGGATGGATTAGGTCTCTAATCTGCATTCACATGAAAAGGTTTAGATTGGCAAGAAAGAACAGGCTTTTCATTTGACTTCTCGTGCAAATGAGTATCTTATATATAGGCACACACATACATAGGTGTTCAAAATTGTAGTGAAGTGATTCAAAACTGTAGAAGTACACAAGGTTTCCAGAGAAACAGAACACACACACACACCTATTAAAAAAACAAACAAAAAAAAACCCTTTTACTACAACAGTGTTATGTCAACTACTACTGCACTAAAAAAGCTTCTTGCTGCTGTGCACCAAGCACATTCTAGGAAGTCGCTGTTTTTACACCGCACCATAAAGCAAACAGCTGTATTCAGCAGTCGAGTTCACAATCTACATGTTAACAGAAGGTGAATCTGTCGCAGACACGAGCTCCTGCAGGCGGGGGCAATGCCCGTCTCCTCGACGGAAGGGAGTTGTGAGCTCCACCATGTCGGACCAACTAGGTGCACGTAAACTACAGGCACCTCATCTTACTTTGAGCCACTTAATTTAACCATGATTTAACGACCGACAGCGTTTTGAGGGGCACACAAGCGTGACCAACTCCAAAAACTCAAAAATATTTAAATGATTAGCAAGCTAGCTAGCTACAGGTGCTACCCTGTCAACCCATGTATTTGAGGGGATTTCACAAGAATACATCGTGGACGTTTCCCATGTCGTTATATGTAAGGTTCAACATTTCACCGTTTCCGTTGTTAATCAGTCAAACAGTTAGGTGTCTGCAAATGTGGTGCGTAAAGCGGAGTCCACTGCTGACTAGCGCAGTTCCCACGCTCCGGGCTCGCTCCTCAGAAACAAGAGAAAGTGAGTAAAACACTTTTATTAACAAATTAGCAAACCTTACCGTCTGCTAGCGGGGAACACGCGGAGTAGGCACTTGTTGGCTGATCACGTTGTGTTAATAACTTTTAAAAGGAAACAAATGTCCATACTCCAATGAGTTTCTCAAAGTCACTTATCGCAGGTCTTGTTTTCAGGGCAGTTCTACTTTAAGGCAAAGCTACACAGCTGCATAAGCCCCGCCCCTAAAGGAGTGGCCTGCCCCGCCCTCTCCGGTCTTTAACCCAAAGCCACACAGCAGGCTGAGCCCCGCCCCTAAAGGAGTTGTCTGTCCCGCCCTCTTCCGTCTTTTTGGTGACGTTCGATACTGTTACTGACAGACCCGTTATCAGCTGGTGAACTGTATCTTTTATATTTTATTATTTGAACTAATTACATTAAATTTGAATTGTATTTCTTACAGGTAACTGTTTCACATGAAACCATTTCACATTTCACTTACGACGACTTGCTCTATTCACTACGGACTGGCTTCTTAGGAAAGGTTGTCCCTACTAGTAAAAGTAGTTATTCTTGCTCAAATGTTTAGGTTCAACTATACAATTCCTAACGTATTATTTCTACATTTGGGAAGAGCAAAATTTTTTTTAAATCAGTCTAGTAGGCTTCTACCTGGCTAACTAACACTGGAAAAAACATAAAGTGCTGTCCAACCAAATATATAATAAATGGGTGATAAGAAACAACACTTTACGCTGTCAATTACTGTTACGAGTATTCAGTTTTTGTCTAATCTTGTGCTTAAAAATTGGTTGTTGGGGTCTTGAAAATTGTCCGGAATTTTACATGAATCAAGCGTCGCTTTAAAGTATTTAAGACTGATGGCGCCATCTAGCGACACTTTAATGTACTACAATGTGTACACCCAGCATATGTAAATCACAAAAATTGCGGTTGTTATTTATGTTGTCGCAAGCCTGCCTGTGTGCAAAATGTCACAGGGTAAAAGCATTTTTTGCTTAAACAGCACAGTTATCCGTCATCGAACACATATTTAACACAAAAGGGAAGTTGTTATTATTGAAACCATAAAAATACCCCGCCTGTTGCCCTCTGAATCCAGCTATTATGAAAAACCTCGATCCGCACTTTTGTAATGACAGCACTTTACAGTTACGGTAGATTATTGCTTGAAGCCTTGTTAATGTTTTCAATCAATATATAGGCAGGTTGTCACTTCCACAACTTCTGAAAGTCCTGTCTTCAGTTTACACTATGATCATAGACGTAATTTGGGGGATTTGACGTGCCCCCGCAATAATTCGTGCTCACACTACTTATATAATGTGTTAGGCTAGGTAGTGTGAGCAGTGTCCACCCCCCATAGACATGTAACACTATTAAATAAATGTTTTCCCCTACAATCCGAATTTCTGAAACAATCTATAGGACGATATCTGCCCCTCCCGTTGTTGCGGTTTTCATTTCTTTGTCTGTGGGAGTGGAAGGACCACGTTATGCCTTGGTCTCTGTCTGAACTCAGGCGCTGGGTCGAGTTACAGCGTTGCACAATAGAAGCGCTGTCCGCGTCTGAACCGATACAGCTGGGGCCCGGTGTTCAGCAGAGAGCGCTGTTTCTCCTTCGGGAGAGAGAAGTGCGGACAAGACGCCACTAGTCGGAATCCTTCTCGGCTTTTAAATTTGCACCGATTTAGCAAGACTTTTGTTTATAATGTGCAATTCAAGTATGACCAACCATTTTGTCAACATATAAGGGATGGCGACCACAATAGTAGCATTAATAGTTATCAAACCATGAAACATGAGTGGTTAAACCTAAGAAAACCTATTATATTAATAATATTGCAATAGTTGGACTTTTTCCTATTTACCATTTTGGTATTAGCTTTCTAGCCTATCTGCTAGAAAAATCTGCTTGAAGTATGTGTTAGAAAATGTTTATCTTCGGAAATATTCAAACCTAGACTAAGCGCGTGAATACACAGCCAACGGGAATAATCGCCGGCCCACACAGACAGATGCGCACGGCAGCCTTGCTTCTGACACGTGGCTTTCCTCTGCCACACGCACATAAAAATCAGCCCGCAAACACGGTGGTCTCCGGATCACCGAAAACATGTCTATTTTCCTAGGTGACCGCAAGTAAACACTCGGGGGCACGACGAAGTCAGGAAGGAACACACACACACACACACACACACACACACACACACACTCTCTGTCACACTAATGCACTCGCACGCTGCACAAGGAGGAAATGAGACAAAACACTTCAACCCACTCGAGGCAACAGCCTCGCAACCTGATGAGGTGTCTTGCTGGGAGGACCGACCTCGAGTGCGTTAGTGGACTGGCCATGAGCTCCACGGTAGGTTCTCCCGAGTGCGACTCCCGTCTCCGTAAGTGTGGGAGGGATCCGGCGAGAAACTCACGCTCGCAGCACATGCACAGAAAGATAACACGGGGCAGATGTGCTGGGTCCGTGAACGGGTTCTGGGTTTTAGTTTAGGGTCTTAATTGCACAGCCAGGACTGATGTCAGTGCGCAGATATGCACAGATGAGCTGAAAAACGAGAGGAGCCCTTTCATTGGCTGATCACGAGACACTGGCCGGCTCAGTCTATAAACTGTGGTTCCCAGCGACAAGAAATATTGCCTCTTATTTTAGCCAGTACTGACACAAAAACGTGGGAACATAGCGAAGCGTGACAACCAGGGAAAGGTAGAAAATACGTTTAAAGAACGAACAAGGTTAATATTTTCACATTCTCAACAAACTAGGTTCCCCATCGACTTTTTGTGTGATAGCGAGGATAATCGCAAAGCAGATGTTGAACTTTTCACTCAGACATCTCAGCAAATGCCAAAACAAAATTAAATGCGTCTGTACACTACCAGACAATAACATTAATGGTATGAAATGGAACCAAAACTTAAAAACATGGGACTAGATGCAAGCTTACTGCTATCACACTTTATTAAAAATAGAAACATATGTTCCATAGTACTTCTTTTGATACAGACTACAATGGTCCACTGATATGCCTTCAAAAAATGAGTTACATAGTATAAAACACTCTCTTGCACAGAGTTCTTCATTTGGCCTAAATCCACTGTAGAAGAGTCTTCTAAAGAGGAGATATTGTGGCAGATTGTATATATGAAAAGCCCATTCATTTGAATACATTGTTTTGTACATGAGCTCCATGAACTTACATAGGGTTTCACAATTTTTTTTTAAATAATTAAAAAACAACAAAAAAAAAACAACAACTCAAAACTACTGCATGACAAGAGAAATATGAAGGACAAAAAAGTGTACTGTAAAGAGGTGGAAATAAACGCACATACAATCTTGTTAAAAAAAGATGGCACGTTTATTGCTACATAAATGTTATATACATATTGTGTTTTCTGTTACAGAGACAGAAAAAAATGGACTTCTTGCTGCTGGTTTCTTTTATTTTTGATGTCGACAATACCTTGGGTTTCGGACTGGGGTACAAATCTTTAAACTCACCCAACAATTCAGACTAGAAACAGAGATGCAGAGTAGATCCTAGAGAACACCGAGCTCGTACAATACCCCATACGCACTAGACCTCGAGCTACAATCCTACTTATGTTCTTAAGATGCTATTCATAATTTTTTGATAATAATGGACAGGTTATGGTAAATAACCGTACATTTTTTTTTTACTATCTAATATAGTAAAATAAAGTAAGAAACTTTTTACTCAAAACTTTCGATTTCAAAAATCTAGAAAGAGTAATATTTAGAATTCAAGAAATGTTCTTACAATATTATTGTATAAAAGGCTAACTACAGTGAAAAATAAGCCAAATGTTTTTTTTTTGTTTGTTTTTTTAAAATCTTTTTGATATATTTTTTCTTCTGAGGGAAAACAGGGCATATGGTAAAGTCTATCATATCCAACATGGAGCAAAGAAAATAAACCTGGGAAATAAAGCAGGAAAAAGCGGGGGGGCGGGGGGGGGGACGGACGGACACACGACCGATGAGTAGATGACGCACACCCTCGATCTACAGCCAGCAACGACGCAAGCACTTCAATACTGAAATGTGTAGACAAAGGCCTCAAGGACTAGTGGAGATCATAAGGGCATAAAGTACTCTCCACAGAGACCAGGGAAAAAGAGGACAAAAGGGACAGTCGGGAGTTCAGTCGGGAATTCTGATATTCCAAGACAAACCGATGCGGGATTTTGTTCTTTTGACTTTGTTGTGTGGCGGTTTTTGTTTGAGCATGCACGGAAGACAACAGACTGAGAGAGAAATAAACCAAAAGAAAGAATTAAGACCAAAATGTAAAAAAAAATGTAAAAAGCATACACACAAAATGAAGATGGTAACTAAAAAAGCTCTTCAAAATGGGTTTTGTTCATTGTTTTTTTTTTTTTTTTTTTAGGTGCTGATCTTGAGTCACAGCGTTTGAGTCCGTAGGGCTTTCTCACACCACAGACACTGCACTCCCACTCTGCTGATCACTGTATCAGGTACTTCAATGCTTAGGGGTTGGCAGGGCCAGGGGAAAAGCCATCCTAGTAACTTAGAATCATCTTCTATTTTCACACATGACAATATACGCTTTACTATGAAGCCTAGAGAGATGCTTTGTATACAGTTACAAATAAACATATAACATGGTTACTTAGAGTAATGATTTTTTTTTTTGGTGTTTTTTTTATGGGGGTTTTTTATGTTAATGGTTTTAGACAAAAATAAAATAACACACAAAATAAAGTTCCATTCAGGCCAGGTGATAATGTGGTCATCGTTTGGGATCTATTCTCTGATGAAACTATGCCCGATTCTCTGCTGGAGGTTAAGCATAGTACAGGTTCCTCTGCACAGGTACCCAAGCACGACCACAGCTGCTCAACTAAGCAGATACCAAACAATGCAACATCAGACA
Source organism: Electrophorus electricus (assembly GCF_041902795.1). Lineage (NCBI taxonomy): Eukaryota > Metazoa > Chordata > Actinopteri > Gymnotiformes > Gymnotidae > Electrophorus > Electrophorus electricus. Next base: position 8,706,200 of record NC_137519.1, read on the forward strand.
ATAATAAAATGTAGTAAATGGAAATCTGCCATTTTCTTTTCATTTAACACTATATGGCAAAGGAACTGAAAGGACACGCCCTCATTTCCTTCAGTTAAGACACTATAAAATATGCAGGGAATGCAAGGGAATAGTAACTGGTCTGCTATCTGTAGCCTGCAGGTGACCTCTGACCTTTCAGTAAAGTTTGAGTTTGCCATCCCAGCCCTGCTTCTGCAACACAGCGGGAGGAGCAAAAACACACTCTCACTCTCTCTGTCTCTCTCACACACACACACACACACACACACACACACACACACACACAGTGGAGTGTCTCTCCACTCTTCCCCTCGAGGCTATGCTCAGCCCATGTGTGGCTCGGACCCTCTGCTACACTAAACATCACATCACTAGGTAGTTTTGGCTTCTCATGCTCTTACTTGTGGAATGAATCTAACATAAATATAATTCATATATTATTTCTTACTTTCTAATTTTTATAAGAAAAAAAAAACTATCAACAATAAAAAAGGTAGGGAGAGGGGTCCTTCAAACTTTGATTGTATAAAATGCCACAGACAGAGTGAGAATCTCTGGCGCTGGGTGAAGGGTGTGGAGCGGGTGCCTGGGTGTAAGGGCCTGACACATGCTTCTCCACATACTGAGCAGCTGGGGTAGACTCGCTCAGATCCTGGCAAACTGAAAGATCTACTGAAGTGCCACTGGCTTCTCAAAGCAATGTCATAACTTTCCCTTTAAACATAGACTTTATAGCTATGTGACATAATAAATAGGAAAAAATAGAAAAATAAACAAACAAAAAAGAAAAACAATTGCTGTTACAATGCGTTCGTCAATTCAGTTTAGGCACAATGCAACTTCCACGTGGGGGGTGGAGGGGAGCACGACAGTCTCTGATTGGACAGATGTGACACACTGCTTGCAGACAGTGATATGTGCTCAATGGTGGGGTGTGTGTGTGTGTGTGTGTGTGTGTGTGTGTGTGTTTCTCTTGGGCAGAAATGAAGAATGATGGATACTGCCTGAGGAAGCCTGGCATTTCCCAGTTTTACTTCGAGCTCAGGGTTGCAGGACTGGAGATTTTCGAGCTCAGGATTGCAGGACTGGAGATTTTCGAGCTCAAGATTGCATGACTGTAGATTTTCACTTCAAGTGGTCTCTGTCTTTTCAAATTTGTGTCACAAGCTGCGAGTCCTGTCTGCCCTGGGAAAGCAGGGTCACCAACACTATCTTACAGATTCCCTTGGCTTCACTTTCATCTGAAAGTTCAAATAAAACAACATAAGTTATTCTAATAAACTGGATTATCTGAAAAAGCCAACCTGTTTTTACACATAACCTTTACGTATAAAGTTTGCATTTTTCACATGACATTGTACCTAGAATTGTAGAATTCTACTGATCAATCAAAAGGTGGAAGTTCCACATTGTCACGCACTGTACAACTGGATTAACACCATCAAGTCTGAAGCAGTTTGATGGTTGGGAGAAATGTGAGAGTTGGACCGGCACTGTTGCACTGTTCTGCTTCCCCACAGCTGAGAGCCTGAATGTCTGCTTACCTGCCAAGTGCTTAGAGGTGCCCCATGGGGTTGGCTGTGTCTGTGAGGCTGGGGTGAACGTTCGGATGGGTCTGCTGGGGCTCCCCTGACACGCCTGACACCTTCTCCTCCTCCCTCCTCTTAAGGCAGGCCGCTTTGGGGTTCAGGTTACGCTCTGGGAGGGCGAGACGAACGCACATAGCTGATTTTTGTCTTTTGTCATAAACAAGCCACATGCACTTTCCCCTCCTCACCTTAAATCTGCCCCCCAAAAGTTCCCCCATTTACACCGCCATCAACTTTATATTTTAAGGAAGGCCGCAAACAATGACTTCCAGGAAAGCCAAGAAGACTAAGAGATCACCTTTTGTAATACGAAAGTGCAATTAAAGTCAGCTAAGGGGAGCGCAAAGCCTCATTAAGGAAGCCCCGCCCATTTGTGTAGAACCCGGTATGAGTGGCTGACCCCTGACTTGCTGCTCCAGGCTGAGGATGACGGCAACGGCCTGGTGCAGGATCAGCAGCTTGGTCTGCGGCTTCTCGCTCTTCAGGTGCAGCTGGCACATGCGACCCAGTTCCTTGAACGCCTCGTTGATGTCGCGCACTCGCAGGCGCTCGCGAGCGTTGTTGGCCATCCTGCGCTCACGCTCACGCTCAGCCTTCTGCTCCGGGTTAAGATCCTCGTCCTCGTTAATGCTGCTGCAGAAAGTGGGAGGAGAGCGCGCCCAGAGTCAGCCTTCAGATGAACTGCTAGCTAGCAAAGCAATGCCCGCGAGAGCCGCTAATCTAGGCAGAATGTTACATCTGTGACAGGAAATAAATCAGTATACATGATATGGCTGTGACCTAATAATCAACAAATGATCGTATTGCCGCATTATGCTTTAATGATTATTACGGCAGTGTTTTTTGTGATATTGGTTGTTGTTATACTAACATGGCAGAAGGCTGCAATGTGTATATTAGCTGCTAATAAGCCACAAATTCTTTTGGGTGCATTATGAGCATTTTAAAATCACACATTCTTTCTGTGGCTGTTTTAATGAATTTTGGCAGTTGATTCATCAAATAAACAAAATTTTGATCAAAATAATGCAAGCCAGCCTTTAACCATGCTACATGACCACTGTGTTTTAATCTATTTAAGGAGTAGCACACTCCCAATAGGATGCAGTATAACCGCGCTATACAGCATTTGTCAATGTATATGATCATATGAAGTGTGTAGGACACTCCAGAACAGCAGGCCAGGACATGAGAGTGCTGTTTGAGTGCTGGGTGAATGAGACTTACCTTGTTCGAGTCCCTGCTCTGGGTGTCTTGATGTCCCGTTTATCACTCTCGTCCTCTGACTTGACGTCTTCGGAGGAGTGGTTTTCATGCATGTCATCTTTGTCCTGGTTCTCGATCTTCAGATCCAGGGAAGGGGCCACCTGAGCATCCAGGCCGCTGGCGAGACCTGTGTTTTTACAGCACGCACACATGCACGCGCGCGCGCGCACGCACGCACGCACACACACACACACACACACACACACACACACACACACACACACAAATCTAAATAGCCTGGGTAATGTTACAGGTAAAACGGTGAAGTTGGGTCATGGAAACTGACATGGAAAATGGTCATGCATGAAAACCCCCACAAAAACATAGTGCTCGCTGCAGGCTCTCCTGTCCGTTCATCTCCTGCCAAAAGCATGTGTGTGAAGCGCTAAATGGGCTTTCGTGGTTTATTTCATTAGCAGCTGCGCAAATTCCGAAGTGGAGGTAGGAGCCAAGTACCTCTAAAGGTGTCGGCCTGGTGGTTGAGCTCGGTGCTGGAGGCCGGCCCGCTGGCGCCCTGAAGTCCCGCGTGATTGGTGCTCAAGCTGACGGCCTCGTCGCGATGGGCGGGGCCCTGTCAGAACACATGCGAGTGAGGAGATGAGCCAGAGAACAGCGGTCCAACATCAAGGGCCTCTCTGATCGTGAAGTGATCTGATCAGCGGCAAGAGGACCAAGACCATTTACATTACACCAGAGAGCAGACTCACAGGGCCCAAGCCTCCACTTCAAAGCCCAGAGAGGCTCTCTGTTCTGCTTCTCCCAGTACAAAGAATGACCTCTGCAGTCTAAACCGTATGCTCTCAAAGACCTGCAGCATTACGGGCAAGATGACTACCAACTCACTTCCTATAAGGAATGCTGTTGTAATATTTGCTTCAATTATTTCCATTATTTGTCATTACCCTGAATCCAAGTTGGTTACCTTTGGATAGAGATGTCAACTATGGCAAGACAGTGGGGGGGGGGGCTATTTTCCACTTTTCCTTTAGGAATATGATCCTAAGTCATAGCTGTCTTCTGTTAACCCTGCCCCCCTATGGCGCACACTAATCACAGCACAGCTCTCAACAAGTGTCCAAACAACTCTTTGTCTGGGTTGAAGGAGGAGTCTGGGAGGGGGGGCTGTTGCCTGAAGAAGGCAGCCATTTTCCTAGCTGAGTTTGATTACCATACAGCTGGGGACTTCAGTCTCACACACACACACACACACACACACACAATCGTCTGAGGCATCACATTTCCTGAGTTGTTAAGAAATAGGACTGAAAGAGAGGGGGAGGGGGGGAGGAGGAGAAAGAGAGAGAAACTAAAGACTAAAGCCAAAATAAAAGCATGCGTGGTAGTCATGCTGAATCAGAGTGCTGTTTTGGTAGGGGGAGTGTGTCTCACAGGGAGAGCTCTGTTGGGTGTGGATATGAACACAGTCCACTGGCAGCGTCGACACAGACTCCTTTTCACAGGGACATAATCAGGTCATCACACAACCACAGCACAGATCTGTCACCAAGCCTCATTCCACTCTAACACTCCTGTACTGTTACACACACACACACACACACACACACACACACACACACACACACACACAGGCATCAAATTCTCTCCTCAAATGGAGTTACAACCTCACACGCATTTGAGTACATCGTGTTCCGTTCCGATGAGCTATGTTATTGTAGCTGTGGGTGTTGTCAACACAGACAGAAGGGGTTCCCACAGTGAATCTATCTATACATACAGGTCATCTGGTAGGAGTTCTGAAATTAATGACAGTTAGAAGTGTACAACTAAATGATTAATGCTTTAGCACATCTCTGTACACAGAAGGGCCTGGGGCGAAGCCCGTCAACTGATAAAGAATAAGTCTAAACAGCTATTTTCATGAATGACTGTAAGATAAGATTCAAGCATCTTCAGGCTCTACATTTATCCTAAGGGCATGACATTGTGACTTTGAAAACACCTACTGACATGTAACCAGTTGCTCTTAGAAGGAATCTGGCACTGGAAAAATGAATCATTCCTATCTTTAAAATGTTCCTACTTTTCCCGAACGCAATGCAGACATTTTCATAAGGAAAAGAAAGGAAAACAAAATGGCCTGCATGGTTTCCTACTGCAGAGGGATTCAGGAGAGAGCACTTGCTTCCGCTGCTTCTTTCCCCACAGTTGTGCTCCAGCCTCTGCGCTGAGGGGAGCCAATGCGCTAACACCGGGGAAGAGCACTGGCTAATGTGCCGTGTTCTGGTGTGGCTCGCACCGGACAGGCCAACACAGGCCCCCAAGCCCCCAAGCCGGGGCCCGGACCGAGTCCCCACGGCCGAGCCTGCTGCGCCAGAGCTGCGCTGCGGCCCACCTCGCCTGCTTTTCTCATCCACCCCTCCGTCCCTCGGAGCTGAATTCAAATATGGGGGAGGAGACAGAGGAAAAGAAAGAAAAAGAGAGCAAGAGAGAGAGAGAGAGAGAGAGAGAGCCTGGCCAGTCATTACGCATTTGGAAAGTATGTGGGTTTGAGTTAAACGGCCCTCTGTGGAAAATGGTTCAGTTTCAGCACATGGACGAGGCTTCATTTTAAACAGGTGGCTCAGGCTTGTTTATTAGCCCGTTTGGAAGAACACAACGAGAAGTGCATGCCTTTCTCTTATTTCCTTCTCTGTTTCCAACTGACTCAAAGCGGACATGTTTAGCTGATTTGCTTAAATTTTGTTTAAACAACTGCAGCTGATTGACGGGGGGCTTTGAACTTGGCAGAAATAAATAAAAATGCTCAGAGGAAGCTTTGAAACAATTAAGTTATTATTTTCCAAAGAAAGTAAACAGGGTGATCCATTACCATAGACGCTGTCCTGCTGGCAACCAATCCGGACGTGGGGAAGCTGGTGCCGATGGCTGTGATTGGCCCGTTGTGCGCTTGTCCAAGCAGGCTGTGGATGTCACTGGGCAGATTGGTGGTGGAGCCCACAGCATGGTTCCGCAGCACATGGATCGCATCGTCTAGTCTGTCCAGGCGATCCTCCATCCGAGACTGGGATGGCGGGAGAGGAATAGAGAGAGAGAAATGGAAGGAGAGATCGAGAAAGAGGGAGAGACAGAAAGAAAGAGAGAGGACAAGGAAGAGGAGGAGGAGGAGGAGGAGGAGGAGAAGAGAGGGGAGACACAGAGAGTGGCTTAATATAAGAACATTACCCCCCCACCCCCCCCAAAAACCAAAACAAAACAAAAAAACGGATGAGTTTCAAAACAGAACAGAACAGAACAAAAGAGAGAAAAGTGAAATTCATGAGATGCCTGGCCATGTGAACTCAATGGAAGTCTCGTGTGTGTCCTGAAGCCTTGTGCAGGACACACACCACAGGAATCTTTCCCACTCACTCCTCTGGCACGTAATGGTATGGAACGACTACTTTTTAGCCACTAAACCGTTGACACGCCTGATTATCATAAGAAGAAAAAGAAGTAGATAAACTAAGTGATGGAAGGGAAAAAATGGCAGTATGATCAACTAGAATGGAAGCAAAGCAGGTGGTGAGGAGCGGCGGGCGGGCGGGCAGCCACAGGGCGGGAGTGTACCTCACAGACATCCTTTAAGAGGGACATGGCATCCTGGAGATGCTCATGCAGCTGTTGATGCACGCGGCTTTTCTAAAGTCAGACAGGGACAGGAGAGCAGTGAGACACCGTTACAAACTGACGCACAGTCAGGCAGAGAGAGAGAGAGAGAGAGAGAGAGAGAGAGAGAGAGAGAGAGAGAGAGAGAGAGGGGGGAGAAAAGTGACAGGCGTAGAGACAACAAGGGACAAAGAGTCACACAGAAGCAAAGAAAGGGTGCAAGGCATCGAACTAAAACCAAAGTGTGTTAACATCTTGGTTAAAGAACCAGTGATGACTGACAACCCTCTGGGCCACTCAGGGCCCTCGTGATCTCTGTCACTGCTCTAACAGCTACAAACAAACAAAAACAAAAACAAAAACAAAAAAAAACACAATTGCAGGTGGCATACAAAGTAGTGTGTCTAAATATTTATCTACACACCTCATGGTGTGAACGACATGGGAAGCAGGAGTAGAGGAGTAGGTCTGTGTGTGTGTGTGTGTGTGTGTGTGTGTATGTGTGTGTATGTGTGTGCGCGCATGTGCCTATGTGTGTGAAAAGTGATCCCTCTCGAGATTCCTCTCCCCAGTCAGCCCTGGAATTCAGAAGCTTTACTCTAATGCAACAGCTGCCAGCACGCAACCCCTCCCTCCTGCTGCACCCAGACCGGTCCCTCCTCCCCCACACAGCCACCCCAGCCAATCACCCCCCACCCCCAGCCAATCCCCACCCAGTCTTCTCAGGAGCGGACAGATGGTAGGAGACACGCCCCATGGGATAGGTATTGTTCTGTGCAGCCCCGCCCCCCCACCCCCCAACACCAACCCATAACATCTCCCTATGCCGGTCCCCAACATTTGTTGGGCCGGAATGTGTGTGTAACGCTAGCCCTGTGCCTTCCAGCAGCCAAGCACCGAGGCCCTCGGTGTCCATTAAAAAGTGATCAGTGTGCAGGGGGTGGGGTGGAGGTGAGTGGGGTGGAGGTGAGTGGAGGGTGTCCTCACCAGAGAGTGCAGAGAATTCTCATAACTTGGGGAAGACGGGGTCTGTCCGGTCGTACGAGGCCACTGCGTAGTAGCTGCAGAAGGGACAGAGAGAGGAAGAAGGAGAGAGAGAGAGAGAGAGAGAGAGAGGGAGAGGAAGAGCATGCAAGAGAGAGAGAGTCCAAATCTCATTTTACGTCCGGCACAATTCCAGTTATTCTCTGTGTGGGCTGTTTTCCTCTCGGGGTCCAGATGCATCATTTCCTATGACTGGGCTGCATCCTGCAACATGAGCTGGGCGGGTGGTACCGGGCGGGTAGTGGTGGGAGGGAAGGATCCAGCCCCTGCGCCAGCGTACGGGGCCGTGTGCTACTTCCGATCATTAATGAAGTCATGGCTAAAAAAGCCCGGAGAACAATGCGGGGCGCTGATAAGGGCTTCGGCCTGGAGCTCAGTGGCTAGACCCCCTCCCACCCCCCTGACGCACACACCCCCTACTCCAATCCAGCAACACTGGTTGATGGAAGATGGAAAATTCTAGATCCAACAGGATGATACTATAGCCCTCAGTCTTTCAGCCTTCAGGTCAAGTTATTCAGGTCACACATAGCCACACACAGCCAAACACAGCCACACACACACACATTGAACCATACTCCTAAACACATAGTACAACATCTTTTTAAACAGTAGGGTCTGGGCGTCCCTGTAAAACAGCACCAGGTCTCTCCACTCATGAAACCACAGAGGAATCGCCCGATGTATGAGTAAACAAACTATTGTAGCCCCCTTAATGGAATCAGTCACGCTGTAACGACGGCACCAGTGCGCTTTACTTTCTACGCAGGCATGCTGCGCGTATGGGTGCGTGCATGCTGCCGTTCAACGCTGTTGGAACCTTCTATAATGAGGATGTAAATTATTGAGGTCTGCTCTTAGTCTAAGTGCACTGATTCTGACTGGCTATAAATCAGCACTGCTCCGAAGGAATTCACATCTGCTAATCACAAATCAAAAAAAGAAATGGTCCCTCCTCCCTGCTTCCAACTCTGTATTCGGCTCTCCAACTGGCAAGCAAACAGCTACAGGAAGCCGCACATCACACAGGGCCTGTTACGTCCAGGTCAAGTATCCCTAATGGAGCCTGACCTAAATGAAATCATGGGGTTATTTACGTTAGCGCTGGGAGGCTGTAGCGCGTCCCGGTCCACCCTGCCTTCTGTCTGCGGACCTGCAGATCTTGCTCTCTCGCGCAAGGCTTCAGAGCTCCTATAAGGGGAGCGGAGAGGAGACTCCTGCTGTCTTTGTCCAGTGCGCCACCAGAATCTCCTCCGCCTTGCTCCCTGGCCGGGACTGTTTATGTAAGAACGCCCGACCGCTAAGTTCTCCCCAAAAGCTACAGGCAGGGCCCATCTGCGGGAATTTTCTTTCTTAAAACTCAAAAGCCCCGAGAAGCCGACTTTCATTAACAGGCTATTAAAAATGACTGTGGGGGCAGAGGAAGAGGGGTCTGTTCTCTGTGTGAGCATGTGCTGTGTGTGTATGCGTGCGTGCGTGAGAGGCGCACGCTGCTGTCCTCGTAGAGTGAGCTGTACTGGGTAACAGCAGCAGCAGAGGGTCAATGCTACAACCGTCCAACACTGAGCAACATATGGTGTGTTTGTGGTTAATCATAACATCATGGCACATTATACATAGTCATCTAAGAATAGCGCCTCCACTGACGCAAAAAAAAAAAACCCCAAACAAACCAAACAACTTCAAACGAAAAAGGCTTTGGACAACAAAAGGAACTTTGACTGCACATTGAATGGCTGAATGTGAAATGTGGTGGTGATTTCAGGCCATCTGAGGGAAGAACAACTGTGTTAGAGGAGCGCGTGATAAACGAGGAGAAGCTGCAGCAGCCTTTACTGGCATCATGCTGCGTGGAGCTGGGAGCACAGAGCAAGTCTACTCATTGCAGCAGGAAATGGGGTCAGGTTGGGTGTGTCAGGCACATTTTCCTGCTCAGAAGGGGGTGAAATGCTTAGGTTGGGGCAGGGGTTAACAGTGTTCCCTCTCCATGGCTACCATCAGCTGAGTCATCGCCATCTCCCTCCATCCTCAGCCCTGCCCCATCTCTTTCTCTACTGTAGTCATTCACTAAGGCTAACGGGGGGGTGCGGCCCAGGCTCCAGGGGGGAACAGCTGTGTGAGGAGCCGGACAGCAGCTGAGGCTGAGGAGAGGGACAGACATAGAGACACAGAGACAGCTGTCGCCACTACTACAACACATAGACACACACACACACAGACACACAGCGCCAAAAAACAACAATCTGGACTACTGCTAGTCCCAGAGTGTCATGCTCTGAGTCTTTCTCTATGTTGGACTGTTTTATGTGTCATCAGCAGTGACTAGCTGTTCCTGTTATTGTGACAGCCACTGATAACGTCTGCCATTGATAGAACCCTTGATAAAACCACTGATAAAGTCATTAAAAAGCCATTGATAAAATCTTCACAGCAGAAGGTTATTCCCTCTTTGTCTTGCTAAGCAGAACACACATACACACACTCTTTAAAAAAACATACACTCACACACGCACGCTTACTCGCACGCAGAAGGCAAAGTCACACAGTGGGTGTCAGCCTCTTACAGCTCAGAGGCCTGATCATTCATCAGTGAGAGCAGGAGGACAGTACATCACCAAAGCAAGACTGCATCAGTGGAGCCTTGCTTGAAGCCCTCACACACACACACACACACACACACACACACACACACACACAGTTTGTTTCTTCCATTCATTGTCTGGTCCAAGCCACTGATTTCGTGGCAGAAGGTGCAGTACCTCTAAAAATGCGACTTGGAAAGTGGGTCACCTGCATCTGTACCTCACTGCCTGCTCACCAAGCTATGCACACACATACATACACACGCGCGCACGCACACACCCAGCTCGTCCCCTCTACTTTACGTCCCTGCTCCTATAGCGTGATTCATAGAATCACGTCATTAGAAAACATCAGACACCCGACGATGTCGCTCAGTCAGTCTATGTTGAGTCTAATAAGTTCAGTAGTTCCCATTCTAAACATCACTACAGAGTAATATAAGAATGTGGTGAGATGAGCTGGAGTACTGAATAATACTTCTGATTCCTCAGTTTAGCCTCAGGTTAAACAAGATAAATTACATGTGTGTGTGTACAAGACAAGGCATCTATGAGATAAACCGATTGTGTATATGTTGTGTGTTGCAGGATGTAAGATGAGTGTGTGTGTGTGTGTGTGTGTGTGTGTGATGAGATGAGAGTACTAACTGAAGATGATGTGTGGATGAAGTGTGTGGATGAAGTGTGTGGATGAAGTGTGCTGGACTGCTCAAGCAGACTAACAGAGAAACCATGCACACTGAACAACATCAGGACATGAGTGTGTGTAGGCAATGGGGTGTGTGGATGTTTGTGTGTGAGTGAGAGAGAGCGTGTGTGTGTGTGAATGTGTGTGAATGTGTGTGAGAGAGAGTGTGTGTGTGTGAGTGAGGGAGAGAGGCAGACTGCTGCTCTACCTGCCCTTCCTGAGGGGCCGCTGGCCGTCACCACTGTACCTGCTGTGGCTGCACCCGCCTGGGCTGTGAGAGGAGAGGGGGACCCCACTGGGGTGGAGGGGTTAGAGGGGAAACTACTGCTGGTGTGGTCAGGAGAGTAAATCTGTCAGAGAGAGACAGAGAGAGAGAGAGAGAGAGAGAGAGAAAAAGACACACACAGAGAAAGACAGCGAGAGAGAGAGAGAGAGAGAGAGAGAGAGAGAGAGAGGGAAGAACCATCAGTAAAATCAGCCTTGCATCTTTAAACACAACCTGGCGTTCTCTGCCTCTTGGTTTATAGTCTCCGTTAGCGCCCCGTGGCCAAAATTGGCTCATCAATTCTGCTGATTTTACTGGCTGAGAGGCTATAAAAAGGCTCACAGCATACATATGGGTCTTTAACAATCTGCACGATCCTCTGTAATAGCTGTAGGGAAAAAAAAAAAAAAAACTTCCTGCACACAGTGCTCTGTGGAACACCTGGATGCCAGGCCCATTTCCCAGAATGCCAGGCCTGCTACCCTTATGCTGTACCCAACTTTCTATATACAAAGAGCATATGCACCACAACACACAAAATTCCTTGAAGAAAGAAAAGATCAGAGCACTACCAGAGCTAAAAAACTTTTTTTTTGTTGCCATTTTTTAAAAGCAGTCTAAAAAAGTTTCTGTAATGCTCACATTACATTATTACTGGAGTATGTCACATTAACATACTTCAGAATATGTCAGTCGTAACAGGTAGAATAGACTGAGAGACATTTTGAATGGGGAGAGAGAGAAAGAGTGAGTGAGTGAGTGAGTGAGTGAATATGTGTGTGTGTGTGTGTGTGTGTGTGTGTGTGTGTGTGTGTGTGTGTGTGTGTGTGTGTGAGTGTGAGAAAGAGAGAGAGAGAGAGAGAGAGAGAGAGAGAGAGAGAAAGCGAGGACACCATCATTAATCTCTCTTTGGGAGCTCATTAGAGTGAATGAGGCTGACTGTGTGGCTCCCGTTCTGAGCCCCTGTCTCATCTCCCGTTATGGATGAGAGGTAATAAAGCAGCTCTCTGGCCTCTCCGCATCGCCAGCCAGCCACAGCACATTAAAGCCATGGGCTGCTGTGTGCGCGTGCGTGACGGAGACAGAGCGGGGTTTCAGCGTCCATACCTGACCCGCCTCCGTCTCCCCATGCAGCAAATGAGCACTCCAGCTCACACGCTGTCCGGGGAAGGGAGGATGCCCCAGTGAGCACAGACATCACATCTTAAAAATATCCCGAAAGGCCTTCGTTGAAGTACATGTTTGGGTCTTTTGCTTTCTTTTCAGCCAGTCAGAATGGGCACACTGTGGACACAGCAAGCATTGACTCTAAAGTCTATGGGAAGTGTTAGGACACTTCATGCAGGGGATCACAAAGTCAATCTGACTTCCAAAAACACATCAGAATGTTGTTACCATCCTTAACCTTCTTATTACATTCTGCGTGCCTCACGTTTTGCGCTCCAAACAACTCTGCAAATCCTGCCGAAGGCAAATGCATCTTTCGGAAAAGCGAGAGACGGAAGGAGAGAAGGAGAGACAGAGGGAGAGAGAGAGGGAGCGTGTTATCTGACCTGCCACTTTCTCACTAAAGACTTTACCCACACAGTCGATCATCCTCAGCTAAAATCTGTAAATTCATATTCAGCCAAGATTCAACTCCTATGCAGGATCCTAAAAAAAAGCAGAACCCTTTCAGAAAAAAAAACCCCATTTGCCGCAGGACGTGGTCACTGTTTTACAGGCATTGTTTAAGGACACGTCAGGGGCTAGCTCTGCTCCGAAACAAACCGGGAAAAACCAACAAAGGATCTCTGGCCGTGACTCCTGACCCAGAGGGGCCGGGGGGACGGCCCATTCCGATCGCCCCGGCCGACCTCCGCCGCATTCACGCTCCAACACCGCTCATTTTGCCGACAACAAACCCGGCCCCGCCCCCTCATCAGTCACGCGGCTCCCTGCCAGCAGGGGGTTTAACGTCCCGGGCCAAAGGAGCGCCAACAAAAGAGGCACAATGGGCGGCGCGGTGAGCTGAAGCAGCGGCGGTAGGAGCGTCCGCTCCTACCCCTTTAGTTCCGCCCGATCCCACCCCTCAGGCCCGCGCTGCGCCCGGGCCCCACTGTGTCTGTTTCACCGCAGCTTTGTCATGCTAATGGAATTGAGTCTACAAATACAAAAAGACTTAATTTGTGATCATCGTTCAGCGCCACGGTTTTCGAGCCGTGCATAAGTCAGGTCTGCCAAACGACCCCCCCCCCCCCACACACACACCCACCCCGCCCTTTTGTTTTAAAGCACTATCTCCCCTTAAACCCCCCCACCCCCTATCGCCCTCCCACCCCCGTCTATCAGAAAAGACTGATTAGAAGATTAGCAAGGGCCGTTGGAACGGCAGAGAGGAGAAGGACCATGCCGGTCATGAACAGGTCCAGATGTGCTACAGATTGAAGAAACTGGTTATACTGCAGCAGTCCAGCAACTTGGTTCACGTGCAGCAGTTTCGGATTAATACGACTTCATTGTTGTTATAGAGGCACCAAGAGATTCAAGATTAGAGGCACAAACGTGCTGGGTTCATAGTGGCGTGTAATCATTCATCATTCATAGCGAGGTTTAATCCACAGTACAATTTACAAACCTTTCCATATTTACTGTGAGATTAAGAGCACAATTATCCAGGTTTAAGTAGGAAAACCATCCACAAACAAATTCCCTGATTACCCTTAGTCTCCAACACGTCAGTGCAGGCCCTACAAGCACCAGACTTCTCTTTCCAAAGTCTTAACTCTGCCATTGTAGCAATCAGTTCAGTTGTCTCTGACTGCTTCCAGGCCACACTTTACCATGGCCATTATCCTATTGAATTGGACAACCTGCACAATGTGTTCAACTTAAATTGCTTAACTCGCATGTCTCTGTATCTCAAGACAGACACACACGTGGTTTTACAAAGATGGAAACATGTGTCTTACCGAAGCAAGCGCTTTCCCCAGTGCGTCCCCAGTCTGGGAACTTCCAGTTGCATTCCCTCTGTTGGAAGCAGCTACACACACACACACACACACACACACACACACACACACACACACATAAGAATAGCACACCCGCAGGCACCGTGCCTTCTGAACTGCGGCATGATCTAACACCGCACATCGATTGTGACGAAGAACAGGGTGGTCACTGCAGCCAACTTGCCATATGGACCTGAGGCTCGGGAGGGAGCAGAACTAAAATAAGCATGGCCAAAATAACCACCCAGAAAAAAAAATATTGACTTCTCTCCTGGATTGTGGAAGTGCATGCTTCAGCTGATCTACATTTTGTTATTATTATTTTGTGTGTGTGTGTGTTTGCCCAAGCAGGGCGTGGTGTGTCATACCCATGAGGCCCTCTGTGGTGTGTGTGTGTGTGTGTGTGTGTGTGTGTGTGTGTGTGTGTTTGGGCTGGGCGGGGTGTGGTGTGCATGTTTGCCCAAGCAGGGCGTGGGGTGTCATACCCATAATGCCCTTCGTGGTGTGTGTGTGTGTGTGTGTGTGTGTGTGTGTGTGTGTGTGTGTGTGTGTGTGACTGGGCTGAGCGGGGTGTGGTGTGTGTGTGTTTGTGTTTGACCGAACAGCGCGTGGATTGTCATACCCATGATGCCCTCCGTGGTGTTGACAGGTGGGGTGTGGGAGGCCGTAACGAACGGGGAGGTGGTCGCAGCACTGCGGTGGAAGCTGGACATGGGCGGCAGGCTGGGGTTGATGTCCGAGGGGGACACCGAGTGTGGGGGGTAGTTCTGTAACACACACACACAAACACACACACACGTCAGAGACACAGACACACAGAAACGCGTAGTGAGGAACTAGAGGTGAAGTGTGTGGACAAGTGAGAGCGTCTGGTCGCAGGTTTGCCTTTAAAGTGTCCCCTGCTAGCCCGTCCCCTCCCTCTTCTCACCACAGGTATCTCCATTAAAACTAATGTCCCCAAAGTGGAATGTCCAAGCGCTCTGGATGGACTCGGCACAAGCCTTCCAAAGCATAGTGAGGGAAGGCCGCAGTAACGTGGGCCTGTGCTGGGCTCTCACCAGGCGGTCATGGGAGTGCAGGCTGCTGTAGTTTCCAGACTGTGGCAGGTGAGATGAAGACCCTCCCAGCATTCCACCATAACCGGGCTGGCTGATCCCGTTGGATGAGTTCCACGGGTCAGAGGAATTGTGGGTCCCATCTTCATTGAGGAAGAAACAAAGGGACTCTGAACAAGATCCAAGCCTTCTGAATTTTATTAAAATCTTACCCAGCTGCCTTAGCCAGAGATACCAACACTACACCATACCTTCATGTTGTAAAGATAAAGAATTCATAAAAATAAAATGAAGCATGTGGTTTGCTAGAAGAGACAAATGTGCTACTGAGGTTAACAGTCATTGTAAGCAAGAAGCCACCAATTAACATGATGTCACTGCAGTAATGTGGTGTGGTTATTCACTCCCAAGCACTGCCGAGAACATTACCTGGGTTTACTCCAGTCAGTGGTGACACAGATCAGGGTCTTTATGTGCGGCGAGACTCAAACTGTGGTGTGAGAGGTGCAGAGGCTCACCGAAAAATGTGCTTGCAAACATACTGCTCGGGGCTTTGGACGAAGGGTAGGAGGGAGAATCTCTGTTGAAATCGTCTGAGTTTGGGGATGGTGCGTACACCTACAAACAGAAGACCTACTGTTATAACAGAGCATAAGGGATTAGGGAAGGAAAACAGGTTTTGTGTTTGAAACTCTTTGCTCTGCATGTGTGTAAAGAAGAAAGGAATTTTCAAAGAAATCCAAAAGTTCATTCATCCTTTTATGAGCAAGCCTTAATCTCCACTAATATTCAGACATTCAAAGTAAATAACAAAAAAAGGCAACCAAAAAAAAAAAAAAAAAATCAAAAACAAACAATGTCACATATGGTAAATACACAATTATATCACATAACAGATGGTCAATTTGGAAGTTGCGTTTAAAAAGGAGGGGATGATCTTTGAGGTTTGTGTGTGCAGATGTGTGGGTGTATGCATGCCAGAACTTCACTGAGAGAGAACGGTAATGTTCGCCATGCACAATAACAACTGTCTGTGTGTTTGTGTGTTGTCCACTCCACTGGGAACATTTGTGTTCATGCGTTTAACTTTACGTACGTGTGAGTGAACGTGCGCGTGTATGCTTCTATGATCAGGAGTTTTTGGGCTTGCGCTGCGCACTGTGTGTGTGCGCGTGTGTATTCTGGGCACTCTGGGGTCAGGCTGGGTTGCGCCAGCAGTGCAGCGGTTGTAGCTGCAGCAGTGCCCGTCCCAGAAGAGGAGGATCAAAGACATACGAGCTCAGGGCCCAATAATGTGGCCGTGTGACTACATTGGCTCCAGATGGGGCCAGACCAGACCAGCTTTCTAACCACGCCATGGGGGGGGGGGGGGGGGGGACGACTGAGACAGGAAAGAAGAGTGGAAACGGGGGGGGAGGCCAAACGCAGCGGCCGAAGGGGAACGTTGCTCGTTACTCATTATTACGGGTGGATACGAGGCGAGTCTAACTCTGCTTCTGTTCACCTGTCTCATGTGGGGGACCAAGTACAGCGACCTAGTCAGCATTAACCCTGACCACATGGGTACTGCTGACACTGCTCGCTAAGCCTGGGCTCAGTGCGCTTCAGAGAGAGAGAGAGAGAGAGAGAGAGAGAGAGAGAGAGAGAGAGAGAGAGAGAGAGAGAGGAGAGAGAGAGAGAGAGAAAGAAGAGAAAGCCTGCATTTCAGCTCAGGATAATGGAAGACGCAACCGATTTGCATCAGCGCATCGCACAAAATTAATGTTCTTAAAATAACAGTGCCTTTTAAAAGGGTAGTTTGAGAAAACAAAACAGCAGCACAACCATCCAATGTGGTGTGCTAATTTTGCTACAAGGCTAATGGAAGTTAACCAGCATGTAGCGACACAGAGACTGCAAACTGTAAGACCTGACAGTTGCCATTACAAAATGTGGTCAAAAATAAAAGTACAGATATGGATAAAAAAATAGCAATAGCATCCATCTTAAATCTGGGAACAATTTATTTTATTACCATTTGTGCTTTAATTTTTATTACTTAATGTTCTGTTAATAAAGTCATATTTTAAAACCTGTATAGCCTAAGACTACATTTAGGCTAAATAATAATGCCATTTTTTTTTTATATATCTTAATAAGGTGTTTAAGGCATGTGTATGATGATGTTAACATGCATTTCAAATATTGATAAGGCTTCCTCCCTTGTTAGCCATGTTATCTTTGTAGCTCTAGTGCATAAATGAATGAATAAATGAATTATACACCAGACATGTCTCGTCTGACTGACTACATTCAGGTTAAGCAAAAGTGTAATTTAAGAAAAAAAAAAAAATTCCTGCTCTCACACACACACACACACACACACACACACACACACACACACACACACACACACACACACACACACACACACACACACTCCTTTTATACTTCCACTCCATGATTCATCAGCATCTAAAGCCATAAACAGCTTATCCATCAGGAATTTGCCTGCGTATGTTGCTGAGGTGGCAGTCCTGTGTGATGGGATTGGCTGAGAGCACTGGCAGGATCACGTGACTGGCTGGGTGGTGTGCGCGCACATGTGGCCCGGCCAGCGGAAGTTCCCTGGTGGCATCAGGTTAGGGCGGCGCGGGAGACGAGCGTCGGGGCTTTGACTTGCCCTCAGGACTCAATGGGCAGCATATGGCTGAGGATAATGGTAATTATCCTCTTTACTCTGAGCTAACCAGCCGACCCGTTAATAAACCACCCAAAACACCGGGCGCCCCACGCCGCCACCGCTGAGGCATGGAGAGTGGGGATTTTAAACAGGCCGAGAGGGAGACAGAGACAGACAGAAAGAAGTAAAGAGAAAAAAGAGAAAGAGACAGAGGGTGTGTGTGTGTGTGTGTGTGTGTGTGTGTGTTCTCTTTGACCAGGACATTAATTAAAGGCCTGTCAATCATCCCAAACACTGTGATTTAGACACTCGGGACATTTGTGTTGCCCCCTCCCAACCCCCCTTTTTCCCAAGGTTCTCTTTTTTTCTCCTCGTTAAGTCACTTTGATCGCACTTTATCATGTTACCCCAAACAACCAGGCCTAAGAATACAAAATTAGTCTGGCATCAATTCAAAACACCACTGTGAAAACACACTAACAATAGCAAGGACATGTGCTGACAAGTGCCGAACTATCTGTGCTTCTATTTTTCTTGGTACAGCATGAAAGTAAGTAAGTGTGTGTGTGTGTGTGTGTGTGTGTGTGTGTGTGTGTGTGTGGTGTAAACGGGGCAGGGGAAACTTCACCTTCCTTGCTCCTCTCTCTCTAGCACCAACCTTTGATCTCCACCCAACACCCATCACAACAACACACGGAAAAAACATTAAATTGTCAACATGCAGATAAATCAAATGGCGGCGGTTCAAAAGGAGGAGGTGGAAAAGAAGGAGAGATAGAGAGATAGATAGAGAGAGAGAGATCGTGATCGCCCTCTTAAAAATAAATGATTATGAAAGTTAAAACGCAGGCTAACACGGTGGGAGAGCCGCACATGGAGAGGCTCAGAGCCGCAGGGCCGTTGAGTGACAGCGGAAGGTCCCGCCTCCACCCACTGCCTGTCTGGAACCTAAACGAGGGTGCGAGGGCTTTCCTTTCGATCTCCCACTGCGCCGTGATCCCCTACTGCCCTGCCACACGCCAGGTTCCCTCCCAACGACCAGCTTCTGACAGCCTCCAGATCAAAGAGCTTTATGCTCAACAGGTACAGGTGTAAATATCTTTTATCGACTTTATGATTTAATAACGTAATGACTAATTTGTTTTTAAGGTGGATTTCTCCAAAGTCACAGATCTGACAGGTGAAATGTCTATTTTTAGAACAAAGTCGTTTTTTAATGCCACAACATGGCATCAAGAGAAATTAAAAGAGAGAAACTTCAGACACCGTAAGCAAGCACGACTACCATTCTGCCCAGATGAATCATGTGCGCTCAGTCCCTGAGAGCGGCCATGCTCGAAGCATTCCGCGTGTTGTACAGGGGCCGTGTCAAAGCAGTGCGTGGGCCCGATGCAGGGTTCTTAGCCAGAAAAGTATTATTAACAACAATGAACACCTCCTATTTTTTTTTTTTTGCTTTTACCCATAGATGATACATTTTATCTTAGGTTTGAGATGAAATACATTTACATATTCAAAGAGAAACTAAAAAGAGCATTTTTTGGGGAACTTGCTGACTGGTTCACATTATAAAGTTCAACTCTGACACCAGCTTGGCCACATGCTCCTGATTTTCTCTTTTTTATTCCAACTTGCAATATGAACCTGGAAATACTTAATATAAGGAGATCAAAGTGTGCCTTGTGGTACAAGAACAAAAAGACTAGTGGTAATGGCCAAAAGAGCTCTGGACTCTGTCAGGAGACCCCAGGTACAGCCCCCAGTGCTCAGCGGAAGCTCGGTTCGGAATTTATTAACAAATTTTAACATTGCAAACATGCAACAGTTTTTGCCTTTCTGGTTAAAAGCCACCCAACAGAACTGCAAAGTACATAAATGAATAAGAGCCTTTCAGAGAGGGACAGGGAGAAGAGAGAGAGAGAGAGAGAGACTAAGTGTGCTGGGAACTTTTGTGAAGTTGCGAGATTAATTCACTATTTGATTTGTTTGGTGAAGAGTAAGGATGCATGAAGAAACATATACTCATTCTCTCTCTTTCTGTCTCATAAAACACACACACACACACACACACACACACACACACACACACACACACAAAAATCTCTCTCACTCTTCGGTCTACTCTGGTAGTAGTACTCAGGGAGAGTTGCACCTTGCTTCGTCTCAACCACCATCACATAGTGTACCACTACCAAGCACCCACACCCACACCCACACCCACAAAATAAAGATTTCAGAAGAAAGAAGGAATCAAAGCATCTGCACAAGCGGAGGAGACCCATCCAGCTCCCTGTAGAGTGAAGAATGCCTGCCTGATTAAAACCAGATGGGACTAACAGCACCACTGCTGCCCGAGCTCAGTCGGCAAACAGGAAAGCGTAACCTCAACAGACAGCCTCTTCCCCCTAATCACTCCCAGACCCCCACTTGTTATTACTGCAGCTGAGCAGCACTGGGGAGAAGGGCAGACATTCAGAATAAACGCAAAACTCCACACTACATTCACACGCTGCTACACAGAGAGCTCAGCAGAGGAGAAAAGTTAATGGAGGGAGGGAGGGAGGGAGGGAGGGAGGGGGAGAGAGAGAGAGAGAGAGAGAGAGAGAGAGCGTGACAGAAAGAGCAAGAGGGAGGGAGAGAGAGAGCATGACAGAGAGAGCAAAAGGGAGTTCAATCCTACTGCACTGGATGTTTTAGCAGGCATTAACAGAACTATTTTCCCAAACAGCCAAGCTTATAGAAATCGCCTTTAAAAATGGAACAGATATTCTAAAAATGAAAAATAACTTATTAATATTTGAATAACATATTAAATAAAGAAAGAAATCTTTTTACATGACACTTTGTCTCAGAAAATATCCTTGCCTCTCCACAGTGCCAGCAAGTGTTGGCTCTTTCTGATGTAATGGAAACATGTCGGAAGACCAACACGGCTACGAGAACGACACGCATGCACACGCGCGCGCACGCGCACACACACACACACACACACACCGTAACTCTTTACTGTTCTTAAGTTTCGAGCACACGGAATACACGTATATTACGACCACACCTTAAAACTCCCATAGCCATCCCTGAACATTAAAAATATGTTCGCACACGCACAAACAAATGCCCGCAAATGTTCCCTCTCTCCCGGCAGAGAAAAGGCACTCACCGATTTTCCATTGTAGTAATACATAAGAGAGTTGCTACCCATTCCGGGCACAGGGTAGGCGCAGTACATGATGATGGCTTCAGCGAGAGCGCCTGACACACAGCAAGTGCACGGAGCAGCACAGCGACACAACAGCCCCGAGCTCCCTACGCATACATCCAGCCAGCTGGAGAGGGACTAATTCCTTCAGTTCTGGCCCCTACACATGGATCTACTCACGGAGATCTTACGCAAAGCAGGACTGAACCATTTCAGCCAGCAGTTAGGGGGGTGATGAGGTGGTGGGGGTGGTTTGGGGCGGGAGGGGGAGGGGCCTCTGTTCCCTAAGCCTCATAAGTGCTGAGGCAAATGAAGGGGGGGCAGGGCGGGATTGGGTAATGGGGGAGAATGGTATAAAACCAGGAAAAAACAATAAAGTCGGGGTGCTGTGGGGTGGGGTGGGGTGGGGTTAGAAAAGAAATTAGTGGATTTAGTTGTACTTACAAAAAGAAACTTGATTTTTCTGAACAAGAGGGAAATGACTAGAATTGGAATGAATAGTGATTTTATTTACTAGTAGACCATATTTTCAAGGTAATTAAAACTTGAATGAAAAATACATTAAGCCATGAATACAGTTTGTATCCTGAGCCATAAATCTTTTCTTTCTTTCTATTTCTTCTTTCTATGACGAACCGATGCAATGGATTGGTGTTCCTGAATAATCAGAGCTGGGAAGGACAAATACCTTCAACAAGACCAGAGGCCTTTTCACCTTTCAGGGGGTGGTGTTGGGGTTAGGAAGTTTTTACTACCTGGTGTGTCTGTATATATATATATATGTGTGTGTGTGTGTGTGTGTGTGTGTGTGTGTGTGCGCACACACTGTGTGGACGGGAACATGGTTTCACACTGGCTCTACTCAGAACCAAGCACCGTGGTCGGCAGTGTTATTTTAGCAGCTCCCCACTGCGTGGTTACGGAAAACACAGACAAGTTGTTGAACGCATACAACAGCTGCAAAGGACTCGCGCCTGACGTCAAACACACATCGACACTCCATTTCCTCACACACACACACACACACACACACACACACACACACACACACACACACACACGCGCACTCTTCTTTACCCAGTCCCCAACCCTGGTCCCCCTTAAGGGCCTCTTGGCCAGAGTTGTGGGTGGTGGGGGGTGACAACCCAAACAACAGTCACACTCACACACAGCCAGAGTGTGTGTGTGTGTGTGTGTGTGTGTGTGTGTGTGAGTGAGAGAGAGAGAGAGGGAGGGAGGGAGACAGGAAAAAAAAAAGGAAATAGGGAAAAGACTGAAGACAATGTGAGAAGGAGGAAGAGCTTGAAAAAAAACAAAACTGAAATGGACGGTAAAGAGAGTTGAGCAAAGACAGGAAAAAGAGAGAGAGAGAAAGTGGGTGAGGAACAGAAAGAGAGACAGAGGAACAGTGAGTGCCAGAGAGAGAGAGAGAGAGAGAGAGTGAGAGCAAGTGATTGTGTGTGAGACGGAGAGTGTAAGAGAGTGTCTCACGCTGTGATGTGAAGGCAGTCACTTTAAAGACCCGCTACAGCCAACCTCCTCTTTCATGTGTCACTGCAGCCCTGCTGGTCCGAACATCCCCCACTCACCCCCCTCCTGCTCAGAACATTACTGTTATGGAAAGATGAAAGTCACCCCCCCCCCCTCCCGAAAACGATACTTTATTATGCTTTTCCTCTAATTCTATTATTATTTATCCTCCTTTCTTCTCTGAGCGAGACTCTTTTAAACCGCTCCAAGGCCGTGAAATCGACAGGCTGGTACCATTTTAAAATCTGGAGTCGTTTCAAGTTGATGCTTTGAGGGAGAGTGCCATGATAGAAGTGCGTTTGAAGGCGCCCAGAAACCAAGTCCAGATAAAGAATGCACCACTGAGAAGAAAAGAAGATGGAGGAGGGACAAAAATCAAAAGAGACGATAAAAAAGAAAAGAAAAGAAAAAAAAAAAACAGAACAAAAAGTATAACAAAAACAAAGAGACCAGCACACCATAAGCAAAGCAAATCGTGGACACATGTCTAGAGTGTTCACACTCCACGGCTGCGTTGTTCCCAGCAGGCTAAAGAGGAGGCGAGCGTATGAGGAACACGGAGGTTGTGTTTCAATAGCCACTAGGGCTGGCCTTGTCTATGGGGAGACATTGCCATGGACTGATGGGGAAGCGGAACAGCAGTCTCACAAAAGTATAGTTTTACCTTCTTTTGCACTTTTTTCAGTGACTAATGTATTATTAAGCTGAGTAATCACTATTAATTAATTGAGCCAGTGCAACAGAAATCTATATATCAGGTCAATTTCAAATTAAATCTGGTGTGAAAATATTTGTCTGTCTAACTGCAAAACTGCATGGGTTTTCATTGGAAAGACAAACCTCCTTAAAACACATTCATCAGGTCAAGTTATAATGAATATAGTTTTATACGCTATAGCGGAGACACTGGAATTATTATGAACAGCCTCAGGTAGATGGTGTGGGTGATTAGGGATTCAGCTGTGGGTTCACCTGGCTGTGGGTGACCGTCATAAGTCATCAAACTCTGGTGTCTCTGACTGTCTCTCTCCGTCTC
This sequence comes from Electrophorus electricus, assembly GCF_041902795.1. NCBI lineage: Eukaryota > Metazoa > Chordata > Actinopteri > Gymnotiformes > Gymnotidae > Electrophorus > Electrophorus electricus. The sequence continues at coordinate 8,729,733 of NC_137519.1, forward strand.
TGTTGGGGATAGACACTATCACGTAAATCCAACCACAAAGGTCAATTGAGTTAGAGAGGCAGGTGTCTGACGAGCACATGGCCTGCAGCGAAACACTGCTAACACACTCCATATAGCCCTCGCATGGAACTCTTCAAGCTCCAACTGAATGTGAAGTACAGCAAAAACGTTAAACTGCAGCTTCCTTTCTATCCTGCTGAGTGAATGGGTGGCACAGTGTGCGTGTGTGTAGGCTTAAGGAGTTGGGCTAACACAGTTACTCCAGACTGTCTCACAGTTCACTTGAATAAACACACACTTCCAATAACAACACTGCAGCCAAAGGGAATCCCCTCCCAGACATGAAAACCAGACACTGCCTTAATGCACACACACAAGCTCACTCACTCAAGTCTGTCACACACGCGCGGGCACACGCAGGTCCATTAATAAACTGGATCTCTTGTCCTCATTATTTGCCATCTTTAATAGTCTTCAACAGACCATACTGGGGATGACTCTTTTCGTGACCTTCCTCTCAGGTTGAGAGATCCTCCCTTGAGGTTGGCCATGACGAATCACCCGCTGCCACCCACAACAGGGAGATGAGCCTAAGTGGATATATCACGTAGCCAAAGAAGAACCTTATATTAGGCTAATGTCATTAAACAATTACAGTCACGTTAATGTGTGTTCCAGCCAGGACAGTGCGGCTTAGAACTGCCGTGGTCACGCAGCGATCAGTCCCTGTCTCAATCGCTCAGTCCGTGTACCAGGGTGTAAGCCACAACCCCCAACCCAATCAAAGCCTGGTTAGCCGATGTCCCGTATCCCACCCCTCAATCCGCCAAGCCCGTCTGCGGTCTGACCCGTAGCCCTGCAGCTCTGCATCAGACTCACGCACAGACAGCAGTCGGGCCAAGTAACCTCGCAGCAGCCTGGCCTCAGTTTTACGTCATCAACGTTACGGCTTACGCTAATCGGAGTCGACTGCTTTAGGTAGGCCGGAATCAGGGACACACAACACGTCGTACACACACTAACACAAACACAAACCACACATACACGCGCACACAACCTCCTGCATAAATAATTTACAACGGAGTGGAATGTGAGTAATGAATCTAATCTCATCCTCTCTCTGTTCTTTCAGCCGGCCGCTTCTTCCCCTGCGAGAGCGAGGCAGTGGGAGATGAAAGCACCCTAGGCCTGGGTTGTTTGTCAGCTCCATTATCTGGGCTTCGCTTGTCAGTGGCGAATTTCAGCGGCCCCAAACACAGATAAACAGCGAAGCTCTCAGAGTCGGGTGCGTCTCTGCTCAGGATCAGAGCCGGTCAAACCAGGGCCATCTATCTAATCTCTTATCTGATGAGCTCATCTCCCAGCAGACACTGTGTGTATATGTGTACGTCCGTGTGTGCACGTGGCACTTGGGCACAAGCGTATGTGAAAACTGACCAAGACCGCTGCCCCCTGGTGGAGGGATTATGACCTGTTGACCAGCGAAACAGATCCCTCACCCAGATGTGCCATCAAGGATGATAAGTCACTGGCTCTGGAAAATTAGACATGATTTGTAACATCTTTAGACAAATCTCCCAAAAGAGAATGAGCAATCCAGAAGGCAACGTACTCTCAGCAGCATCGAGCCCGTAGCGATATGGAAAGCAATGTGTCACTTTTTAATACATCCAGCTAAATGAAACCTTGCTAAGCTCAGCCTGGCAAATTGGCTGCTTTAAACAGAAAACTTCAGCTATAAAAAAAGGCGCAGCGATGATGAAATACAAAAGAAAAGAAGAACAGAGATTCTTTCGAGAACAAAGAGCGATGGCCACATGAAAGCAGCACATCAAACCTTGGGAGTCGTTCTCTCTGAGCTTTGGTGGGACGTTTTATCCCTAGTCATGTCCATCTCCACGGCGTCTGCACTGCCGGGTCTTGACCCTGCATTAGAGTCCTGCCTTCAAAGAGACTGCGTCTAAACAGCGGAGGAAAAAAATATACACCACATGCAGTCACTGTAGGCTGCACATGCCAACGTGGCCTGTAGAGGGCGGCCTAGTCAAAAATCCCTCTTAGATTTTTTGAAAGGAGTTGCAGTCTGTTTAGGAAGTGCACATTCTCACTCTCTTTTCACTCACACACACACACACACACACAGCTGCTATCCTCTGACTGTTATTGGCGACTGTGTTGGGCAGCAGTGCTGGGGGTCTGCAGTCTATCCTGCAGTTCTCCTCCTCCTCCTCCTGCTCCTCCTCCTCCAGATCCCGTTTTCCTGCTAAGCAAAACTCCTACTACCCAGCTAAGGGCCTGAGAGATATATCAAATGCAAATGACAATCTTTTTTGTCATTCACAGCCAGGGTTCTTGCTTACAAAAGACCCTGAAGGGAATCGAGCACTCCGACCGCCCTGTCTCCCCCCCCCCAAGCTCCCAGTCATACTTGCATGCCCCACTAAGAAGCTGCCTCCCGCCCACCGCCCGGGGAACAGCCGACCTCTCGCTTTCCTTCTCCACACATCCTCGCCTCGCTCTCTCTCACCGTGACACACAGCGGACTGTCAGACGGACAGACACATCAGTCGGGTCCTTCAGCACAGGTGCCTGAACAGCTGCCCGACAGCACGGCAGCCGCTGCTGACTGACTGACTAAGTAAGGCACACACTCTGTGCCTCTCACCCGCACTGCTTCCCTCCGAGCGCGGGGTCATGCCGGTGCCCGCACTTGGTTCTAACAGTATTTTACTCAGTCTCTTCACATCTGCCATAAATCGAATGTTTAACAGTCAAGAGTTTATATTGATTAATTGATTATATTGATTCATATTGATGTCAATCAATATATTAATTCAAATGTTTATTAATTGAAATGTGTCATTTATTTATTTATTTATTTATTTATGTGGCAGTCCATATTTGTTTTGAGGAAGGTGCATGTAAGCATTTGAACATTCACAACCTTCTACTGACGCTTCTTCCCGACAGGCTTCATGTCTTAAAATACGGACACGGCTCTCCAGTGCAGGTCGTGCGTTATTCTCTCAATATTTCCGTTTGCGGAGGGACTCCTTGTGTCCTGTGCTGATCCTCACAAAGAACAAAAAAACCCCAAAAACTGTGGACGCGTGCTAAAATGTAAGTGGTTAAAGTATTTTTAGGTGAGCCGTGAGGAGGTGTCTAAGGTGAGAGGTGGGGGAGGGGGATAAATAAGCTCCTGCTCCCTGCGGAGGGAATAATGATGGGATGCATTGTGTTCATTTTGTTTATCAAGCAGCTATTCAGGCCTCTAGTGAGGCTGTGCTGCTTACACAAGCAAAAGCTTTCGCAAGCATCCGCAGCTGCATGCCTGCTGTACAGGTACACACACACACACACACACACACACACACACACACACACACACACACACACACACACACACACACACACACACACACACACACACACACACACACACACACAGCTGCCCTGACAAAGTAGCATGGCTCTGCAGGTGTGTCTCTGCAGTGCCTTCCTAAATCCAGATTCCTTGTCTGTCCAGAGGTTGCTTCAACACTGCTGGCAATACCACTATCCACACCTCAGCACCTCACACACACACTCCTTAGAGCATCATCTCTCTCTCTCTCACACACACACACACACACACACACACACACACACACACACACACACACACACCTTACCACCTGACACACACACTCCTCAGAACATTGTCACACAGACCCCAACCTGAAGCCTGGACTTCAACTGAACCCCCAGCCACCTCATAGCCTGGCCACGTTCACACGCATGAACACACACACACACACACACACACACACACACACACACGCACACACAGCTCCTGGTGTCGTGAAAGTGCTATGTGTTGAGCTCCTGTGCCTTATCGCTGTCCGAGGGGAGTGACACACTGCTGCTGTGTTTTATCCTCTGCCCTGTCACTGTGCTGCCCCCATCCTCAACTGGGCTGCTTTGAGTTATGAGTCAGCCAAGTGCACCTGCGCCCATGTGTTAAGCACTGACAAATAAAGGCCTAACGTCCATTTACACAACAAAGAGATGGACCCCGCAAGGCACCCAGTCCGCCGCTGCCCAAGCAGTGCCCAAGTCTTCCCTCAATCCACTCCCCACTTTACACAACTCATATTCGTGACCCGCGACTCCTCTTTTATGTCCCACTGATGACTTCGTATTCGATTTTGCCCCCCCCCCACCCACCCCCACCCGCCACCTCCGCGGCGTGACAGTGGCATGCGCGTTTATCCAGAAAAGCAAATCCCTCCACCGCACGCAGCACCCACAATCCCGAGTCAGCGCCCCGCTTTTGTTCTAACGGGGAGGAATCTCTCCGCAAGTGCCAAGGGATCTCCAACAAAACCCAGCTGCTTCCGAGGAGACTTTCGGCAGGAGCAGCGGCGAGACGACTCCGAGGCTGCCGCTTAATGCGCACGAGCTTTCTCACAATCAGGGCCCGCCTGCATGATTGATGAATATTAATGAGGCGAGCAGGCGGGTTTGGGGGTGGGGGGCTGGAGAGGTGCACGCGGAGGCAAGCTGAGCTTCGCTCTGCCTCTGCATCCTAATAGCAGTGGCTCCGGTGGGATTATCGCCCGTGGAAACTTCTCCCGATGCAACGCTATTAATCTCTGTCTGTCCTCCTGTTCGGGGCTACATAATGACTAATTAAACATCAAAAGAGCAGTAGAAGGGCTGGGCTGTGACAGCTCGCTAGCCTCATGCCCCGATCCCTCAGGGACGCGCAGAAGAGGAGGCCACGCTGTGACACGGCAGCTCTGCTAATCAATCAGCCTTCCGGGCACGGGCCTTACCTCTACAACCCCCCCACGCACTTCGCTCCCGCTGCAACCCTCACCAAGATAACTGGGCTGGTTATCCAAGCAGTGGCAGCCCCATCGTGCATGCACGCGCACACAAATACTCAACCACACCCCAACATGCACTCACGCACAAACACAGACACACAACATTCACTGCTAACGCCGCAGAATAGGATGACTTTGAAGGGATGAAAACAAAGTGAATCCAAGGACTGAGATGTCAACAGCTTTCATTAGGCACGTGCACATGTGTGTATGAGTGTGTGCAAGTGTGTGTGTGTGCGTGTGTGAGAGAGAGAGAGAGAGAGAGTTAAAATGAAGCTCCACTCACGGACGATGGCAGGCCAGGAGGGACCTTGCGTACTTTTTTTGTTTGGAGAGGATCTGAGGGGACATAAAACAACAACATTATAGTCACTGAGGGGAGAAAGAAAAGGAAAAAAACCTTAAAAATGTACTCTGACAGATGTTTTGTTTCAGTGTAATCGGCACTATATATGCCAAGCTGGTGCATTCATAATTCATAATTATAATTCATAATTCCAGTGCATTCATAATTCTACAGTAGATGTACAGCATAACAGAAGCAAATAAATAATGAATAAGATAAACAAATAATGGCTATGTAGGGCGCGGGCTTAGTGCAGTACGAGGCCAGCGGGTACGGACCCAGAGAGGAGGAGTCCTGCAGAGCACGTCTTCGTGGATTGGTGCCCGTGAAGGAGTAGAAGGGAGCAGGAGACTTCCCAGTGGCGGTAGCTGGCCCGGGGCTCGCCAGGCCCATGTCCGAGCGCAGGGCAGCCTGCACAGGCACAGAGAGAGGAGCAGAGGAAGAACTTCACCCTCGCTGCATTCCAACTGGAGAAGGAAGGGGGAGGGGGTGGGGGGGGCACATCTTGGCAACATGGCAAAATTTGATTGCACGATGAGCAAATATATAGAATGCTTGAAACCTTTTCAAATTGTAGTGTTTCCTCAAAACATAGCAAAACAACAACAACAACAACAACTTTGATGCGACCTTTGATCATTAAAAGTTTAATGTAAAATTTCCCAGTTCCAAACTAAATATTCCAATTTCCAAACAAAGGTTCCCCCCAGGTCTTCCCGTTCCCCTCCGTACACACGACAGCACGGTAATTGATGGGACAGTGTCAGCAGGCTCAGTTAAGTCCAAGGAGAAATCGATCCAATCAGTCTGACCTAGCGATTGCCCTGACCCCCCCCCCCCCCCAACACACACACACACACACACACACACGCACGCACACGCACACCCCACGGTCTGAACTGTTATTGATCAGGGGCTGATCAGGGCCCCAGAGCACATCCTCACAGCCAGGGACACTAACTACTTAAAGCAGCACTGAGCCCAGGGGATAGGGGTGGGGCAGGGGTGGAGAAGAAGTGAGGGAGTTGCATGGGAGAGAAGAGCCAGTGGATCGACCAGCTAAAGCCTCATTAAACCATCTGTCTGAGCTCAGGAACTGAGGCTTCCTCTGAAAAACCCTCAGGCTCGGCCCGACAAAACTCCTGTCATGGAGGCCACCAATCGGACAGGGCCGCTAGTCCACGGCCCGAGAGCCAATCACGTGAGGGGTGAGGAGCGTCACGGATACAGACAGGCTCGTGGGCAGCCCCTGCCGTCCACCTGAGTGGCCTGCCCCCAGCAATCTAGGCCAGTTAGAGTCATGGCCCAATTAGCCTAATGCTTCATGGGGTTTAAGAGTAGAGTTGTTGTGGTTCAGAGGTGAATGAGACGGGGCAGAGGCTGTCATGTGACCACAGTGCACGGAAACAAGGGCAACTGCAGCACACAAATCACAATGGAACCAAAAGAAAAATCAATCAAACTGAGCTCCTGAGGATAGTAAAAAACACAAAACAAACAAACAAACAAACAAAAAAAAACCACCAATGAAAACATCTGCACATACAAAGGTAGCCATTTTCACAGAACATTTCACTGCACAATGAGTCGCGAAAAACACTAAGCAAAACAACCCAATGGTTCGGTGGCACGTGGCATGCGGTACAGAGGAATTATACAATAATTCTAATCCAAAGTCAGTTAGAAGTCGTAATCAAAGTCCCTGTGGGGGCAGGGCAGCAGCCACTGAGCTGGTACCAAGAATAGCCCGACTCCTGATCTCGAGCAGATTAAATTGAAGGCCATCAAGTCGTGTGAGAATCAGGGCAGCCTCTTCTTAACTGCAGGACAAAAGAGGGTGGGACCAAAGTGACAGGCTGTCACGGAGCTGACACTGACATGGCACAACAGACGGACTTGCGCTGCCTTTGTTCCCCGTTATTAAACCCTCCCAGCAAATATTAGCTTCTCGGCTTGAGCCATTAGGCCAGCAGGGACACAGCAAAGACCGGCAGAGGACTAATCTGTGGGAATTAGACATTTTTACGGTCCAGTGAGACTACGGTTTACTGCATCTGCTGATTATGAAGATCTAGCATTAATCAAATCTGATTTAAAACAAACAAAAAAACAAAAACAAAACAAAACAAAAAAAAAATCCAAAAACCCAAAAAGGACATTTTTAATGAAACTGAACTTTCATTAGGGAGGGGAAATCTGTACTGAGATTAACAAAATTCTTGGCACATGTTTGCAATTACAGAGCATGTGTATGTCTATTGTTTGCAGATGTGCATTCGTTTATATCTTCTTCGTTAAAAAACAAAAAAGGTCCTTCACCTTCCACTCAGAGGCCAGCGTGTGTCTGATGCCACACACCAGTCCATCTCTCACCTGCGAGTTAGTAAAGCTTGATGCTGCTCTACACCCAATCTGCAGATTCACACAACTTCCCCTCAGCTCCTCCCACCTGAATGAGCGCCATCTTTGGTGAAATGTCAGGCAGATTTGTGGGGATAATGGCACTCATCTGTCAACTGCATCCTGTAGCATTAATCAGTCTAATCCTCCTCATGAGAGACAGGCCCAGCCTGGTGCTCACCTCGGCAACCAGCTACAGCAACCGCATCGCTGCTAACGCTTGAACTGAAGTCTTTGTTCCGATGGCTTGCGTAATTCTATGGCTTTAGATTAAGGTTTCTAATACTGCAGCACACCGCAACACAAGTGTCATGTGCCTGTCCTACAAGTGATGTATAAGGAGACAAATCAGAAGTTTACAATTAAGGGAGACAATAATTAGGACAAAATTATGGGATATTCAGCCAATACTCCATCTCCCTGGGAACACACCTGCTGCAGAGTTCAATTTATTCATACACATTAGACAACTAGAAACTGTTGTGCAGGTGCGGATTATCTTTGATAAATACATAAATATTTTAGACAAAGATAAAGATATTCAAGAATATGAAATCTCTAAAAGCTATATAACATTTTACTAATATATTGTCTCAAATGTCATCAGTATGCAGATGTTTCAATGTGAAGGAAAACCTAGTTAGGGGTACAAGCTGCAAATATTGTTCTTCATGAAGAAATACAGGGGCTCAGCTGGCTGGAACAGTTTGAATATGTGACTCATTTATACACAAAGAGATCATGCCCAAATGATGCAATAATACCTTGCTGTGTGAAGCACACTGCTTGCACATGATGGCAAACCTCATAAAAGAGAGGGAAAAAACAGGCTTTTTGGTTTTGGCGAAAACCCTGTAACTGATTTCCACCTCTGTCAAACACTTGACAGATTGCGGTTGTCTTCAAGTCATTTCCCTTCCTGGCCAGCAGTGAAAATACAATTTAAAAAAAAAAATTAGGTTTTGCAATGCTCAATATTTATCCTGACTGATTATTATGCATCTGACTTGCTTCATAAAAACACGTTTGCTTTATAATCAGTGCACCTCCTCTTCCCCGGTTGTGCGCATGGTGCTGGCACCCTGACGTGGTGTTATTACCGACAGGCATATTAACATGGCCACCCTGCAGTCTGCCTTTCCCCCTGCCTTCTCTCAGGACCCGACCAGCTTTTTTGGCCTTCCTGTTTTTGCTAGAGCGGCTAGACGAACTGAGCGCGTGCCAGCCTGTGATCGGCACAGCTGCTGGCCAGCGTGAATTCCCCCTGCTGCCACACCAAACGCCTCGACTGGCACTCCCTTTGAAGAAAGCTCTTTTATGAATGGATCGAGCGCTCTGCGCAGCCCACAGTGCTCTCGCCCGTGCTGACTAGCGCCATTCACCCGCCGGTAACCGCACGTGGCGCGTCCAGAATTAACAGCTGCGGTGTGAGCATGTGCCTCTGCATGCATGTGTGTGTGTGTGTCTGTGTGTGTGGAGTTCTCCTGTTACTAGTGCAGCGACTTGGGTGGAGCTTAGATGGGGGTCATTTTGGGTTGAGGGCTATCTTGCCCTTCAGCTCAAGAGCTAGCCCCTGGCTAATGCTATCTATAAACTGAAGCTTTAAACCAAACCCTAATCCCTAATCCCTAATCCAGGGCTCTGCACAACAGCCATGTCCCTGAGAGGACTGTGGGTTAATAGGCTGTACCACACCTAATGCACTGCAGTATGCTGAGAGGAGCCATTTTCTGTAGAGGCTTTATATACAGTGTGAAGTAATGTATAATCACTGTTTAATGGCAGAAAGGCGGTGATGAGGGTGGAGAACGAAAACACGATATAGACCACGGAAAGGAGAGAGGGGCGTAGACGCGGTGGCAGAAGAGCTCTCCTTCACTGACCAGTAGACCAATAAGCCTCCAAACCGAGCACTCGGCCGAGAGAGAGCGAGCGGTTCTCCCACACAACCCTTCGTTTGGGCCATCTGTGTGGCTCGCTGACCCTGCCTTAACGGATGGTGCCGATAGTCATGTTCCTGCTGCAGCGCGCGCACGGGTTCAGAACAGCAGGGCTCGGCCTCGCTCAGACATGTGCCCATGTGTCCGCATCCCCGCCCCAGCCGGCCCTGACCCCGCCGGCCCTGACCCCGCCGGCCCCGCCTCAGCCAGCCAGGCCAGCCACGGGTGGGGCCATCGCTTACAATAGTTTTTACTGCCTGGTTAGTACTGTGTAACAAGGTGGCCCTTAATACCATGTTAATGAGGTGAAGGAAAGGGCCTATAAATACAAACAGGTAAACTTAGAATGGAGCTGGTTTACCTGGCATCCAGACACACCGGCTTCTCTCCCATAAGAAGAAAACGGAGTCCTCTCAGACTTGCCTGGAGAGAAACACACCACATCACACATCGGTGTCAATTACTGTAGATGTGAACATCTTCCACTCTGCTTTATTTTTGATAGATGGGATTCATATTGGTAAAGCATTCATCATACAACAACAAATATGTGTGCGAGTTTAAAACGTGAATAAAAGAAAATACTGAGATTTGTTGATTTTGCCTGAAACAAGTTCATATCTTCACAAAGTGCAAAAAAAAAAAAAAAAAAAAAGAGCAAGAGGGAGAGAGAGAGAGAGAGAAAGCACACTTCTCCACATGCAAGCCTTCCATCAGTGTCTCACTCTCTCTGCGTGTCTCTGTGGTGAGTGCAGCTTCCCAGCAGGAGAAGGACCAAAAAGAGAGAACACTAAAAGAAGCAGGCCGAGAGCAGCCCACATGAATCAAACTCTTCACCATATCTACACTCAGCAGTTTCAGCCTCACTGCTGAGGGGAAAAAAAAAACAACAACAGATTCCTCATGCAAAAAAAAAATGATAAACAACTACACCAGCGTCGTACATTATACCTGTCAGAGTTCCAAACATTAGCAAAGCAAACCCAGCATTAAAGCTAAATTCTGTTTACTCCAGGGAAACAGTTAATATTTTTGTAAGTTAAAAAAAAAACCCAAAAAACATGTGTGGTAAAATATTTGGTTCTTACTTGCTATACAAGCCCACAGACACATGCAAAAATGAAGTCCTGAGCGCGCACACACAGACCCATGTGTGCACATGCTGGGGGAGGAGTGCGGGAGCTGGTTTGGCTCCTCTGTCCACAGGTGTGTTCCACCGCAAGGCGGTGAGTTCGTGTTCCTCGCCGCTCGACGCTCACACGGCGCTGTGGCTGTGAACAGCAGCTCCAAGAGCACTAAGCCAATCAGCTCCCGCGGTTTAACTGAAAACTGCTTCCCTCCTGGTGGCAAACGGCTCTGCTTTGATGCAATGCTACGTTTCTGGGTTAGCGCCCCGGCATGGGAAGAGCAGGTGGGTATGTTGCAGGAGTGTGCCCCCCTGCCGCCACCACCACCACCACTAACACACACACACACACACACGCACAGACACACACACTGCACAGCCAGTTACTACACAGAATGAAACATCTGTCTTCAAAGATCTTAGATGTCTTTCGGTCCTTTGACTTCCTGACCTGGTAGTTGAGTTTGTAATATGCATGTATATCTTAACACACGCACGTGTACACACACACACACACACACACACACACACACACACACACACACACACACACACACTTATGCCCAACACTGAAATATTCAAATATGGCATGTGTTTTTGGTCACACACACTGTCTTAGCTAAATAATTTATAAGGGCTTGTTGTTGTTTCAAACCCCGAGTGTAGGAAAACATCCGTTCTGCATGTCCTTTCCCATAGCTGAAACATACACACTGCCCCACAAACCAAAACACACCCACCCACACACTCCCACCCTGTAGCGTCAGGCAGCCATGTGCTGTGTCCCTCCAGGGGACCTTAACTGGATCAGCTCGGCAGCGTCCCACCGGACCCGGGCGGTAAACACACGTTTAAGCGTTGAGCGCACCAGCGTGCATGCTCACCCAGCACCAACTCAACCGCTCCTCCCAGGGGTCACCGTTCTCCCGACTACAGATCCGCACACACCGGAGCGGATAGAAACACAAACAGTCCACGGCTTCAGCAACCCATTTATACATTACTGTCCTTGCATCATCCAAATCAATCATCATAACTGTTATATTATGTCACAGTAATAGTTGAATACTGGGGAAAAAAATGAGTGACTGCAAATTACAAACTGTCAGAACAAACTGCATGAAGACGTACACAGCATTAAGCAAAAAACAAACAAACAAACAAACAAAAAGAATTAAGAGAATTAAAAGAAAATTGAAGAAAACGGTTCCAGATGAAAAGAAGAACAAAATGAAAAATGGCTCAAAAATGCTGTGGAGGAAGTAAAAGTCTACAGAGGCCTGAATGTGCCACTGAGAGAAGGGGAGGGGAGAGACAGAGAGAGAGAGAGAGCGAGAGAGGGACGGAGGAAGGGAGGAAGTGGGAGAAAAAGAGAGAAAGAGATACAGAGACAGACAGAAATGGAAAATTATTGGGGGTGTGTTCTAAACACTGAATGTTCTCAAAGCTGAAAGCATTCAAGGGCATACAGACAGAGAAACAAAGGAGAGAAAGGGGCCCGTCTCTCGGAATGCTGAAAATCAACAATGTAAGACAGCTCCTCCACCGCTGTAGCGATTTGTTTAAGTGTTACTGGCGAGTATTTGTGCCAAGCAGGCCGCTGGCTGCAGCACTGATGTTTGAGGAAACTCTGCCAGCGATCGCAGCTGTGAGGCTGCTGCCCCCACCCCTCACCCTCTCTTTTACACACGCGCACACACACACACACACACACACACACACACACACACACAAGTCTGAGAGGAAGACAGAAAGCGCGAGAGAAAGGTTGAGCAAAGCAGGAGAGCGAACATGAGACACTGATGGAGTGATGAACAGGAGACAGAGCAGGGAGAGAGATTGTGTGTGTGTGTGTGTGTGTGTGTGTGTGTGTGTGTGTGTGTGAAGGAGAAAGAGAAAGAGCCGTGCAAAATGTGTGTTTGAACTTGGGGAGGGCAAGCCTGAGCGGGGGCACACAGAGCCAGATGAACTTCAGCATGTCGGCGTAGAGGTCACTGATCAGATGGGTCCCCCTGAGCCTCCAGTCTCACAGCCTTTATCATCCCATCACATTCTCCATCTCGCCCTGGCTAGCCCTGCGTGGTG